>NC_088980.1:119614679-119930707 GCF_963932015.1 Anas acuta | reverse complement strand
GTTAAAACCAGTAAAGCATGACTAAATTGTTGTGACATTTTCCCAGCCCTACTATTACCTGTCAGATGGGAAAAAATCAAGGCGTCAGGACAAGCTTCCATATTGATGTGCTTGCTGTTGATATTAATTGATGTAAATGGATAAGCTTGTCCATCAACAGTAACAAGCACATCTGCTCATTGTAAGAAAAAAAATCTTCTTAACCTTCTGTTCTTTTCAGACTCCTTTGATATTAAAAAAATACTAAGTTCTATACTCAGCAAATATGATGTCTATTGTGTTTGTTTTTATATTTTTTTTCTAATTTGCTGACAAAATGAAATATGAACTATTCTGGTATTTCATGTTTTTACTCACAATGGATTGAGTTATATAAAGTAGGACATGGACAAATTACAAAGCCAGAACAAGCAGGGTCTCTAATAGCCTTATATAACTGCAAACAGTCTGCATCTGCTTTAATCCATCATCTTCCTTACTGCTCTGTAAAAATAAAATAAATAAATAATAAAAAAATGCTTCTCTTTCTTTCTTTGTATTTCTTCATTTTAAGTACAAAGAAGTTTTCCACAGAACAAAAGAACAAAACTTTTCCTGAAAAGTACTATAAAGATACAAAGCAGAGAATCCTTTGGGTTCTTTCCTGGGTGAATATGTTAATTCCTGAGGAATACTACATGTTGTGATACAAACAGAGATCTCCTAAAGATCTTATTGTCTTATGTATTGTTGTCTTATTGTCTTATTGTATTGTATAGTACTTATGACAACAAAGCCTGCTCATAGAAAGAACACATTTTTTCCAAATGTCATCTTCTGCTCTATGATTATTTTTTTCTTCTGCCTGCTAAAAGAGAAGTAATAACAATTAAATGTACAATATAAATAATCATGCTGGATTCCACGTATTTTTATTCAGTTATGATTTGAGTTTAATTAGAAATGTGATGTCTCCTAGCAGAAATAAAGTATGCACTGAGCATCGTGTTTGTTGTTTTGAAATCATATTAATGAAGGCAGCCACTGCTGCAGACTATATTTAGCATTTCTGTTGATAGAAACAGAGAATAATTCAGAAATATCTTCATGTTTGTGAAATATTTACTGGAAAATAAAACCAAACATATTGAGAGAAAGGTAAATGAAAATGTAATCAAGGTAAACAAATACTTTCAATATAACGCATAAGGAAATTGAGATATCTGGAAGAGAAGCAAACTTACATGTTTTTTGAATACTTAAATAATGCCATCATCAGATAAAAATCTTTAACTTATTTTCTTATGTTTTATAGCTGTGCTTCGAAGTTTGTCTAATCTGAAAATAGTGCTGATGTCTGAAACAGACCTGTATACTGATGAAGGGGAAGAAGATGTCAAATTAAACCTCAACCCTCTTTGTTGTAAAGTATATTGGCATATGCCTTACTCCAGAAAGGTCTTCAAGTTCTTCCAAGACTGTGCCTACAAATCCAGACTGTATGCATCTCCGGGGAATAATTTAAACAAAGAGAACCAGTTATTCTATTGTTAAATTTTCTTGGGTTTGCTTTGCACTTCAGTATGAACACTACTCCCACACTATTCCCCAGCAAATGAAATCTTGCTCTGAAGTCTGAAAGTTCCAGTTAGTTGCTATTTATAACATTCACACTCAAGGGAAAATGAAGAGAATCCAGTAATGTCCAGACTACATTCTGGCAGGTTACTGTCTTCCTGGCATAGCTGATACAAGCAAGTTAACGGAAGGCTCTTCTCAGTTGTTTGAGAGTTATATAAAATATCCAGGAAAATGTTAACTAACACAAACACATTACAATGTTTGATGTGATACTTAAATTCATTTGACTCTTTCTTCCCAGTCTGGACAGAAAAAAACAAAAACGTTGAAAATGCGTATCACTGCTGTATCTCTTTTGACCATTTCTCCTATGGGAGTATTTGTTCATGAGGCCAAAATTTTCTGCTGATGTAAACAAATGAAAGAACATTTAGAAATGTTATTGACTTGTAGCCATTTACAATAGCAGATAATACAGCCCAAAGCCTTTATGAAGTAGTGAGTTTATTTTCTAGTATTAAACTGCTACATTCTTAATAATTATGATTGAAATTTAAAAAAATATCTTAATTTCAAAACCCAGTAGGGCACACTATTCACTGAAGAGGTATAATTTACTCTAAACATAAATGAAAAATGTAATATTAGTTGTAATTTCTATTTCTTTTGTTTTAAAAGGATAAAATATTTTCCTTATAATTTAAAATTACATTAATCAGTAACATTTCCAAATATTTGATCTAAAGCAAGTTTGGAAATAATGAAAATAAATATCACTGTTAGGAAAGAGTAGAAAAAATATAAGACAGAAAAGGACTAAAAAGAATAGATGAATACTTTTCATATCCGAAAGAAGAGATAGCATTTTATATTCTGTATATTTACATTTTGTGGAGAGGCAAAGGAAGATATTTGGTTGCTAATCAGCTGTAGAACGATAACAAACAGTTGGCCAAATTTAAAGAATTAGCAGCAATAGTATTAAATCCCCCACAAATACTACATTACAGATAAAAACTAATTAGAACTGATTCCTCTCAGGATTTGATTTTACCTAAATATGAATCAAATAAATTAAGAAATATAGGAGGAAATAACAGGTTCAAGATCAGTAATGATTTTTAGTAATTACCGATCTCAACTGTATGTTAACTTAAAACCTTAAATTAAATGCTACTTCATTTCCCTAGCTGTCCAAACAGCTCTTTGAAAACAGAAAAAACAATGACAAAAGACCCCAACACATTATGACAGTATTTAATTTCTATCATGGAAACTGTATTTTGAAATACAGTAGAGACAACATTGCAATAATCATTGCAGTAATCAGGCAGATGTTTTTGAGTACCCAGTAGGTCATGCCAATAGCTCAGCTCTCTCAATAACCACTAACACAGTGATCTAAACCTCTATAATTTTGATTCTAAAGTAAATAAATTAAATTTAGAATAATTATTCAGCTCTGACCTATTGTAACTGAGAGCAGGAATTGTCCCACTCTTTGTGTGTGTTTGTGTATATGTGTATTAAGTGTCTGTGAATGTACTACTTTCCAGTGAAACCAGATCTACTCTTTACACAACCATATGGTTCAAATTTTTAAGATTTATGATAGCTATACATGCTAAATGTCAAACAAATTAAAAGACAAAAACTAGGGAAGGAAAACTAGCTTACTGAGACCAGAAACATGGCACGGTGGTGGTGGTGAGAACTATGAAAGTAACTAACTTTTTTAAAAAAAATATAAAACACATATTTCAAATGATGAAACAATTCACAAATTCATGCATAATTTATCATTTTTCCGTAAAAACATTTTAAAAAGTCAAAACACTTCACTCTGACATTTTCAAGTGGAATGTTTTGATTTTTTCATTTCAAAACAACTTTTCATTTAGAAAAAATCACCAATTTTAAGATTATCCCCTGAAAATATAACATTCAATTCAGTATGAAAATAAATTCTCAGATCTCATTTCTTTGAGAATATTAGAAGTGTTCCAATTACTTCTTTAAATTAATTATTCCTTATCCAGTTGGCCTCTGATTCAAAAACTTAGGTATTCGAATGTGTCTTCTGTAGAAGTCCTGGAGAACTACTATGATGAGTTCAATAGCAATTTCAGGTCCGTTAAATGCACCTGAGTTAAGTGTTTAAGCTTCCATCATAGGTGTACCGCTTTGTAAATGTTAATGTGACTTTGGTCAAAAGATTTCCTATCTGAGGAGGAATGCTACAACAGCAACTGCAGCAGATGTGAGCAGTAGACTAACCCAATAGAACTAATGCATCCAGCATTCCTTCTTTTGCCAAAAGCCTAACAGGAGAAAAAATAAATAAAAGAAAACAATAATAATAAAATACACAATAGAAGTAAAAAAGAGGCACCTACATGCTGAATATGACTCATATTATAAGGGACTCTTGTCCCTTATACACCGTGGTCCCTTATATTACACTCCTACCATAATATGACTCGCACAGCTCAGTTTGTAGTCAATGGATCATTCTCTTCTCTCTCTTCTAGCATGCAAGTTTCCTAGCACAACATTTTCAGATAAAGAGTCAATCAAAACATACATTTCTATTTAAAAAAAAAAAAGAGAAACTGGATTTCGGCTTAATCATTTTTAGGTAACAAGGATTGTCTTGACTGTAGTGTTGTCTATCTGGTTCTATATCCTCCGTTACAGACCAACTTTGTGCTTTAACAGTGATAAAGAAGCAGTGTTGAATTTGCTCGGGGAACAGCCAAGCTCATAATTTCATGGGGAGTCATCAGATGCACCTTGGATTTAGAGCTTATGCAAGGGTAAATGTATTGTCTGCTGGGTGAATGGGTAGTAACACTGAAGATGTGGAAGTTGGCACCTCAATATTTAATTTGTTGGTCTTTTTTTTTTTTTTTAGAGTGCATGATGAAAGGTGTTGGGGAAGTAAATCCTACAGACTTCAGATAGTTCTGACTACAAGTCATTGAACTAGGTAAATCTGTTAGCATTTTCTAAGTCACTGAAAGAGTCATCACCAAAGAAACACAGAGCTTTGCTCTTGTTGTGTTTGAATCTGAAACATCACGTGTCATGGTGTGAGCTAGAAGGTTCTCCACTTTAAAACAGTCCTATGGAGAAGGGTAGCTCTCCTGGATTTGGGCCTGTGGTCAAGAAACCAAGAAGCAGCCTAGCACATTAGCAATATCCTTGCATCCTAAATGCTCTCCAGGTTGTCTCCCTTGGTTTTCTTGTAAAATTGCTGAAAATGCTACAACATATAAAAAGTGAAAGAGATAAATTTTTTACAGAGAGCTGCAAGAGACAATGAGTTAAATCTCTACCAAGTGAATCAAGTGTACAGGGAACCATCCACCTGCACAGGCTTGAAATGAGATCATTTCAAAGCTTATAAGTGAACTCGATGCTGTCCTTTAATGTGCCACTAAACAATTCATAAAGTTCATGGCTGGAGTTGACCCCTGTTACCGTGCTCCTTCTTGGCAATGTTTCTAGGAAAAAAACTATTGCACAGCTGTATGAAGCTCAGCACAGGAGAACAGAGTTTATTTGAAACAAACCAAGGATTATCAGGAACAGATCTCTGCAAATGCACCAACTGTGAGCCCAACAATCTATTACATATCAATGTGTACAGATCTGGGATCTTTTAGATTGAGAGATACTAGGACTTCTATTTTCCCTGTCATCAGATTCTTCAGCTAGTTTTTGTTTTTTTTTTTTTTTTTTTTTTTTTATTATTATTATTATTTTTTTAATTTTTTCTTATGTAAAATGTTTTAAAATCACATGAAAGTATTCTCATATAGCAATTGTAACAATAGGTTTGTCTGATATATATCCTAATGTTTTTAAAGCAGATTTATTTCATGCCAGAGAGCATATTGCTATAATACTTATGCCAAAGCAGCTGGGAGTTACCAGATTTTACTGATCAATCTGCCCTTTCATGTTCTCTATGCAGATATCACTTGCTTATCAATTACTTTTTATTTGATAACTGGGGTGCTCACAGTTGTTAAGGAAAACACTTAAGACGTTTATCACTCTCACAATACCCAGAATAATCTGAGCCAATTTCAGGAAAGGCACTGCCTGAAGCAACAGTGCCAAACTGTGAGAGCTCAGTTGTTATGGGCATGAAGGTGATGAGGGGTGAGTGCTATAACAGATATCAGAGCTCTTAAAATACCAGCAGATGCCTAAGCATACTGCAAAACACGAAATCAGTCAGGATACTCTCTCTCTTGCAGTCATTGAAGTATTTATGCTAATGAATAAACATGAGTGATTTTGATGGCCACTCCTAAGCCTTATGGTTCAAACAATGCACATATTTGCCTTGTGCACTTAGCCAGGATAGTATTTGTTGATACAAACAGTGAAATCAGGTTTGAAACCAAAGTAGCATGCTTCTGTGTGTGAAAAACTTTGCTCCCAACCTGTTCCAGTGGTCCTGGAGAAATGGCATATTTGAAAGGGACAAATAGCACAAACAATCCATGATCCTTTGTCAAGGTTTGCTTTTAATTCTGCCTACCATTAGATGCCGAATAGATATGATTCTTCAAAATAGGAAGCTAAACCTTCTACTTTCTCTACAGAGCAACTGGAAGAGGTAGCTTTCTGTGGGGAGTAATGAGTCTAAGGTATTCAAGACACTAGAGTTGGGTAAAGTTAGTCAGTGCAGACATACTCCAAAGGAAATGCACTGGTAATAAGGGTAATTAGATCTTAAAAGAGAGTTTGCTTAGACAAACTGGCAAACACCCTCTTTTCATCTACACTTTGAAACACACACCATTTTTATAAAGAGTTTTCTTTCATGATAAATTTTAAAAATTAAGCATTAAATAGCAACAAACATAATCAGGACCAACAAAAATAGTCAAAGGCACACTAATCTTTTCTGAATGTGAAATAGTATATGATATTTGGAATTTATCTAATCACTTCTGTGTGAGACAGGATTATCCATTTTATATTAACTTCTCTCTATAACCATGAAAATGTGTCTTACCATTCAGACACAACACGCCCTTCAGCACAGAAATACCTGAAGTTAACAGAGGCCATTAGTTACATGTAAAGTTCTTTTTTTCCACATCACCACAGAGAGTGGTGCCCTATACCTATGGTTCTTGGCAGTACCATGGAATTCAGTGGTATCATAAGCAGAACTGCTCAGCGTGTCCAGTGTGCAAATACAACCAGATGCTTTCCAAAACACATTTCTACTTGTGCCATTAACTTCATGAAGAACAGAACCCACTGCAGCATTAAGGACGGGTAAAACTGAGTTTGTGTGCCAGCAACTCTTATTTTGATCCACCAGACAGTGAGTGGTTGCCATTGGTTGCATGGCATGTACCTGCTGGCAGTGATATACTATGGCCAGTTTTGGAACGTGAATACTACTGCAGCTCCAACCACAGCTGTCTCTCCTGGTACGGTTAGTTAACATTATTTAAGACCAAGATCTGAGAGCAAAAAACATCTATAGTATTGTTAAAAAGAGCATTTACTCTTGTTATAGTATTGTCAAAAAGAACCTCCACTCTATTCTTTATCTTTATTTTATTCTCCCCCCCCCTTTTTTTTTTTTTGGTTGCCTTTGTTCACATAAAAGGAGTAGCATGGTAGCAATGTCAATAGCGACAATGCTGTCATGCTGCCATTACAAAACATGCTGTAAGTCTGTGCATTTTTAGATTGATTTCAAATTTTTGGTTTGCTCTTGTTTGGATATGAGGCAACTCAGCTTACTACTGCAGAACACTCACTTGATCAGTTTTATGTACTGCCTGAACCCAGCCATCAGACTCCTATAGGGCCAATGAAAAAAATAAACACCTCCAAGAAGTCATTTATATTTTAGGTGGGGTGAATCATTCTCTATGTGTCTCTCTTTTCTTACTGAATACTGGAGTAACCTAAGAAAAGGTATTCTTTCAGTTAAGTTACCCTAAGTAGATAGGATCAATTCAGGAATATGAGACAGATACAGATATCTGACAGATATCTGTTTAATCCAGAGCTGAGAACCAAATTACCCACTTCATAGTCTCCACTGAAAGTATGGCAATAATACAGTAACAACAATCTACTAGAGCAATGGAATATCACTGCCACCTTGCTTAACATTTAGTTTAGACATCATAATATTTGCATATAGTTGCTTATTTTGATATAATTAGTGGCATAATTCACCACCCTGCAAGGAATTAACAAGTCATGGACAACCAGCACAAGGCTGCACAGATACTGCATTAGATCATGATAAAGGTGACTGAATCTGAAATGTAATGCAAATAGTGAGAATCTGGTCATTAAACATCATCTATTTTCTGTCCTCTTACACTAAATCTGTTTTGGTACTATACATTTCATCTAGCAACTCATCTTTTTTATTCTTCTAGAGACGGAATTTCAGACTAGGTTAGTAAATATTCAGCTAAAGCTTTTTTGGATGTCTGGACTAAATAGAATTGTAACTCCAGCTGTCAGCTTTTAGCAGCCAGTAACAAACCTATTTACTTAGAAATTTTGCCAATTTTAATTAAATATTATGCATATTAGTAAGTGTAAGTGTTGCACTTAACTAGTGCTATGTCTGAATTAGTGTTCATTACCTTAAAATTTTGGTGCAGTCCTATGCTTTCATACTAGAACACAAAAAATAAAGCTATTTGTTTTTATTTTTTTTCTCCCAGTTTTCCAATATATAAAAATTTGTTTACTTGCTCACTTTTTCCCAAACATGCATCTATTCAAGAAGATATTTGAGTCTGAAAAAGCTTTTTTCATACTTACCTGCAATGTTAATTTACTATTGTTACTTCATGTTTGTATGTGAGTATACATATATACTCACACATATGGCTGAACATATGCTTAGGACAATTAAAAGACAATATGAGGCAAAAACAAAAATCAAGACACCTCTCCCTTTTTTGTGTTTACTTTAACATGTACTTTCATTTGAAAGGGAATGTCCTAGGGACATTCTGCAGGTAGAATAACCAAGTAACTTTCCAGGCAGTGGTCTTTGTCATGTCATTTTAATTACTCACGTTTTTTATGGTTTGCCTGTGACATGGTTAACACTTACATAGCCAGAAAGGTCAAGGAGTGTAAGTTTATAAACGTTTGAACGTTTTGCCTTTAGAGCCTTCTCAATTTAGTATTTCTACTTTATCATTACCCATTCTTTATTTTTTCACAGCTCAACCTTTAAGCTGGCAATAAGCAACTTCTCTCTAAGTATGGCTTAACCCTGACCTATGTGAAACATATCAGAACAACAGTGGGTATTTCTAATCACACTATAGGAAACAGCTCTCTGAAAGTGGCTGTCACAGCATGTCACTTTGTCATATTTACAGGCACACAGCTATCTGAAGCACGACAAGGTATCTGTACGTAATTGGCATTATGATTCCAATCCATCGTTGGCTATGAAATAAATATCTAAAAAAGTTTTGGTTAACAAACTAATTACACTAGTAGAAAACCGTATCTTTATTTTAACCAGTGAGCTGCAAATAGAACAGAGGCTAGACATTGCAGTTCCCAAAGTAGCTAATATTTTTGATTTGAAAGGGAAAGGCAAACAAGGGACGATATGTTTTACTGATCTATGTTGTAGATGGTTTAAGACCCTGCACCTAATCTGAGTCTGTCAAAAGAAGTTGTGCATTCAATAAGTAGTTTGTAGTGAGATGGGCGTAGTAGTGAATAGAGAGGACAGTAAGAAGAGTCTGATACTTGAAAGGTCTTTGACAGCCTGTGGCCAACTGCTGATAGTGTTTAGAATAGACTTATTATCAGCCCTGCTGTCTCTTATCAGAATGAATGCAGTTGTCTGAAAATTAGTGTATTAAAAAAAAACAAACAACAATTTAATACTAATTAAAATAAATAAATACTCACTATTTTTAATAGTTTTGCACTAAAATGCATGTTTCCAGAAACTGAAAGAAAAAATCCTGTTTCTCTTTTTTTTTTTTTTAGTTATTATTTTTTACATAGAACAGGCACAAGCAAACCACAGCATTATTTAAGTGTATTGTTATAATACTATTAAAACTCATACATATAAAAACTGAATAAATTATTTTTATTTAAAATAAGTTTTGTAAATGGAAAGAAAAATACAAACATCTCTTTTTAACCTCCCTTTGTTTGTTCCTTTGTTAATATCTTGCTCTGCTAGGTTTACAAATCCTAAATAAATAGAAATTAGTGCTCCTTACTTTGCAGTCCATTTGCTTTAGATGTTTGCCTTGAGGGACATTTGTGTATTCTACTAATGGCTGCAGCAGAGTGCTGTCTCATTTTCATTCTGGCAAAAAAAGGCCGTTTCCATGGTTACAGTTTCATTTGCTAGAGAGAAACTGATGGCTGTTAGTGATCCCATCATAAGCAACTTCTGTCAGATTTCTTATCAAGTAGACATATTTTGACAAAGTGAAAGATAACACCATAATAAGAGAACTAAGTTGCTACTCCATGTAATGAACCATTTAGCATTAAATGAAATGTGAAACCACATTCTTAAGACTGAAGGTGGAGAGGAAAAAGTAATATTTATAATTTACAAAAATAAAAATATTCAGTGCTGGAATAATGATAGCCTGCTTGCTTTCTGTTGTCAAGGTAAATCTAGTAGCATAACATTGATTTATATTTTAGGGTCAGATACAAACCTTTGCCATCATCCATTTCACAGAAAGGCTGTATGGAGCTATTATGAATTTTAGGTTTTCCTGTGTTAGCCTTTGGTATGGCCTAAAGCTGAATTAAAGGCTAAATGCATGGCTGATAGGTCAACCCCCCTCAACCTCAACAGCATATAAAACAGTCTAGCACTTTGCCCCATGACTTACATGTCATATCTATGAAGAAGAAACACTGGAAACCTAGAACCCTGGCAGAGAATGACTGAACCTTTAGTTCCTGTGAGCTGGGGCAGGTTGCTAGACCACAGACAAGATTTACCCCAAAGAATTCTGTAATGGAGAAAGAGTTTATTGGATCACTAAAAAGAATGCTAGTTAACTATGGTTATCAAAGAGAAGTAAAGATAGTATAGCACTTAATTTTAGAGGTATGGTTTGTGTTTTGAGACTAGAATGCAACACACAAATACTGCATCACCTGTTCTTCATGACTTCTTGGTTCACTATCTCAGGAAAGTCTAAAAAACCTCCATAAACTAATCAACAGAGAAGGAGAAAAACAAACAAACAAACAAACAAAACAACATTGAAATAGTATGATAAAAACAAGATACCATGAAAAATACATCCCAAGAGGTTGTATAACAGGACTGAAATAACAAAGAAAAGAATTCTCAGGTAAAATTAGATATTAATGCACGGTACATAAGGTGGATACCCTGGGGTTTTACATGAAGATTTGTAGAATGTTGTTGTATTAATGCATATCAAACTTCTGTTCCTTAGACTCTTCTATATTTCTCCATCAGTATACAGACATTTGTTTAAAATTTAATCTCACTTGAAACCGCATATCAGTTCATTATTGCCCTTCACTTTGTGTAGTCAATCAGCTTTACAAGTGATGTGAAATGCAGTCAGACTAAAATGATAGTGTCTGATTCTGATCTGCATTAAGAATCATTTATTTATTTATTTATTGTTTCTCCAGAACATTTGGAAAAGAGTCGGAACTCTTTAAACAGTTTTGAGTAATTCTTTATTAACTTGCTTTGGAAAGGCACTTTAGAATAAATAAGAAAGAGGCCAGTATTGTTTTAGATCTACTTTACACTCAAGATGCACTCTGGGAAAAGGGCTATATGTGAATTTGAATTATCTCCAAAAAGCCTACAATCCCCCAAAGACTTTTGTGAGATACAAAACCAGTTGATGTCCTGTAGATTCATCTTTAATTGTCATTGTAAATGTTGTATAGTCCATGGAGATTTGAAAGTATTCACTTGCCCACTCTCACTTGTTATTCTTTAGCAGAATTTTAGCTTTAAAGTACCATTCAAAATTTCAGCTTCCTTTTGCCTTTTCAAATATTACTTACAGCCACAGTGTGTAATAGTGTTTGGAAATTTAGGTATCAGAAATCAAAAGGAATGGCATTAAGCTCATTCTTACATCCTTCAGATATTAACCCTGCAATAGGACAGTTAATATGCCAATGCATATACTCCTGGGAACTTTGTTTGAATTCAGGAACCCATGTCAACATGTCTAGATTTGTGACCAACACCAATGTTGTCCTCTGAAGTCCTATTGCTGAGATGTTTCTTCCACAAGAGCCAGTCATTAATATCTTTCACATCCAAAGCTTCCATTGACTTCAGTCTAGAATGTGTCCCTCTGTAGTCTTTCTTTTAATAAGCATAACAGATTGGTTCTTCTTTAGCAGTTGGTGTTGCCCTACTTAATTTTCTACAGAAGTTAATGATAAAACTCTCTCTTGTTTGAACTTGAGAAAAGTTAGGTCCATGGCATTAGCTTTTGAAAAATCCCACTCCTATTGCTTTCTAAAGAGTTAGTGATGAACAAAGCCACTGAAGTAACATGTACCTTTCAGACAGAATTTCTGACATACATCTAATAATATCAGTGACACAGGAACTGTATGCATAACACTCTATTAAATTCCATGAGCTGTAATACCATATTTCTAAAGCTGTGGGAATGTTCATATATATGTTTGCACTGCAGCCGAAATTTTCTGCAACCTTGGAAACCTATCTGTATATGAATTAGAGATTCCATAACATGAATAGGGGCTGAATGTGAAAGAAAGGGGGCCTATATAATCCAAGAGCTGTAACTTCAACAGGTAGTACTCCTTGAAAGAGATGCAGCTTTCTTAAGACCTCTAATAAATCAGATGGACAGAGAGAACAAATAGATTAACATAATTAATCCAGAAAAGCTTCACTAGGATATCAAGCTTTGGAAATTCTTTTTTCCTTTACCTTTTAAAAAGATTTAATTTTAGATTATCATGTTTCTGCATTTACTGAAGCTGCTGTTGTGAGGAGCACGGATGGATCTTGACCTTTTTCTTTTCATCCCATACATGATGTGTACAACAAATTATATAACAACTGAAATCATTCTTTTTCAGAAAAAGTAGCAAAGCTGACTTAACTATGTTGTCAAGATTACCACTAATGGAAACTCAAGATGAGTCTTTTTGGTAGCATGATCAAAATACCAAAATGTTTTAGGGTAGGAGTTGCCACTGCAGTTTGGTCCTTCTTTGAGTATCTAAATAAGTGACCTAACTTTCAGGAATGTTTTAGTCTTGTAGAGATTCTAATTTGAGCAACAATTTTTATGTTGCCAGGTCCTAGGAACAGGCAGAACTAACAGTTAAGTGTCTGAGAGTTTAATATGTTTGACTTTCAGTGGGATTTGAGTACTTCATTGCTATAGCTCTTTCTAAAAACCACAGATGAGGAATGTAACCATTACTCATTCTTTTAAAAAAGAAACACTTGTGTAGATATATTTATTTGTTAGTGCCTCGGTGAAAGATGCCATGTCCCCTCCTGGTGCCAAGGATCTGCTTGGGCAAACTGACAACTGTGAGCAACAACTAAAACTGACAGCTTCATAACTTTGCCAGGCATTAGGAAAAAAAAAAAAAAAAAAAAGGCTGTTCATTTTGCCCATGCTGCATAAAGGACTTTTCATGCCCCGGTATCCAAGATGCTACCGCAGTGGGAAAAGGAAAATTTTGGACTTAAGATGTTTCCTGTTCAAATAAAAAACAATAAAAGCAAATCTTGTAGCATTAGCAATATCTTAAAAAACTCTGGATCTGGCAGAGGAACAAGCTTACCATATAAGCTGCAATTTGAGTGTTTTCACTGGGGGCGGGGTATATTGGTATCTCTTAAAAGATGTGTCTCATTGTAGGTAACACTTAGAGAGAAAAAATCTGAAATCTGTGTTTAAGTCACTCTTCTTGCATTGGTATAAGACATTTCCACAGGAAAAGAAAAAAAAAAAAAAGCCATTCAGCAAAAGCAGTGACGTCAGTTTTCACAGGGCATATCTCAGCATTCATGTGACAAAGGAAAGGGAATGGCAAATGTGGCAAAATTCACTTAAAGAGACATTTCCAAGAAATCTAAGCTCAGATAATTTAAGGTAGTCTACTATTAAGGTATTCTTGATTTTATGGTGTGACTTGAATTTCCAAGATACAAATTCAATTTTTCCATTTTAAATTGATCTGAGAACTGATGCCTTTAGAAATGTTAAGAATACATAACATAAATAGTGAGACAATTGGATAGATATATATCAAAGCATTATATTTGGTAATGTTAATATCAAATGCAATGGATATTTTATCCAAAAGGATGCACAGGAGATTTTTTAATGCTATATATACCACAAGAGTTGCAAACATTTCCCAGCATTCAAGGATAGCATTAGGGTCAAGAGCCAGGACAACAAAAGATTTCAAAAGGTTCCTGCAAATGGTGACATGTAAGGTATGTTTCCTTCATATTTAGTATACAGTAACCAAAAATTTGGTGCAAAAAGCTTTCCAAATCTTTCTTATGGAAAATGCAATCTGTGATATTGCCACATCATACAAAGAGCTCCCCTCCTCCCCCTTCTCCCTCCCCTCCTCCTCCCCCCCCCTCCCCGCCCCCAACACTTTTTTAATTCAGGAGCTTCAGCTAAACTGACTCTTTCCTTCAAACAAATTGCAAGCTTAGAATTTTCCAATGAGAAAATGAAATTTCCCAGGCAGCTTTCATGTATTTTTTTCCTCTACTTCAATCACTCCTGGAGTGGAAAGAAACCATTTAGCCATGTAAAACAATACAACACAGTAGTTCAGTGACAGGAAGTGAAAAATAATGTATCTTGTGGGGAAATTACACAGTTACCTAATTAGACAGGATATTGTGACATATAATTAGTTTATGTTTGGTCAGTACTTCAAAAAAATGCAAAGCTCTTTATAAATGTTAACCATTAATATTTAACCTAGGCATATTTAATTAAGAATAGTCTGTTCTAAGAAAAGCATTAAAGCTAATTAACAACCCTAAAGTGCTATCATGTTCTAAACTTTCCTAAGGTATTAGGATCTGTCTTTTAAGAAGGAAATACAGAACCTGTACAGTACTCTTCAACATCAAAAAAGATATTCAAATATTTTTTGATGAAACATATATATATTCATATAGTTACTCTTTTCCTGAGCACTTGTGGGGTTAGTTTTGGAAGTAACCCACCTATCCAAGTCTTGACTTCTGGAAATTAATGCGTTTATGTCACAGAAGTGTTTGGCAGCAGAATGAGCAGCTCTCATTCTCAGTTCACTGTCACATATAAAAATGTAATTCCACGTCATTATGGTCATGTCAACATGAACCATGGCAAACAAGAATTGAGCCAGGCCTAACACAACCAAGGGAAACATGAATTTTGTGATCTGAATTAGGTAGTGAAATGTGACATGAGATAATAACAATCTTTACCAATTTTGAGGATTTTTTTTTTTTCATTAATAAGACTAGAATTCAATTCAAAAGGCAGGAGAAGAAATCTTGAATTGCAAAAATGAAGTGGCACGTTTGATGTGTAGGGGCTCTATTTAAGCCAAAATAAAGTTTTATGATATATGGTGTTTATACAAAGAATGACTCTTTCCATCTAGCTACTCTAAGTTGTTTTGTTCCATTGTAAATTTTTCTTGTGACTTGTATTTTAACACCACATTTAACAACAAAAATATTGTGTATTGGCATTTTTATTTTGCATTGTTTCTTCAAACAAAGTTTAATTTTTTTTATTTATTTATTTTTTTGTGAGAGAAACAGAATGTTATGATCAAGTCCAAAAAAAAAAAAATAGTCACAACTTAAATCTAATTTTGTGGTTTGTACAGTACAAATTCTCCTCAAATAGAGAAATATTACTCTACTGCCCAAAATGTCCCTTAATCTGCATAAGATGAACAATACTTCAATATTTACTAAATTCTGAATCAATAAATAATAACATAAATAAATAAAACACAAAAAAATCAAGTTAGCAGTCTTCTATAGAAGAGAGACTCTAGAAAGTCTTGCAGGATTTTGCATGTTATTTTACTGAGAAATCACACAAAATACACTCAAAATAGGTCAGAAACAGACAAAAAATATAGGGTAAATAGAAAAAAAAAAATCCAGCCATGACATGTATCATGGCTATGCAAGAAAATAAAAAAGCAGTAAACAAAAATAAATCGCAAATGAAATCAGTGCCTGGAAAGCAAAGGGAACAAAATGTGCCTAATGACTGTCCTGCAAACCTTTACTTAGGCAAATGTTTTCTGCTCATGCAAACAGCTCTATTTTTTGTCAGCTGGACTGTCCATGTAAGGATAAAATATTGTAGCTGAGTTCCTAAAAGACTTAAGTATACTTATTTTCTTGCTCATGTCTCATTAATATAATGCAATACAGTTCCTCATCATGGGAGACTCAAATAAATCTAAGTATTAATTTCTAGAACTCATCAGCAAAATATATTTAGTATATATACACTGGGGTATAGTCCTTAGCTTGTTTTGAATGAACACTTTGGTTCTTTTTTTTTTTTTTTTTTTTTTTTTTTCTTTTACCAAAGCTAGTAACTGGGGACATGACTCTTTAAATTTTTATCCATTGGTTCTGAGAGTCAGGGCACTATTATAAACCATTTCACAAAAAGAATACAGCTAGTATCAAAAAAACTTCCAATATATTCAGATTTCCAGCTTGATCTTTACAAGTTTTGCATCCCAAACCATGGGGATTACATGGAAATGTTATTTCTCAAACTACTGTTTCAGTTTCTTGGACTTATGGTAACTTCAGATAAATGCATACTTTCATTCCAGCTGATACATGATCTTTCTTTAGTCTGATGCTGAATTCATTATAAACTATAGAAATATGCAGAGAATGGAGATATAAGCCAAGTGGTCTTAACAGATGTGATCTCATCAGGGTTCCATTTGTTAAAGGAAATCATTGAATATTAACTAAAAGTTAATTAGACCTAATTGCCAATTAGGAAGAAAAAGTAATTTGAAACTACCCACTGTCAGTGTTTTATTATTACCTTCTAGAATCCTAAATCTTGAAGAGGGTCCTTAAGTATGTTACCTTTTCATATATCAGTCCTAATATGCTAAGCCCATTGTTAAATTCTGGTTCATCAAATTAAATTCTGGTTTCACAGATCACAGTGCTTCTGGCAAAGCAACCTCAAAAAGAAAAACAAACAAACAAACAAGAACAACAAAAACAAACAAAAGCCAACCAACCAACCAAACCACATTTTCTTTTATCTTTTTTCTTCCCCCCAATATTTACTTTATTTTTTTTATTATTATTATTATCTTGTAATATCCCATAATAATTCAACTGTTGCTGCTTCACACACACACAAACACAGAACCTTGCTGCTTGATGTTTTTATAAAGTGGAATCAGTAATCAGTACAAGTTGTCCTGGAGTCCTGTGATTTGAATGGATGTGCTGTGAGTCAATATCTACAGCACCTGAATTTGCAATTCAAAATTATAGAATCATAGAATCAAGGAATCATAGGATATTCTGAGTCAGAAGGGACCCACAAGGATCATCAAGTACAATTCCTGGATCCATGCAGGACCATCTAGAAATCAAACCACATGTCTGAGAGCATTGTCCAAATACTGCTTGAACTCTGATGGGCTCGGTGCCATGACCACTTCCCTGGGGAGCCTGTCCCAGTGCCTGACCATCCCCTTGGTGATGAGCCTTTTCCTAATATCAAACTTGAACCTCCCCTGACACAGCTCCATGATGTTTCCTCAGGTCCTGTCTGCTGTCCCCAGAGAGCAGAGCTCAGCGCCTGCCCCTCCGCTCCTCTCATGAGGGAGTTGCAGGCCGCCGTGAGGCCTCTCCTCAGCCTGCTCTGCTCTGGGCTGAAAAATCCAAGTAACCTCAGACACTCCTCACATCTTGCCCTCTAGACCCCTCACCATCTTTGCAGCCCTCTATTGGACACTCTTTAAAAGTTTTATGTCCTTTTCATGCTGTGGTGCCCAAGACTGCACACATTACTCTAGTTTGGAATGCCATGCCTGATGCACTTCAGAATTCAGTTTGGGTTGTTGGGGCACACTCTTCACTCTTATTCAACTTGCTGTTGATCAAAAGCCCCAGATTCATTTCCACAGGGCTGCCTCTCATCCCCTAGATCCCTATATCCAGGGTCACCCCATGCAAGGTGCAGAATGCAGCACTTGCTCTTGTTAAACTTAATATTGTTGGTGATTGCCTGGCCCTCTGAGTTGTCAAGATCTGTCTGCAATGCCTTGCTGCCCTCAATACAGTCAACAGATCCTCCCAATTTAATAACAGCTGTAAACTTACTTAGTTATCTTCAAGTCCTGCATTCAAGTCATTTACAAAAACGTTAAAGTGAGCTGGCCCTAAGACGGAGGCCTGCAGAACCCCACTAGCGCCTAGCCGCTAGCCTGATGTAACCTCATTTACTAGAAACTTTGAACCTGGCCCATCAGCCAATTGTACAACCATCATATTATTTATTTACCTAGCTGTGTGTGAAACGTTTTCTCCAGAAGGATACTGGGAGAAATATTATTGAGAGCTTTACTGAAAACCAAAAAGGTTATGTTTCAGTTTATGTTTATGTTTACAAACAGATGGTTTCCCTTGGTCAACTAGGTGGGTGACCTTGTCATAAAAGGAAATTAAATTTGTTAAGCAGGTCAGCTTCTACTAGTTAGTTGCCAGTTTTATTTACTCAGACTTCTGACACTGTTCATGGAAAAATGTACAATTAACTGCGCCCTCTTTTCCTAAACCAGTCCCAACACAGCTAATTTGCCACCACTTCAGTGAAATATCAGTTGTTATCCCAACCCACTGGGCTAGTTTAGAAGACATTTAAGTAAGACAATATTATACAAGAAGTAGTAACTGATGGACATCTTCAGGCACCTTTGGCTAACTTTATGTTCTGTATTCACATTACACAGTACACACTTTATTAAAATAGTTATTAGTCCACCCATAACACTTCTATGGGAAAGTTTTAAAACAAGGAGTATAAGTTCACAGCTAAGATTGCATTACAAAATGAAAGACCTACAGACACAAAGGTGATATGTAAGGTTTTTGCCATACTTCTTCATGTTAACAGTAGAATTTCTGCCCTAAGGATCTGTGGAAATATTTAATATTGATTTTTAGAATAACATTTTTTTTGAGAGGTCTCTTTTTAAAATAAATGTCTGGACCTCTTATAGTTCTACAATGAGATTTTTGAAACATAATTTTTTTTGTTTGTTTTGTTTTGTTTTTCTAAAGGAAAAGCCCTGTGCAATTCCTTAGTACACACAAAGAAATTCTGTGGCAAAGAATCTAGACACTTCTGTGCTTGTTTTATAGATTCTGAGTATAGATACAAATAAAACAGCAAAGAATCAGAAAGAATGAAAGCAACAGTAGATGTAATATTTAGTGAAATTGATGGAGAAAAATAGGGGCAGCAAAAATTTATCTATCAATACATTACAGGAGATTGCCTTACAGGATCTGTCTAGTTCCATAAATACCATAAGTACAGAGACATATTCAGTTTCTTCTCTTGTATTTTTGTTTCATGCTCTGTGTCCTCATTCAACGTATATTTACTTATCTAAGTCCGAGCAGTTATGTTGCTCAGTTGATCAAAATATATCAAGAAATCACAGAGAATATTCTGATAAAATGATTTTTATGTTATGAAAGTATCTTCCAAGTTTTTTGTTTGTATATACATATTTTCAAATGGTGAATGTATTCACTAAAAGGTGGGATGAGAATGAGAAGTCACGGTACTTCTGCATTATAACAGTAATTTTTGTTGCAGAAATAAAACTTACCACTTGCATCCAGGAAAACAGGTAACAGATTATTGCTTAACAAATTTATAGGTTCTACTTAGAGAAGAGAAAGTATTCCTGATTACTTGTAAGAGTAATCCCAACAGAGAGCTAGAAGAGTTATCTACCAAACAACCTTATGTGGTGCTGTGTATATGCAGCTACACTATCAGTATTCATTTTTTGTTTGTATTGTACATGTTCAGTTTCACAGGTATCTTCCAATCTCAAAAATCATAAGGAAACCCTTAAGCAACAAAAATTTCACCAATACTGTTTTGTTGCACTAGATGGGAAAAACTAGAAAACTCCTTGTTAGCAAACAAAAATCCATTATCTGTTAGCAAAATAGGGTCTATGGCACAGAGACATAACTACTGCTAATCCTTTTGTGTTGGTCCTCCATTCAGCACAGGTTAAGCTTGAAACACTACTGTAAGTTCTTCAGCAGAAAAACCACATCCTTTTTGTGCAAATAGTCATGACACAATGGATATGTATCTAGTAGAGGTGAGAGAATGCAGTTATGAAGAATTAATTAATCAATTAGTTGATTTTATTCCGACGACATTTTTGCTAGTAGTGATTGCATGTTCATCTGGAATTTGCTGTATTATTTATCAGTGAAAGTTATACTTTCCAGTCTATCTGTTAGGATACACACCAAAATAAAAGCTTAAGAAATGTCTCCCTCATCAGCTATTTTGTTTCTCAGGCTATTGTTAATCCATAAATTAAAAGTATATTTGCTTTCTCTATGCTGTGAATCCAAAACCTGTTTCCAGTTGTGTGCGAGAATATATGCTGGAGGGAGGAATGAGCGTGCTTAGGTTTATAGAGGACCAGGAACCATCCCCATCTCCATGAGACTACAACCAGGCTGTGTTGTGGATGGGGAAGCCCAGTGCAGCCCATCTGTACTCTGGAATTCAGTAATGAAAGAAACAGCAGATCCAGGCAGAGGTTACCTCAGTGGAGACTCAACCTTCATTTCAGCACAACTGCAATGAAGGTCCAAATGGACCAAGAAATACCAGGCATATTTGTTGGCACGTAAGGTACCCTGAGTGAATATCTAGTTAAGGAAAATTTTAAACCAAAACAGGGTTTTACAGTCTAATGCAAAGCCGATTAAAGTCAAAAGGAAGGTATCTATACAGAAGCATTTGAAAACCAGATGAAGATGAACCAAAATCAGATGAAGAAACGGAAAGGTTCTGGCGTTCATAAAAATAAAACATCCACAACTTAAACCTAACTGTTGACAATAAACATGAGAGAGAAATTCCACTGAGAAACTTGATGTACAAGTTAATATGGGATGAGTGACAGAACCTTATCCAGCTCTGGAACTGAAACCTGATTCCAATCATCAGGAAAAAAGAAAATGTTTCCATCTCACAGCCCCAGTGATTCATAAGACAGCAAATCAGGAGCAGAAATTCAGTACAGTTCAGAACCACAATTTAGATCTTTGAGATCTGATCCAATTTTTCTGTTTGTTTCACTGACTGGGTATACTTTGTTTCTGTGCTTTAAACACTGATATTAGCATTTTGTGTTTGTGGATAATTTTCAAATTGTTACTATGTTACTTTTTTTTTTTTTTTTGTACAACGGGTAATTTTTTTTTTATATTTTTTTTTCCCTAAGGTAATGGGGCTTGACAGCATGATTCTCTCTTGGGGAAATTGGGCATATGTAGCTTTTAATTTCTTCTGGAGAAAGGAACAGCTAAATTAAAAGTAGCAGGATGTTTCTTACAAAAGGACAAATTTTGTACCCAGCTTGAGTTGTGGCTTAACTTGAGTAATTTTGTGGGAGAAATCACACTCCCTACTGGGCCATAATTGCCAGTGGTTCAGCACATTCCCACTGGGCAAGTCATTTTAGCAGTTTCCCTAAGCCTTAATTCCATGCATAGTAGAATCACCATTGAGTTGCAAGAGGATTCACATAAGAAGAAAGGTCACAGTCATTCCAATGAGAATGCTTTTGGGGTGTATAGTTCATGATTTGGCCTTCAGACAAGAAAGATCTTTTAGGTAAAACCTTGATGAAAATCTGGGTTTGATTCCAAGATGTCTTATAACCTCTTGAGTGGCTGTTATTAAGTCTCCTTATTTCCCTGTGTCTCAGCTAACCATCATCAATACTTCCTTCTCTCATAGAAATGTTCAGAAGAGTTCATTAATATTTGTGAAGTATTTAAATGCAGCACTTACTGAAGTAGAAATAATTCAGAGCTGGGCACCTGGATGCACACTATTATTCCCAGCACAAAATGAAACAAAATAAATCCCAAATAGATTCAGAGCATAGAGGAAATATTCTTCCATGTTCCCCAGATGGCTGAAAATCTTAGTGTATACAAAATATCAATAAGACAAGCAATAGTGCTTGAAGCAGAAACTTTGACACTGTGCCTCAACTTAACTAGAACCATCTGCTCATGCATGAACAATAATAAAAGACTTGAGAAACCACAAAGCAGATCTCATACACAAACCCAGGTGATATCAGTAGAGTTCACTTTGTTGCAAAGAGAAGAGAACAAGTTTATCAGACATACTCAAGCACAGGCAAACAGGGCCAATTAAAAAACATGCTCAACATATCTGACCCTGCAATTAATCGCAATAGCTTACTGAAGTAACAATTAACTATAGTAAAAATGGTAGACTGAAAAGCAAGCAATTTCCTGGGAGACAAAATACACAATCTGGGAAACTATACTTACTAATTTCATCATTTGTACCTGCAACTGATACCTCATAAGATAAAGTTCCTGGTATATAGCAGAGTAAATATGGCTGGCCCAATTATCTGTCTGGACTAAAAGCCCTTTGAAACTTGGGTTTACAGTCAATTTGAAGAGATGCACAGTATTTGCAAAGTATTACCAGAGGTAAAAACTTGAGATTTTAATATAATGTTCAAAATTTTGAAGTGTTTATTAATATTTTTCCTTAGATCATATTCAGTGTTTTAAATCTTCAATATTGAATTTACAAAGAAAAAATATGTGTGGAGGTGATGGAGCAGTCAATGAATATAACAAAAAAAGTGTTTTAAGTTTCAGGTGGATACTCTTGAGATGTAAGTGGCAAGCGGGCTTGAATGAAATGAATACAGAATTTGAATCACATACAATTTACCTCAAGATTCAAGCAATATTGTCACTGTTCCCTGGTACATTTGATTTCAAGTAATATGTTTTATATTTCATTATTCTATCACACTAGAACAGTTACTCTACAATTAATAAGACCTGATTACTTTCTCTAATGAGTCATTGTTTACCATTGTAGACTATTAGTTTAGCTTAGGGTCTTGAGCCTAAAAGCACAATTTTTGCAAAACACTTAAGGCAATCGTAAGTCCATAGAAGCCTTCTGTATAACCTATTTTACTGACAAACAATTACATTTTAGATTGAAGAGGTGAAATGATTAAGAATATTTGACTTAGTTGCCATGACAGCATGCATTTTTCATCAGGCAGAGTGTAATTACTACAATTTCAATGATGTAAAATCAAGAAAGATGATAACAAACAGCAGAACCATGGAGATATTGCCATTGCAACCAGGTTGCCATGGCAACAGTGATAATAATCTCAGTGATAGATGTTTTCTCTTGCTCTTTCCATTTTGTACGGTTATAACATTCAGAGCCAGTTTTTACCACAGCTTTTTATAGTTTATTAGACTGTCAAAATAGTTTATGAGATGTTGTTGCAAAGGAAATGACTGAGTTCCACAGCCTAATAAAAATGCCAAATACTCTGTTTACATACTGCTCCAGCATTTAACAAACATTAAAAAATTGTATGAAAAATGATTTGATATTGTATCTGTATTAATCAATTTGCAAGGCATAAGCTCTGTCACTGAAGGTCAAATGAATACCTTCCAAGCATTACTTTTAGAGAGCTCTTTTAAAGTTTATTCTTGACACTGTGCTGCCAACTCCTTTTACCTGATCTGTTGCAAAACATATGGTTCACAGGAAATACTTCATAAGAGTTGTAGATAGCTAGCTAGAAAAATAGTGTTCATGATTTAAATAATGTAAAAAAATTTAACAACACAGAATTAAAAAAGTAGTCAATGCAGATTAATTAATACTTTATTTACCAGAAGTCTACCATAGACACAAAAGATGGTACATCAAATTCTGAAATAATGCTGCACGCTGTACTTATATATGAATGTACATACACATATGCACAATCTATTGTATGCATATGCTATTTCATGTAGTGTTTTTGTAGCATGAAGCCAGAAGACAGAATAAATGTCTTCACAATATTATTTCCTATGATATAGAAGTAGGCACTACTTAGTAGAATAAACATTTAGATTTACTTTTGAAGCAGAAATAAACTCTATTTTTATCATTTTAAAGATTGAATTTCTAAATCTGGAACAATAACTCTCTGGAGAGCAATGTAATTTTAATGGGGATTTTTAGAATTGTTTGCAAAGGAAATATTTAAATAAATTCCTCTTTTTCTTGTTGTCCCTATCTTTTTCTCCCTAAGCTCAGCAACAGTCACCATCTATGTTAAAAAAATAATAGATATACTCTGAGATACAAACACATTTAAAATATGAATATTGATTACAAAAAAATGTTATTGTTTTTCATTGGTGTTACCCCAGATTAATTTGCTTCACTGAAAGAATTGCTAGAGCTACAGCTTTTCCCACCATCCAGTTTGGACAGCATTTGTTCAGCACTGAGACCTTTGGTAAAGAACAAAATCCAGAGAAAGGAAGGGAGGGACTCTTGAAATGTCATGGTTAAACAGATGGGTAATGGGGCAGGAAGACTGAGAAAGAACATGAATGATTATGCAGTGCTTTGAGGTATTGATGCGGATTTAAGGACCATCATGGTAGACTACTGCTGCAATATCAAGACACTCACTGGCATCAGTTTCAGTCACATTGCTCCCCAAAACAACTGTGTCAAACAGCACAGCTCCTTCTTGGACTTAACTCTGCTTATCCCATAACACATAGATGTAAATGCACATACTTTCCTCCATGCAAGTGAATAATTTTCCAGTTTAAAGAGCTGTTAACAGACTTTCCCTAGAGTTTTTCTTAAGCATTGTAGACAACTGTATCCCACAGCTAACAGTTACTGTTCAGTCTTTGTTGTCTTTATTGAAAAGAGGATAAAATAAAGCAAAATACTGAATAAAACCAAACCTTTAATTTGTTAATAGAGTACTACTAAGTGCTACTAGCAGCTTATTCCTTTAGTGTTTATACTTTTTGGTAAACCAGGAGTTTTAAAATTTTAACTCATGCTTAGGAAAAATATAAATTAATGGTTATCTATCTTTCCCCAAATAACTAAGAATTTAAATGTATATGGCTCATTACTGTTAATGGATAGTATATGTTTACATTGTCTGTGTTGCTTGGAAATTTTTCTTTGTTGTATATATTAAATATGTATACAGTGTGTATGTGTGTGTGAGAGAGAGGAAGAGAAGGATGTTTGGTCTCTGAGAAGATCCACTGTAAATGCTGACAAATTATATGCAGTAGCAGAGATTACTTAAACATAGACAAAATCGGAGATGTTTTAAGGCCTAATGGCTTTGTTGATGTCATGGAACTCTTCCTAACAGTACATTTAATAAAATTCCTTTAGCTTATTTTTTTCAGATTCTAAGAGTGAAGAATTTTATTTATTTATTTATTTATTTTACCTTCAAAATGTCATGTGCTGTGAGAACTGATTCCAGGTATTCAAATGTAATTTCCATCTCTTAATTTTACATTACTACTCTTAATTATGTTTCCTTACAATAAAAAAAAAAAAAAGTATTAAGTCTTCCTGATAAGAAACTAATATTTGTAGTTGCATGCTCAATTTTGTTCACATTTTAGCTAAACTATATGTAGTTATAGACACTGTCAGTTTAGTAGAAACATGTTTCTCCTTCAGTGTTTTTTGCTTTATATTCTTAGTCATACTATGTATAAGGTCTAAAAAAGACATAACTGAAAGAAATTAGAGGAAAAAAGAGTCTGGTAAAAGGAGTCAGGATAAATTTCTTGAAACTACTTTTTTGTTTGTTTGTTTGTTTTTTCTTTTTCTTCTTTCTAAATTATTATTATTATTAAAAACTGAGCAGTTTTCAGTAGGGTGACATCTCTTTAAATATGCTTTTCTTCCCAAGATACCCATCCTTCCAGCCAACTCAACATTTCTGTTGCTGTTCTTTAAAAGTCTTTCCAGATTTTCAATATGTTTATTTGATAATGTCCAGGAAAAGAAACAAAAACAAAACCAACCACACAAACAACAACAACAACAACAACAAAAAAAGAAAAGACCACCATGTAATGATGACATAGGAGCTGCAGAGATACTGTTACTTACCTTCACCATATCATGTCTTTGTGCATGCAGCCTAAAATAAGTGTATTGCCCTTTTTCTGGCAGCTGTTGCACATTGAAAATTGATGAATATTTTGTTGTCCACAGTTAATCCCAAGTGTTTCTTGAACCATTATTACTTCCCAGGTTTGCCTCCTTCATCGGATTAACATCTTTTCATTATGTCTGCCAAATATTATTATAGATTATGCCAAATTTAATTTTTTTTTTCCTTCTGTTTATACAGTTACAGAGCACAGGCCTTTTCATTTATTTCTCTTTGGCCTCAGAGGTGTTTAAACTTCTTCCAGTCTTTGAATTTCACTAATAGTCCTGACTACTAATGACTTAACAAAAATTATAAATAACTTCCACTGACCATCAATCCTGCTTGCTCTGCACTAGACTTTCTCCAACTCAGTGCATTCCATTTATCATTACTTTGTGCTTATTGTTTTGTTCTCTTTTCAGACCTCAGATCAGTCTTTTCCAGTTTAACTAAATTCTCAGTTCTTATGTGTATAGGTACAAATACACAAATAGATATGCAATAGGAAGGAGAGAGGGAGGGAGGAAGGGAGGGAGGAAAAATTCATATGGAAAGCCATATGTTTGAGATCAGCCTAGTTTTTAAGGTATGTTTACTTATGCAACAGTACTATAGTGGAGATTCTCATATCTGCCAGTTGGATTATACCTAAAATTTCCACTAATTGCCATGGACATTATTTCCAGACTTCAAAGGTCCATCCCTATTTTCTGACATGACATTCAGCACTGCCTACCATTCTACAGACAGCTTCTTTTAATTGATGTCCTTGGAAATTTTAAATGGTGAAGGAGCCTTTTGCTGGTTTTCCAGATGACACATGAATTGAACTAATGTGAATAAGCAAAAGGAAATTTAAATACACAAAAAGAAATCACAGCTTTGTAACTTTATATTGTGCACTTAATTATAAATCCAGAAACATTCTGTAAGCTCTATGAGTTTCTGATTGCACGGATAGTAAATTGGATTGGTGTCCTACACAAGAAGATGTAAGAAATTTACCAAGATTTACCATTCTGCAAAGGAATGTGTTAACCCTCTCCCCCCATCCCTCAGTTTTCAGTGCTGGTTGTCAGTTTTAGAGTAGAAACAATTCCTTTCACTGTCTAAACACAAGCTGCTTTTATGGGATTATCACTTCCAGCTTCCCTTGAGAAGGAGGTGAATCAGAAACACTGTCTCAAGAAGCAGTCCCCTTCTGAAAAGGTAGCATAAGCTACTAAAAAAGACATGCATCCACACCAAATTGTGATAGAAATGTGAAAGTCTACACTTGTCTCTGAGCTGCTAATGCCCTGGGAGGCTAAGTCTTTGCTTGTGATAGCACTTCAGAAGTGTTGATGTCATTTTACAGAATATTTTCCTCCTACACAGCATTGTGAAGGAGAGAAGCTGTTTCGTCCAGGGCAGTAAGTGATCCCTTGGACTTGGTTCCATGCTGACAACTGATAAACTTTGAGGCATTTTAGTCCGTTGGCTGTGTGCCAACACCTTCCACCGTCTAAACGCCAGACACATCTGCATATGAGTGGGTATGAGATAAAAACATGAGTTGCAGTAATAGAGTAAGATAGTGTTGCTAAAAAGCTTATAATGGAATTTCTTTTTAGAGAGAATTTAATCAATAATTAAAGTTCCCACCTGTCCACTGTCCCTCCTCTTAATGATACCTGATGTCTCTTGTCCTACAAAATGCTGATATATGGAGCCATTGCTTGTCCCTTAATTTGAAGATTAATTAATTGTTGCCATTGTGTGCAATCTCATTAGTAATGTTGTAGAAAAAAAATCATCATAACTAAGTATGGATAGGAATTCTAAAATATTAGAGATGAATTTCTCAGTGGATGTTAAGCACAGCATTATTCAGCAAAGCATTGTTGATATCACCCACTACATTAAAAATGCTTTGAAAAATATGCAAACCAAATACATACAGAAACAAGGATCCAATATGATGTAATGTGTTTCAAAACCTGAACAGATGCTTTTATATCATTTTCCTAGATTAAATTCTTCTTGCTTGTCTTTTCCTGCACCACTTAAAACATACTAAGGGTGGATGTTGGCATGAATGATATAAAGACCTTGTGATGACCCTCTGCACCTGAGAGAATTTTCTACCAAACAATATTTGGATGATTTTTAAAACAGATGTGCAAGCCTTAAAACCCTCATCCGAATTGCCTGAGATAGAGAAGAAAAATGAATTAAAATATAGATTGAAAATGTCTTTTGATATTAAAAATCATTTTCTGAGGAACATTTTAGAGCAATTTTCTGTCTTATGCATTTTATCTTGCCACTTTTCCCATTGACTATTATTTCCCTTGCTCTCATGTGGCTATAACCTGAATAACATTTTGGAAGATATTAAGCCATGCAAGAGTAAGAAAGAGCTCCAGGAAACTACAGCAGCATAGTCTGCCTCTCTTTCTACTTTAAATTTACATGGCCATGGTATTTAATTTGCAGGGATCTTAGCTCAAATTTCTTCCTCCAACTTATACAAACTTTCTATGCTTCCCATCCGGTAACCTCTATAAAATCCTGCATACCACTGCTAGTTGCCAGCATTTTTCCAGACACCCTGTCTTTACTTGTTAATGTTTTTGGATTTTATTTTTTTTCCCTTTGCCTCTCCATCAGAGAAAAGGAAATGCATTTAATGATACAGCCCACTGAAAGCCCACTGGCTTAGGATTAAATACAGTCTTTTCCCTTTTCTGATCCTAAAAACCCTGAATACTCAATCGGATATTTTAGTTATGCTACATACACATTTTTTGTAGTGTTAAAAATCTAAATCTTAAATTCAAGCAAATTACAGTTGAACTGTTCTATTAAAATACCTCAAATTATTAAAACTGCTTGCTGTGCATTTTTATTGGTAGGTTTTAAATCTTCCATTACTGGTTTTATAAATGGTATGGCTCTTAAAAGTCTATATTGTAGCAAGATAGTTTTGCTATGATTTGCTGTGTTATTTCACTATCAGAATTTACCTAGGAGAACATACACATTGCAAAGTCTAAATTGCTTTCATTTCAAATGATGTAAAACAGCAAAGAAAAAGCAAATGGATATCATACAGGACAGAGCAATCAGCCTTTTAGTAGCACTGCATGAGCCACATTTGCATTTAGTTCAGTGACTGTTTTTCCTGTTGCAGCCATCCATACATTTAGAGATTACTTGTGAAGTGTCACAGTAGAACTTGGATGTGAGTATGCCAAGGGCACCTAGGGAGTAATTTTCAGTGATCATATACCCTTCACTCTGTCCCAGCAATCTGGCTATGATATCTTGTATTCTCACCCTGGATGCTTCATTGTGAAAAAGTGAGCACTTCTGTATTTCCTGACTAGGATCTACAGTTGACTGAGTAGTCCACTCATCCCAATTTTTATAGCAAGTTTTAGAATAGGTGTACTGAAGAAAAGGAAAAAAATGAATAGCAGATGAGAAGAAAGAGGAGGAAAAAAAAGGCACGCATCCTTCTGTGAGAATCATTTGCAACATATTGCATGCCACAGAAATACTATGAGTAACTGGTTGGTCATGCAAATTCTGAATTGCAGGGACACAAATTGTTATGAATCTTGCTGATCCTTGGCTATTAGTAGAAGATAAAACATTTCTGAAGTAATTCTGAACATTTCTTCTGCCTCTGAAACACTCAAAAGTCTGTATTCATTCAATTGAATTGTATGCACTGAAGCCAAATCAAATCAGGATTTTCCTACCTTCAGGTTGCCACTGGAGAAAATGGAGTGAGATGGGTTTGTTGAACTTAATGATATGGTTTAGTGGAGGACTTGTTAGTGTTAGGTCAGAGGTTGGACTTGATGATCTTAGAGGTCTCTTCCAACCTAGACAATTCTGTGATTTTGTGATTCTGAGTATGTCAAGGAAGCAATTCAGCTCACCTCAGACTTAAACTGCCATTTTACAAGTCTTGATCTTTAGACAGGCTGTGGGATGCAACCATACCTCATTTTTTTTTTATTTTTTTTTTCCCTGTCTGTAGTCTGAATGAGCACTGTTACCGAGGGAACACTTTGGTATGCACTTGCTTCCTTATTTTTTCACAACTGAAAGTCCCAGGCATTCCTTAGGTACAGATTGGTTAAAATATCAGTATTGCCTAAGCAGTCAGCTATTGAAATAGAAAGCAGAAATGTTAAAAGAAGGTCATTCATTAAAGGAGTTCTATTAGCAATGAGCCTTGAAAAACAATGTTGCATGTGCACATTTTGATCCACAGTCGTATCTCCTTTTCCAAGTATGAAGGGTAAAGAACTGAGACATCACTATATCTTTGTCTTCTCAAAACCTGTTCATTCACACTTTGTAGCTGAACTGTCTCTTTAATTCTGCTTGAACATATTGTCCACAAATATCCTAAATTATTCGACCTGAAGGATCAGCTGTCTTCAAAACTGCTAATTATTTTGTAAACACTTTTAAGTTATTTGCTTGAAGGTGGAACTATCTGACTTCAGCTTTAAAACCATTTGCTCCTGATAAATTAAAATAATGTATCTAAAGGGCCTCTTCATTAAAGCACTGGAGAGTAAAAGCTCCATTTAAGTGACATGTTTGATTCTCCCTCTCTTTTAAAGCTTCTATTTGTTGCTGATCTCTTCCCATCTCCCCCTATTTACTCTACTAAATATGGTATAGAGATAAAACCATATTCCACTCCATAGGCTTTTTCTAAGATTTCCACATGCAGCAGGAGGTAAACAGAAGATTCAGATAAAAAGAATTACAATAGAATGTTATTTATGCATTAGAATATGTTGACGAACAGGAGAACAAGTAGAATACACTTAAAAGAAATGAAAATTGAGCTCTACAAGAAATGCAAGATTCCTTAAATGTTTCTGCCAATCTAAATGTTGGAGATAAGCTCTCCTTTCAAAGAGAAACAATATTTAGAAATATTTTTTTTCACAATAAAATAAAATAACCTATGGGAAGTGAAAAGTTATGGTGGAAAAGGAGAACTGAGTCTGTGAGACACTACCTCAAGTGAGGTAGAGGGGAGGGGTTTATTAGACATCGGATATCAGACACTGGGTGCAGGGAACATACAGAAGCTTCAGCAAAAAATATTACAGCTTCTGTAATGACGTTCCAGGGCTTTCAGGATTTTATGCAAAATACTGTCTTTTTCCCAAGATGTTATATCTCCCCATTATGTCCTTACGATCCAGTTTGCCAAGCTAAAATGCAGTAGAAGTTATAAAACAGGATGTTCAAAAGTGAACAGCAAGAAAGAGAATGTTCATTTTACATTCTCTTACAAGTTATCTTGTATTATTGATTCTAATCCCTCAACCTGTCCCAGTTAGCTAAACCCTTTCCATGGGTTCAGGCAGGGCCTTTTGCTGACTTTCCAAGTTTCTTATAATTGTTTTCATCTGTTCTAAACTACCCAGTACCCAGACGAAAAACTTACATTACCTTTCTCATTGTGTTTGCAAAACTATGTTCAAAAAGTCCTATACAAACAGTTAATTGGCAAATGAATAGTTTCTGAAAATTTGACTTCATTTCATTATTCTAAATATTGTCAATCATGCAATTTACAGCAAGCAAGTTCTCAGCTCCTGAAAAAAGGAACACTGATGACAGTAAAACCCACAGTCTGATGAAAACAAAACTGTTTTTCCAATAGAACGAAATAAGATTGTTTTTCTTCTAGGATGGATTATAAAGCGGTTGCTGTTGGGCTTGCTAGTTTTCAGAACATATTGAAGTGCACATATGCTTGTTTGGAAGATGAGCTTAGCTGTCTGTACCTTTTCCACTTGCCTCTACCTACTTCATTTGTCTTTGTGGAGGTGTCACTCTGTTTTCTCCAAGGCTGCTCAGGACTCTTGCTTGAAGAGCCATGGTGCACACACACACATACACACACACACACATAAATATATATATATTTTTTTAATTATTATTTTTTTTAATTTTCCTAAGAAGCTAGGCAGAGTCTGGCATGGGCACTCACTTACTTCACGATCTCCCTAGGATCCCACAATTCAGTTAAGGGTATGCACGGCTATAAAAGCTTGAAGTGATAATTCCATTTATTTTCATCTCTAAATGAGTTTGAAAATGTGATTATATATTCAAGGAGAAAAGACATGTCTTTTGTGTCCCACTCACAGGAATATGGCTCTTCTGAGGACATTTTCTGAAGTCTTAAGACCAGTACAGCTTTTCTCTGGTTATCTGTTGCTACATATTATATTGTGTTTTTATTTTTCCTGAAAAATTACTTTGGCACATGGTTGGCCTGACTTCAAGGACTCCTACTGTTCATTGGGCTGGGGAAGCCAGTAGATGTATATCATTCTCTTTCCTGATCATAACAGTACATATCATAAAACCATATTAGAAGAATAAGAGAGCTCAGAATACTTTGATAAGGAATGTAACTAAGTGACTTTCTTAAACAGAGCAATAAATTTTGTTGTTTCTGCCTTACTATTTCCTGATATTTCCATTCCATTTCCTGACATGTTCACAGTGTCAAAGTCTTAATCACTGGGATGAGCCCAAATTCAAAATTTTCTCACTTTCACTGAAGCAGATATTAAACTAATAAATGGAAGGTTTACAATGCAACAGATAAGCCAGCAAAAATACAGAAAATGAATTAGGAAAAGTTATACAGAACTCGGTATGTCTATAGATTACAGAATAGAGTCATTAAATAAAACTACTTTTCCACAAAATACTATCTGCCACAGAGTGAGTAATGTTTTTTCAAGTCCTTCAACATTAATGCTAATTTCAGAATATCTTACTAAATTACTATCCACCACTTTAAAAAAAAATGATTTTTTTTTTCAAATTTGAAGACCTTGCATGGTATCTCTAGATGAGATCACTCAAACACCAGAATATGTTTATAGAGAAATTGTTGGCTACATATAATACAGGTTTGCTCTGCCAAAAACAGAGCAAACCTGTATTATATTTTCTGTCTAAAAGTTGTAACTGGGTAATAACAGCTAGAAGTATCCACCTGGAGCTGCAGTTATAAGGCAACATATAAGACTAGTACAGATACTCAGAAAATGTGAGGCAATTAATATTGAAGTAATGTCTGTTGAAATTAATTATCACAGATTTAAAGAATATATATTTTTTTCATATAGATAGACTCTACGTATGAGATGAAACTTCGGAGTAAAGATTAAAATTCAGCCACATTAAGGACCAAATTTTTTGATTTTAGCAACACCTAGAGAATTGATTCTTTAAAACATAAAGTCAATCTGCTTCATTCTATGTTTCTGTTTTCTTTTATTTAACAGAGATGAGATTTTTTTAAAGGAATCAGATATTTAATTTTGATATCTTCATGTCATTGGAAATCCTAATTCTGGAATCTAAAATTTTGTTGTGTGAATCCAGGTCTCTGTGAAGCCAATGGGGAAAAATGTCCTCCTTTCCCGAGCTTCAAATTTCACATGATGTCTTCTGCCAGGATGCAGCTTTTTAATATAAACAAGTAAATGCCTTGTTAAGTAAATGAAGGAGAATTTAACCAATTATAAAAACTCTATTGCCAACATTAACATTTTTTTTTTCAGTATTAGATTACATATGAGAAGCATATTAAAAGAACATTACATTTGCAAAGTCAATTTCTGGAAAGTTGCTCTGTGCCAGGACAAGGTCTGCATAAACATATTCAGTCATAAGTAATACTACATCTCAATGCTGCATTATCTGACAAATGTTTATAACTCATGGAATTCCAAGCCCAGTACAGTCTTGTTTTATGCAACCTATTTCTCTCTAGAGGCAATTTTAAAATCCTAAGAATTATTTAAGTACTTGCAAACTTCAATTTCTAGCCTGAGTTTAAATACTTTCCTATAATGATGGCTATGACTCAGTTCCTTGACAACTGCCTCCCCCCCCCCCCCCCCCCGAACAAACAAACAAACAAGCAAACAAAAAACAACATAAATTTCCTTTTCTCTCATACATGCATTATTGAAATTTCGAACTGCATGGCAAGGAGTGTGTTTTAATGGGCAGGTGCAGACTGTCTAGTAAAGTGGTACCCATGACTGGGAGGCACTTCTAGGTACTGCTATAATATAAATGAATGAATAAAGAGCAACTTGTTACAGCAACACAATTTTTCAAGATAAGAAAAATATATCTTGGACCTCAAGAACTATGCTCCAATTCATACAGCTATGTGGCACATGTTTAAGGATCTTATGACTTTTTAATGACTTTCCTAGAAGTCACTAGGTACATAACAAACCTGAAGGCCTACTTACTGCATTAATTGACAAGGGTGCCATCAACATTTGCTTTTAACAGTATGATAAAACCTTCCTCTGTGCAAAATCTCATAAGCCAGAAACTTAATCAAAGCAAGTGAACTAAACAAATACTCATTATTTTAATTTAGTTGGAAATGTCTCAAAAGCCACTAATGATAGAGTATTTACATGTCTTTTTATGCTAAAATAAATTGTTGTTGGATATTAGCTGTATTTCTCTGCCATTTACTTTTGTTAAAAATAAGGTTTCTGTGCAAAACTTAAAAACAAATTAAAATCCAGGACAGATTCAATGAGCAATTTAATTATCAATGTTCTGTTCAACTAATTGTCTCATGGAGACAGCATGCTTGGTAAAAGAAGACTGCAAACAAATAAATGAGTACACAAATAGCAGAATAAATACACTCTACCAGTTCAGCACCTTGCCCAGACTTTTGGTGGTTAAGGCAGAGTTTACTCAGAAAGGATCCCTTTGACTCAGAATTAGGACCTGTGACTCAGAATTAGGCATGAAGCATATTACTGTAAATTCTGAATGGGAAATATTTGTGTTTAAGGAATATTTCTGAAATGTTTGCAACACTACATTTTCCAGAACAATACAGAGGAAGAAGATAATGGCCTGAGAACTGACTTGGAAACAGGGCCTTTCACATTCAGTTCTCTTTGCATGATGTCTCTGAATGAGGATTTGAAATCCCTAAACATGGCAGGTCACTGGTCATTTATGGACACATGCTTGTGGACCCAGATCCTGGCCAGTTTGAGCAGATAAAAAACAAGCTCCAGAGTTAAGGTGTCTTTCCTGATCCACTCTGTGTCTAATAAAATACAGAGTTTGACAAAAACTCTTTGAAGGCATTAGCAGATGGGAGCATATAAGCCATCCCTGGAACCATTTGACCTAATTCTGCCACCAGATGAAAGAACCAAACAAAAGAACAATCTGAGATCACTTCATTGAAAGTACCAGAGAGAGATGATGTTCTCAGGGAGAACAGGAATCCTGATAAGTCCAGGAGGACCTGCACAACAGAGAAGGAATCCTTCATTTTTACAACGTAAGAAGTGTTGATTTCTTAAGAGAAAAATCTCCTGAGATAGACTTGTCACCAAACAATTTTCTGTTTGGTAGGGAAAAAAATAAATAATAACAAAAAATAATAAAAAATAATGGGAAAAACATCCCACCTGAATTATTTATAAAGAAAGGAAAAATTGTTAAAATGCAAGCATAAAAAAATCCAAAATTATTTATTTATTTAATTGTTTTTGAGTATGCAGGAAAACATTTTCACTGATGTGCTCCAGTGGGGTGGGGTTTCTTTTGTCTTCATTCCCTTTCTTTTGTACCTAAAGAGCTTGGAAAAACATTTGGCCTCATGAATTCTCACAGGATCAGAAAGTTATTTGTCCTAGAATCCTGCAGATTAGAAGACAGACAGTCTGAGGATGCTGTGTGAGAGGAGGCAGTGATATTTCTCAGTGTCAGAGTTTATTTGTAACAAGGCAGTAGATATGATAACAGTTGTATTTATTGGGCTTTCAGGCAGAGACATAGATGTAGATAGATACAGGTAGTTATTACATTATTTTCCAACTTTTACAAAAATGGGATATATTTTATACAGCTTACATTACAAATAGAACAGAGATAGTATGGTTCATACCCTGAAGAATTGGGACATTCATTTCAAAACACACTGAACAGGAAATTTTACATAAAGTAGCTCCAAGAGTTCAATCTCAAAGCAGCCTTGAGTGGTTTTGTTTGCTTGTTTGCACGTATTATTGGAAGGAACGTTTTCATCTTCTTCTTCTTTCTTAGGCTGGCAGTCACTGACAAAGCTTCATAGAAGGGTTTGTTAGGAGGGATTTGCCTCACGGGGATGCATGCTGGTAAGAAAACAAGGGAAGAAGTGCATACAGGGTTGAACAGCCCCAATCCTTCAATCCTAAAACTACAAAAAGAACTGAATCAAGTTATTTTTTGGGGTGGGGGGGGTGGGGGGTTGGGGGTGGGAAAGAAGGCAGGACACAGCATGTTGCATAGGTGCTGAGAGAAGATGCTATTACTTGGGACCAGAAAGCTATTTCTTCTCCTGCCCCCCCCCCACACACACAGAGAAGTGGCTTTTCACACAACTATATTTTGAACTATAAAAATCCATACTCTTCTTACCCCTAAGAATATTATTTAATCAACTCTTTACAGCAACAAACACATACATTCCTTCAGCATAATTCAAATGGACATTTTGTAATCCAAAACACTGCTGCCTGCACCCTTGCATTCAGCAGTCAGCTTTCGTGTAATTATGAAGAAAAGCGGCTGGAAACAAATTGAAAAATGTAATAACCGGTTTGCTGTCCATGATTTACATGAAGGGTACCCTGACAGCACAACAGCATTACTAATTAGGATGATCCAAATCAAATTCCCTTGGAGGCTGGGCTCTATCTCACTGCACCCAACTGTAAGAGAGATATCTAAGAAAATCTCCTCTTACTTGTCACTTCAGAGCAGCCACAGTAAGAAACCCATATTGGGCTGGTAGTATCTCTCTGACAACCTCCCAGACTACACAAATTGTTGGTGAGCACCGTGTTAATTCAGCCTGTCATCAACTCCCCGTTCTACCACTGTAATTCAAAAAGATGGAGTACCTGTGATCTCTTAGAGGAAAACACTACTTTAGGAAAACAACTCTCCTGGTAGATATTGCAAGCTACCATACAATCTCCCTTGTCGATAGATGTGCAATAACTGACAGGTGTTGTGGCAAGTGTGGGAGCCCTTCTGGCTCCAGTAAAACGAAACCTCTGTACCAAAACATACACCACAAATATGGCAGTGAGGCTTGTGCTGGCACAGGGACATGGCTCAAAACCACATCAGGACTGTTTGTAGAGGCATGGGAAACAGTAACTGCACACTTTATCTCCCACCTCTGACGTTTTCTCTCAAGACCACTCACTGTTCAGATTTCATATTTTTTACTCCAGCTCTTTTTTTTTATTATTATTATTTTTTTTCCAGAAAAGCAATTCACGGAAGAATTTCTGTTTAAAGAATAAAGGTTGCAAGACTGGGCCAGAGTGTTTGTTTCTGACCATGGGATTGCTAAGCACACAGAAGAACAAACACATTTGTCGACAATCATGGGCTCAGGGTATGCTCATGCCAAAGCAGTACAAAATTACCATTATTCTAGCAAAGACTTCTTTTTTTCAGGTTATTTCATATCCATATATTTGTTCATCTCTATGCAATTCAAAGTAACAGGATGACTAGCATTTGAGGAAAAATATACTATTTCCAGATCAGATACCAGCTGTCAAGTTAGATAGAGAATACCACATCAGAAATTTTACAGCCCAGTTCACAAAAATTTTATGTGTCTGTAATTCAGAGTTTTGTGTGAAATAGTTGTTCAGATATGCCATGCACGGTGTGCCCAATAAGTACATGCATAAAGACCAGTCAAGGATAGTCTTGGGTCAGAGAATAGTCAAATGCATTCTAAAAGTAGAATTATATGATGGCAGAATGCTCCTTATTGCCCTAATGAAAATCTGTATGCAAATTCTAAAATGAAATTTAAATGGATTTCTTTTTTTTTATTTAAAGAAAAATATGAACAGATATACATGCTCCTCTCCTCTCCTCTCCTCTCCTCTCCTCTCCTCTCCTCTCCTCTCCTCTCCTCTCCTCTCCTCTCCTCTCCTCTCCTCTCCTCTCCTCTCCTCTCCTCTCCTCTCCTCTCCTCTCCTCTCCTCTCCTCTCCTCTCCTCTCCTCTCCTCTCCTCTCCTCTCCTCTCCTCTCCTCTCCTCTCCTCTCCTCTCCTCTCCTCTCCTCTCCTCTCCTCTCCTCTCCTCTCCTCTCCTCTCCTCTCCTCTCCTCTCCTCTCCTCTCCTCTCCTCTCCTCTCCTCTCCTCTCCTCTCCTCTCCTCTCCTCTCCTCTCCTCTCCTTCTTTTCCTTTTCTTTTCATTACATGAAATGGAACATCTGACAGAAAGGTTAATTAATTTTAAGTCTTAGATTTTAGGACCAGATCTTTTTCTCTTATATTGTCTCTGGGACTTTCCAGGTCAAAGACTCCCACATACAAAGCATCTCCTTTAAGCCCCAAATACAATCTAAAGAGAGTCCTTAGTTGTTTCTTAGTCAAACTGCTAAAAAAGTAGCTAGCCAGAAATTGTAATGCCAACCTTAGAAACCTGTTACTTTCCTTTTCCTTTTTTGTGTGTGTCTGTGTGAAAAGACATTCACATTATAATATATGAGTATGCAACTAACTCTGATCCAGGAAGTTACTTTCAGTGACCTCTGATCTTTGAATTTAGATCACAAACATATTGAACTTAATATAACAAAAACATTTTGAATGCAGTGGACAGGAAGTAAATTAAGAATAGAAATTTTATGCTGAATGTGATCTTTTTACTATAGCTGTAACATTACACTCACAGCTACGATTAAAATGCTGTACCAAACTATTTTTTCGTTTCCAAATAAAGAGTATTAATCTCATCTGAAAAATAATGATTTTAACAAAGCTGCCTTTTAAACTGTAGCATGAGCAATCAGCATTTTCAAGTGTAACAGTTCCCAGAAGCAGCCTATTTTGGAGGCAATCTTTGTAGAGTAAGATCAAAAATGCAGAGATATCTTCTGAGTTCTGATAAAAGTAAGACTAGCAGATCTTGCCTGTGTTGCTCACCTACCAGTTCAGCCTTGCTAAGATGAAACTGGAAAGTTGTATTCAGCTAAACTTGAAATTGACATCTCAAAAGGCCAGTCAGTTTCTTAGGCATCAATATGCCTATGTGCATTTATAATTTCAGTCACTCCAGCATGCAAATACTGGCTTGCTAGACTTGGTCTTGTATCCTTGTTACTGCTATGGGCCAGCCTTTTTCCCCCAGGAAGATTTATTTTGGCCAAGCAGCCTTGAGTGTTCTCTCAGCTGCTTGGAAAAATCAACATGTCCTTCAAGTCAGTTATGCAATTAAGAAACAGCAGCACAATTGGAGAATATAGCATGAAAGATGAAAGGAAACATATTTCTGGAAAAAAAAAAAAAAGAAAAGAAAAAAAAAAAAGACATGCTGTTTATTGTAATATTAAGGTTGTATATCCATAACAATTTTTTTGCCTCTTTTATTTATTTATTTATCTATCTATCAATCTATTTATTTATTTATTTTAACTGAAGCATCTAAAGATGAAAAAAAGTGAAATAAAAGGAAATTTATTAATTTATTAACTTATTCTTGGTAGAGGTAACTCAATTCACACAGTCACAATGTGATAATGGAGGCAGCTTTGTGTTCAAACCCATAGAGCACAGAGAACTGTGGGTCCAGTCCAGTAATACAAGGTTTTACATGGAAAAGGAGGCCAATAAGACTTCGGTGAGAGCATGCATGTGATTAAAGTGCTTTCCTGGAGAGCAGCCACAGTACTTAGCATCTTACAGGAGCATGCTCTTTTCTTTAGGAAGAGCATGTCAGACAGAAGCTTCTTAATGTGAATCTTAATATCAGCTGGTGTCAATTCAGAGTAGCCCCACTGATTTGTACAGGGCTCTCCTGATTTTTTACCAGCTGAGGGACTGGATCATTGCATCAGCCCATTGATGCTAAAAATCTACCCATCTCCAAGATCAGTTAATTGAATGCATAACTCTCTATTCATTTTCTCCTGTTTTTGTTTTTTGTTTTTGTTTTTGTTTTCCTTTTATTTTATTTTATTTTATTTTATTTTATTTTATTTTATTTTATTTTATTTTATTTTATTTTATTTTATTTTTGGCAAAGTGCCCTTATTATTTTGTATCCTAAAGCATTACAGGCTTGTAAAGAGAGCAAAAGGACTAGGAGATGGAAAAAGTTTGTTTGTACTTCACTCTCCATTGGCCTATTATGTTTAAATCCATTATGTAGTTTTACCTGATGCTACATTCAGAGCAACTGAATGCTGAAGTTCTTTGTACTACTGACAAGTTCTTAACACAATTTAAATTTAAACCCTTTATTAGTCCAGAGAAGGCTGAGGACAAAACAATAGCAGCTCTGGGAGAGTAATTATTTCTGTTCCATTGTCTGAGATGTTAGAGCTTTTGATTAGTTACACTGTACAGTACTTAACAGCTAACCAGCCTCACCATGGTTAACAATACATGAGATTTTCCCTGTCCCAGCAGCACTCCAAGTACTCCTGAAATGTTGGCTCTGTCTTTAATCTTGTTATTCACAAATACCTCTAATTTTCTGGGGCGTGTGTGAAAACTACTGTACTGCCAGCAGCATAGAACACCATGCGGCAGGCTCTGCTGGGAAGGGATCGCTGTAAAATGGATGCATGAAGCTGTGGGTTGTAAGCCATTAAGCTTTCTCAGTACGCTTCTAATGAGCTTATGATAGCGTCACAAAATGACTGTTTTTACTGCAGCCTAGTAAATTACAGTATGTACAAATTAAATCAGTGGGACCCAATGCAAGCTGTTCCTCATCAGGTTCAACACTTCTTTTAAGAAGTGAAAAATTATGACATACTAGAACAGCTATATGTTTCAGTCATGTCATATGCTGGAAGTGTAGTGTACTTAGCTAATTTCTACAGTTATCTGTATAACACTTTTCATTGTGTCCCACAGAAACCAAGTACTTCCTCTCTTGTGCTCTTCCTTCATGCAGCTACATGTTTCAAAATCAGTTGTAATGCAAGTGAATAATAAATTTGTCTCAGTTGTGAAATATTAAATGCCAACAAAATAGATCATTGAGGTCTTGATCCTTCTCCAATGGAGGCCAGTGAGAAAATCCCAACTCATTTTTGTGATCACTTGTAACCTTCTGTATTACATTAAGACTGCTTTTCATATATTGCTTCCTTGGCTGTCACATGGCACCATTAAAAATGTTCATAGATGTTATTTCTACATCTTTACATATTGCCTCAATTCTCTTCTTACACCAGTTTTATTTTGGTGTGACCTTAGAGGATTAACTCCTGGTATTTATCACTCTAAGAAACAACACTACGAAGGAAACCTTTGGATACATTGGTGTATGTATTACATGAAAACATGTCTCTGTGTCTCCATCTCTTTCTCTGGCTGTCTTCCTACACCTCTTTTAATACTACGGCATCTGAACAACATTAATTACAGTTTGCTAAACAGTCTGTACAGTTTTAAAATTGCTGTTACCTTAAGGATATCTACGAGAACTCACTTGGCTCAGCTAAACACTGTAGAGCCATACCAATTTACCTCACCTAAAGACAACTTTGCGTATATTTTTAACTGGGAAGGTTATGGCAGCAACATGTACATTCCTCAGAAAGAGTTTTAAGGTAAGTGGTGACTTTAATACTCAATAAACCTGATGTACATTTGTTAAGAATGCACAGAAAGCATTCTGTAAGATGTCTTTTAGTACAAAGGTTGGATAATAACTACCAGAGGTCCTGTAGGAGGTGATATAGAGCAGATGTGCTGGTGGTGATTCAGAGGGGCTTTCTAAATGGTGGCCTTCAGAAGCATGTTCCAGGCCCTGGAGCTGGGGCTGTGTTTCAGTTCAGTCTCATACATGCAGGGAGGCAGATTGGCTGCATGACTTCTCCCTGTTCCCTTCTCCAGCACCATGCTCTGGCTTTCAAGGGAGGAAATTGGGTGTTTCAGGTAGGAAGGAAATCTGACAAATTTGTTTGGGAGGCAGGGGGAGTAAATGGCTGAGGAAACAGTATTCATCCTAGATGTGCTTACTCCAGGGCCATATAAAATGCTGGTTCTCAATCACTTTTTTACATCCTATGTAGAAAAGTGTAGTATATATAAAAAATGCCACTACTTTGATTTGGCAATGTTTCATACATTCTCTGTACTGGTTCTTCCAGTTATACTGGTAGAAATGTCTATAGTGATCAAAAAATTCACTTCATTAAGGTCTTCAAGATTTGTTTTCCTTCTAATTCAAATTCAAGCCCAGGTTTTGAGAGCTCTCAGGCTGAGGAAACAGAGTCCTGATGCTTTCAACCAAGTCACCCTTTAGCACTCCCAGATCTGCTGCTGTTTATCTGGTTGGTTGTACATGGACAGAGTGAATTTCTAATAGAAACCTCCTCCTCAGAAAGTCCATATTCTGACTGAAGGTTATCAAAATCAGCCAACATTCCCAAAGCAAAAAAAATTTTAAGAGAATTTTTTAGAGAGTTTTAAGAGAATTAATGACAATTTTGAATGATAGCATGAAGTGATCAGGTTGTGGAAGAAGATCATAGAATCGTAGAATATCCTGAGTTGGAAGGGACCCTTAAGGATCATCAAGTCCAACTCTTGACACCGCACAGGTCTACCCAAAGGTTCAGACCATGTGACTAAGTGCACAGTCCAATCTCTTCTTAAATTCAGACAGGCTCGGTGCAGTGACCACTTCCCTGGGGAGCCTGTTCCAGTGTGCAACCACCCTCTCTGTGAAGAACCCCCTCCTGATGTCAAGCCTACATTTCCCCTGCCTCAGCTTAACCCCGTTCCTGCGGGTCCTGTCACTGGTGTTAATGGAGAAAAGATCTACATCTGCAACTTCAGGCATCTGGCAGGCAATAACAGATCCCTTTATCTACCTGAAGCCATGATATTTTGACACTCATGAATGGAACAACATGTTTTCCCTTCTAGTATTCAAGCCCTCTGCTTTCCATTTTCAGTCTTTACCTCAAGTGTCCAGAGTTAGAACTTACCTTTAAAAAGCTGACATATTCACACATACTTACCATTCAAGCAGCTTTAAATAACATCAAGAAAAACACCAGAAGTTATTTATTCTTAAATATCCCTAAACCTACCTGAAATGAAAAGCAAAGTATCTTGGAAAGAGAGAGCAACTATACTGTGAATATTTGATTACAGCAATACTGATTGCAGTGAAATGGAAAGATGAAATGAAAATGGCTGCTACATTGCCATGTTCCTGCAACACTCAAAATTAAAACATGCATGGAGAGCTGGAAATCTGTTAAGAAAATAATTCAATTATGTAAACAAAATAAAAACTCTACCTATTTTTATTAATATATACAAGCTGAATTAACTAGCAAAATGAGGATTATATGGGGTGATTTTTTGAGCAGTTAGAAAAACTTGGCATAATGTCACTTCCCCTCCCTATTGAAATGACAATACCTCTGAGCAACTGCATTGCAGATGGCAATAGTATTTGGAGGAGCCTTCTCACATTAACACTATTAAACCATTGGAACATATCAGGTTTGTGCATTTTTCATTTGCATATTGATCTGAATACAAATAATAACAACTACTGTATGATTATTTTACATACTTGCACAAGTACTTACACATAGACTTTCTGTACACATACTGAAAACAAGGTAGTTTGCTTTCCTTATTTTGTTATATATATATGTCTGTCTATCTGCTACTGGGTTGTGCCTGCCACTAACTGACCTCTGAGAGATCCTTTCAGCCACCACATATAACAGGATGCTATGTAATAATGAAAATCCTTCCTCCCTCCCTCCCTCCCTCCCTCCCTCCCTCCCTCCCTCCCTCCCTTCCTTCCTTCCTTCCTTCCTTCCTTCCTTCCTTCCTTCCTTCCTTCCTTCCTTCCTTCCTTCCTTCCTTCCTTCCTTCCTTCCTTCCTTCCTTCCTTCCTTCCTTCCTTCCTTCCTTCCTTCCTTCCTTCCTTCCTTCCTCTATGGAGAACTGCTTTAAAACCTGGCATCATAAACCATGCATATGTGATACATCAGAGATGATTAGTACAGACAGGAGATTGGAAAACCGTGAAGTACTTTTGAAACTCTGATAGGAAGTGACTCTTCCTGGTTGTTGATTTATTGATGCTGACAACTTTTTTTTTTTTTCTTTTTTCCTTCATTTTTAAAAAGCTGAAAGTACCTTGGTACTTTGAAAGATACTGAAGCCAAGTAAATAATGAAAAAAAAATCAACACAACCCTCTGTAGGATTGAATGTCCCTGAATGTCCCTGCTCCTGAAAGAAACTGTATGTGTAGCTTAAAAAAGAAAAAGGGGAGGGGGGGAGGGAAATGAAAGAAAAGAAAAAATAAAAAGTAAAAGAAAGAAAAGGTTAAAAATGAAAGGCTTTCAGAGATGCTTCTTTACAAGCATCCAATATAATTTTCTGATGCTGACAAAGATCCAGCCCAGAAGCTATTTTGTTTCTTTAGAACCAGAGCCAGTATTATTCAACCTCTGTCAAGTCAAGGTCTGGGAATAACACCACCTTTTCAAAAGATGTCTTCCAATAGCCATACACCAATAAACTGACTAATGAGGGCATTTGACTTGAAAGTGACTGAACACATGGAGTAGTAATTTTAAAGGTGAAAGTTTCTTAGATATTTTCTTTTAAAGGGCATAAGATAATTGCTTTTTTTTTTTTTTTTTTTTTTTTTTAACTAGCCCTTTAAAAATCACTTGCAGCCCTGTTTTAAGTCCTCTCAACACACAGAAAGATGCAACTAATGTATTAGTGGATTGTGAAAGTTGCCAAGAAATATGAAAACTTCCATAGCCTTAGTTTACTTCTAGAACCACGTGCATAAGTGCATTCATCATAACGACAAAGACAAAAAACTCATGTTGTTTTAACCTATAGAAAAGGCTATAATGTTATAAAGAAAAAAAAAATCAAATAAAATGGACCCCCAAGCCTTCATATTATTTAAAAAAGCATATGATTTTTGAACTCTTAAACTTGTACATAGACAGAAATACTGAGAAGCATACACATTTTCAAAGGGACTGGTTTTTGCTTCACATTGGTGACTATACATGCCTTCCCTGTTTCACCTTTGGTGGCCTTGGATCCTTGGACTGTTGACTACATCAGTAAACCAGTTTCCAGACTAGGACAAAATATTGCTAAATTTTTAGAACCCCTAGCACTGTTTTGGCCTTGGTCAACTAAGAAGTACCTCAAATGCTTCTCAGACACATTCTAGGAGTTAGGGGTAGTTTGCATGCAACTTGCTAAAGATTGCAAAGATTTGCTCAGTGCAGAGCTATAAGAGTGTACCGATAGCAGTATATGGTCTGTCCAGGTTTCTGTGAAAGTTTTTAGAAGACATTGCTAAAGATAATAAACATTTCTCTTTTTTTGTGTGTGTGTTGATGTGTCTGATTAAAAATTCCAGATGTTTAGCATAGCCAAGGGACCTAGCTAAAGCTTTGTTTACTCAAGCTTGTAAATATTCGGTAAGTATTTAGTGTCCTATAGATGGACTCTATGGACAGTAGCAGCAAAGGTCTACAGGTCTTCTGATTCTTCCAAAATATTTTACCTGATGATGAAAGCCAAGATAAATTTATGGTGTATTTTCTACCTCACTGCTAAAGAATCCAGAAAAAATTCCATTGAAATCAGTGGCTGAATTCCAGTTGTCTCCACTGGGCTGATGATTTTGTGCATACAGCCAAAGCTGCTTAGAGAGCCAGATTCTCAGCTGGTGTCCATTGACTTTCATGGAGATAAGCCAGGTTGCATCAGCTGGGGATTTTGCCAGAGATGTTGACAAAAAGGCACAGATGAAAAGAGTCAGTTATGTGAGGCTTACAATTAACTTGGCACATTTGAAAGTACCCAAAACACCACTACAAGGGATACAGTTACTGTAAAGTACAGCAGGGCAAGAAGGTAATTCAGAAGATGAATGTTTCTAACCCTCTTAAAAGGCATAGTGATAAGACAGGCTGATATTTCCCCACATAGAAGCTGTGGCCAGGATGACTTAGTTCGATCTTATAAGGATGTCTTCAAATTGCCCCTTCTTTGTGCTTTTAGATTAATATACCTAGCAGCCAAACCAAGAAAGCCACACACTGCTTGAAGCAAACCAAAAGCAGTGTTCTCAACAGCACACTACTACCACTTCAGTGATATGTACTTCACATCTCGAACCGCATCTAATCCGCTGGGTAGCAAAGTAGGGCTCTGGGGCTCCTTGCTCGTCTTTATGCCTGAAAGCATCAGCTGCAAAGCTCCCACATCCACTATTTCTTTGTACTTGGTGTAAAGAAGGAAGCCTCAAAAGGAAGAACAAAAAAAATATAGACATAGTATGTAATAGGTATGCAAGTGAACAGTTAATGTAGGTTTAAATCATCTGCCTTCATCCCTGCTCTGGTTCCTTACTGGGGTTTCTTGTAACATTGCAAAGCATACTGTTGTGAGACCTAATCCTCCAGCTCTTCTGTATCAACTACGTACTGATTTGCTTCCAAAATACCTCCTATACAAAACACATCAATGAATATCTGAACAGATCTGATAGTCTGCAATAAATTATATCCAGAAAAAAAGAAAACTACAGTTTTGAGGGGAAAAAAAAAAATTAAATGAGAAATTAAGTACAAAGTGCACAAGGATTTTATGTTGGAGGTGTGTGTGAACCTGACAATGGAAAAAAAAAATTCCCAGACCATGGGCATACAAATCCTATTCAAATGAATATAAATTAAAACTTGCACAGTACATAAAAAGTCATACTACAGAGCATACAATAGCCTACATGTTGGGATTGGGAAGAGAACTTCTCTGAATGTAAAAACTGACAGAGGCATAATTTCTAGAAGTTTCTAGTAAGACAGCTGATACTGACAACTCTTGCCAATACAATACTGGAGGGAATGGATATTGGTCTGTTCCACTGTGGTATGTGCTTTATCTTGAGGATTTTAATGTAAATAAAAATATATGCTTGCATTGCCTTGTTTTTATCAGTGAAAATATGGTTGCTAATAATCTAACAAGTTAATATACTGCTGCATTTACTTCTGCGTATTTAATGAAACAAATCTTTGAAATTATCCTTCAGTGCAAACAGAGGAAAGACTTGCAAGTATCATGCCATGTGATCCATGGAATGGCGCTGAGTCCTCACCTTTTCCTCTCATTATATGCCTGTTCCTGCTTATGAATTAAGTGGAGTTCCTGCTGTAAACAAAAAGTAGCTATGTATAAGTGTATTGTGCATCTGCTACAAATTAGAGTTGGAGACAGAGTAGTCATGTTAAAAGTACAAAAACTGCTTTATCATGTTGAAGGTCCAAGAACATCACAGAGCTGTATTGGTACTAACTCTAAAGCCTTCCCGCTCCCTTCATGCCCTCTGTGCTATGATATGCTACTTACACTTTAACAGAGGTTTTTCACTGAAATGTTCCCGTCTGTGTCTGCTCTTCCCAAAATTGCAATTAAGCTAAGTTATTATGAACTATATCACACAAAATCAATCTGCTGCTTCTCGCCTCCAGACAGCCAAAGAAAGAATAAGAAGCCAGAAACATTTATTTGAAGTGTACCCTCAGGTCATGGTTTGGGATCATTCTTGAACTCAGCACCCTGTAAGCAATTCAACACCTCTGAAATCCTGTCTTCATCATTTTATGCAGCCAAAATGTAGATCCATGTGCTTGGCTTAATTTAAAGACACGTGTTGTTCAAGGTCACATCAGCAGTCAGTGATAGAATATGTCAGAACTGAGGAAAGTAGCAATCTTGACATCGGAGACTGTAAATTGGCTTATAGCGGTTTTTTTTGATCTTTTTTTAAATTTGTTTTTGGTCTGTCTGTGCTCTATCTCAGAAGATACTTGTGTAAATAGTTGCAATGGCTTGAACAGATTAAATATGCTCTGTATGTAATATTTTCAATTGATCCACTATCATGCCTGGTTCAGCTTAACTTTAGTTATCATCTTTCTCAATTATATTGTTTGTTTAATTTGAAAATCAATTTGTATATATGTATGTATTTATGTATAAAGTGAATATCAAAGCTCAACTGAAGGCACTGTGACTCCTCGAAAAACATCGGTCTTCATTACTAGCAGTTGTCTTTGAAAACATGCTGTTCTGGGTCTTAGAAGGATCTAGAGAGGCTGGATCAATGGGCAGAGACCAATAGGATGAGATTCAACAGGGCTAAATGCAGGGTCCTGCACTTTGGCCATAACAACCCCATACAAGCTTGGGGCAGAGTGGTTTGAAAGCTGTGCAGAGGAAAAAGATCTGGGGCTGTTGGTTGATGCTCACCTGAACATGATCTGGCAGTGTGCCCAGGTGGCCAAGAAGGCGAATGGCATCTGGGCTTCCATCAGGAATAGTGTAGCCAGTAGGACCAGGGAGGTGATCACCCCTTTCTATTCTGCTCTGGTGAGGCTGCAGTTTTGTGCTCCTCACTACAAAAAAGACATTGAGGCCCTGGGGCATGTCCAGAGCCAGAGAAGGGCTACAAAGCTGGTGAAGGGTCTGAAACACGAGTCTTATGAGGAGCGGCTGAAGGAACTGGGGTTGTTTAGTCTGGAGAAGAGGAGGCTCAGGGGAGACCTTATTGCTCTCTACCTGAAAGGAAGTTGTGGGGAGCTTGCGGTCAGCCTCTTCTTGTAGATAACTAGTGATAGGACTAGAGGATATGGCCTCAAGTTGCGCCAGTGGAGGTTCAAGTTGGAAATTAGGAGACATTTATTCTCAGAAATGGTAGTCAGGCATTGGAATTGTTTGCCCGGGGAAGTGCTGATGGAGTAATCATCCCTAGGGGTGTTTAAGGAAAGGTTGAATGTGGTACTTAGTGACATGGTTTAGTGGGTAATATTGGTGGTAGGGGACAAGATATCTTTTCCAACCTTAATGATTCTATGATTCTAAGTCACCAATAGGTCATAATACTTGTGAACATTCTTAGTTATAAGCAGGAAAACAGTCCTTCTTAGCTGCATTTTGTGAAAACCTGCTCATCTCAGAAAGCCCCTCCCTCCCCCCCCCCCCCTTTTTTTTTTTTTTTTACAGTGCTTTGTAACTGCAGGACAGTGCTTTGTAATGGTCAAAATACTGGGCTAAAAAGCAGGCATAACTAACTTTTCTGCTTTGAAGTTAATTCTTTCCTTTAGGAAAACAGATAGCCACTTTATAAAAATTTCCCTATATCTGATTGTGATTTCATGTTGATTTCTCAGCAGTGTAATTCCATTCACTTCCGTAGAGGGCTCCATAATATATGCGAGCATAAATGAAAATACAATCAGTTTCCTCATTTTCAAGATGGAAATCATAATTATTCTCCCTTTGGGTACTGTAAGGATTAATTAGTATTAGTCAGTGCTCAAGAAGTGTTTCAAAAAAATATATAGTGTTAACTATGAAAACTGTTATTACTTGCATGATGAAAGTTCACGCTGAATTGCAAAAAAAAAAAAGGTTTCTAAGCTCGATCAACATAGCAGAAATTTGAGAAGGTTGAGGCCTAAGTTCTGGGTAATTGAGATTTACAACCTTGTGATATTTTGTAACCTTGAAAAAATATTAATTATAATAATTTATACTTTACATCATACTTATTCTTTCTTCCTCTTCCAGGAGTTAATAATCAATCTTTTTAAAATTTGAAATGCACCTCCTTTTTCTGAATTCAAAGGCAGTTTTTTATTCTATTCTGGCAAAGTAGAGAGGCCTAAAATTGTGAATTATTAATGCATGCATCCATTTTAAAGTCTCTTTAGAAAAAAGATAAAAGAGACCTTGTTGTAAATGACAATTAGATCTACCATCTATGTAAGATCATAATATTATCAAGTGGTAACAATCTTATAGAGGAAAAATAAAATAATTAACAATTTTGAAAAGAAATAGTTAAAATAGACTCAGATGTTATGAAGGAATTTATTAAGTTCCTTTAAAGGAATAATGGCCTGTCTACATAAATCTGAAGCTGGGAGTGATTTGAGACTATGAAAACCCATCACGATGACACACACAAAATATTGTTAATAAGGGTTTTTACTTTGAGGGCTCTTTAAAATGATTTTAAACCTAAGTATTCCAACTTAATATAAATTTTACATACTGCAAGTAAATATTAGAGTCATGAAGGATGAGACACAACAAACATGGTAGTGTTCAACCAAGATTGTAAACATGTCATAAACACCTGCAAATTACCTTTTTTACTGCTCAGAATTAAACTCAGCCCATACACATCTTTCATCTGCCCACTTTAACTTTTTCCTAATTTAAACTAATTAGAGAAGCAATATGCAACTGTGCATGAGGGATATGGCAGAAAAAAAATCATATTTTTAATTTAAAGCCTCTTAGGAATCAGATAAACAGATACCTTTGTGTAAAGACTGGAAAGTATAGGATATGTTTGTAAAAAAATCCAGTTCTGATGTGCTCCTTTTTGTCATATATCTTATATATTTATGAAAGTCACCACTTTCTTGTGCTATCAAATTGCAGCTTTTAAAGAAAGAAACAAACAGAATGCTGATATTTGGACCAATACAGAAAATCTGTATTCAATATTCTGGCTTTTGTCCGGCTAAGTGACAAACGGAAATCAGGTCAATGATATTTTTTCAAGTCTGCCCTTATGAAACATACCACTGCAGCAATCTTGGAAAGACAGGCTTTATAATGGTGAGGATTTTGCATACATCTCATGAAGATTTGGAGCCATAAATGGATCCCAAGCCAGAAGCCACATGCTGAGCTACATCCTTTAAAGTTCCCAAGTTATGAGCAATCCACTGCATGTGGGTGGAGAGCTATAAATGCCGATAAATGCTGAATCTCTTCCTAGTTTATGTATCACCGAAAGAATCTAGAGCACATCTAGATTCTTACAAAACATACAGTTTTGTTTATTTCTTAGCTGAACAAAGCTAGAAAAGAGTGGACTTTATAGCATTTAAACTGTTTTGCATATCAATCATCCCAGTCATATTTAATGCATATTTTTGTAGCAATTTTTAATTTTCTAAGTTCCTGCAGATTTTTATATGCTTAATTTCTAAGGTACGTTTTAGACAAATTTGCTTAAATTTTGCAGATCTGCCTACAACAATATGATATTGATGCATAAACACATTTCATGTATAAATAAAATTGGTCTATAGTGAAGGGAATTAAAGTCGGATTGGGATAGTTTTCTTTTAGATACACCAATAACTTTGGTTACTAATATGGCGTGAACACATAATACTGCACTGACAATGAAAAGATGCACAAAACCAGCTGCTGTTTGATGGTTGAATCTTGATCCAGCTCATACACAAAAAAAAATCTGTTTGTTTTTTTTTTGCCAATAAGAAAAGAATAAACAATGCTGCTAATACGGTGCAGTACCATGCACAACCAAACATCTTTTCCAGCACTGTAGGAACAGACTTGCAGGAGACAGATTCATGAAAGAAAATACAAAAATTCTATCAACATTTAGAAAATTGAATGTGGTTGATGACCCAGATTAAGATAAACACAGGCTTTGCATTTTTTATGCTGATTACATAGAGTGTTTCTGTTACAAAACCCACCTACATTGAAAACCAAGTATATATGATAAAAAACTCTGATACTCCTTTTTTTATCTACATTTTTTTTTTCCTTTTATTTTATTTTTTTTTTTCTAGGAAGTTTTTAAATGAAAACAAAGCATTTTAATTCCATAATGTTATCCTAGAGCCTCATGAGGAAAACAATTCACAAGTCAAATATTCTTATTTTGTTCCATCGCCAAGTTCATCAGCTGGACTATATCTCCCATGAGCCACTTTTTTAGGTTGTGAATGGAACAGTGTATGCATCAGAACTAGTGGCTACAAGTTACCCACAACCATGAAAATCAAGCACCCTGAAGTGTTTCATTTGACAGAAATCTTAAATTTCAGCATCTCAGGTATACAACAGTATGGCCGTGGGGATTTTTTATTTTTTTTTTCCTGTTAGAATCTAGGTCTGTATATTTGTAGTAGCAAACTGTGTTGATATTTTGGAAGCTATCTACAGACCATGTACAGTTCTGTACTGTTGCCAGGGCTCTGCTTGTTGCCAGGTAAGCGCTCACGTGACTAGGTAACTGCATGTTCTTCTTTCAGGGTTGTCACATATAGATTTCATCAAACAAGAGAGCAAATTGGCCACCAACACTGGCTGATAGGACAGGTAAGACAGAAGCAAAGCAAGAGAGAATGTGAGATCTATGCAATAAGAAAACTTCAGCAGCATACTGTGTGAAATTATGAAAAGTATACATGTATTTTTAAGAATGGGCCATAAAACTCTTCTGAGTCACTGAATGTGATTATTCATTATTGTTGTTATTTCTAATACTTACCGTGTTCTAAAGATGATAACATTTTATTAAACAGTAGTTCAGCCTTTATTAGAAGGTATTTAATTAAGTGAATGGATTTATTGCACACATTTTTATTAATTGACCTTTGTTAGGTAGCTATAAGGAAAAGGCAGATCTAACATACTGCTGTTTAGCTTTCAAATGTCAGCAATAGAATGATACAGTATTACAACACTTAGCAATTTTCTTATTAACTTCTACACTGAACTCTACCCCAGCTCATAAATAAAGCAGGAGTTATTTCTAATACATAAGAGAACTGAGTCAAAAAGTATAATCAAAATGAATAAGGATAAAAACTAAGAATAAGAAGAGGAAAAAAAAAAAAAAGGAAAAGGAAAAGGCAAACAAATTAAAATAACATGATACACTGATTTATATGACATGTTAATCATCTATTATTTATCCTAAGTGCTTTTTGAGTTCTCATCTAATTTTGCTATAGTGTCACAGATAGACTGTAGTCACCTTTTCCTGAACATTAATAATTGATAGGCAATAGTTAGGTTGCAAATAGGAAGCTGACATACACACTTTGGAAAGTCATGCATTGTGATGGTCTCTCCTTTTGGGCAAAATCTATTTCATCTGCGTAATATCATTCTATACTGCACCGAAGGCTTTGAGAAACTGAATCTGCTCTTTCCAATCAACTTCCACAGTCCTTTCTCCTCACAGCTGATCCTTACATTTCACTTATGTCTTACCTTCTTCCTAGTTTTCAACACCTTACTGAAAGACATTTTTTTCTGTGCATATTTCAGTTTTGGTTCATCTGTTTTGCCTAGACCCAGAACACCACAAAGGAGTATGTGCTAGGTGTTTACACTAGGTTATTTACTTCATAATAAGTGCATATATGAAAGGATGCCCAAAGCATATTCTAGGAATTTCACTGGAAATTTTTGATGAGGATTCTGATGAGGATTTCTGATGAGGATTCTGATGAGGAGAACTAGAGTAAACCTGGGAAGATTAGGGAAGGCAGGGTGATTTATTTTTTTCTACTCTTTACAGACTTGCAGTTCCATAAATGAACAATAAGGATGAAGTATACTGTAAATTCTACTTTTCTCATGAGACAATATTTAACACTTTTGATAAAACATGTTTTGCTGATTTTCACCTTTTCACTCAGAGCTGGTTGTTTCCTTTGCTATCATATTCTGGGTATCAAGGAGAGTATGATTGCAAAAGTCTTTATAATATTTTATCATGGAAATCCGGTGCTAAAGTTCTAGATAATTATATGGCTATATTTCTATTTGGAAGAAAATCATCCCTATGAAGAAAATTTTGTTTTGAACCAAAACTATCTGACTTCCTGGTTTATGTTACAGAATCGGTTTTGTGATACATGGACACTAGTTATACATATATATAAATTTATTTTTGCTTGAATTCTATTTGCTATATATTACAGCGTCTACTTTGCTTTATATTTTTGCTTTCTTTTTCAAAGTCTTTTAAGTCATTTCACTTGTTGGCAAAAATGTATACAGATTTTGTTTTGTGTATGGATTTGTCTTTAGAGCTTTTCATGCTGCCTGAATTTTACTTGAATCATTCATTTCTGACATTTACTGGCATACTTGCAATACATAGATTTACTGAAAAATATATTAATATATTAATACAATATACATTTTAAAAAGAGGAAGGATGGTTCCATAATTCTAAAGTAACTGCGTCAATTTGGAAGATTTTTTTTTTTTTTAACATTTTACTGACACCACTATGTTGTCTATCAATTAATTTTTCATCACAGTTGTTCCTATTAAGTAGTCAGTTAACATATTTAGTAATCATGTGTCCAAACCATTTGATTCAAAATATTCATTGTTGCCTGCAAATATGAAAATAACGTAATTTCCCAACACTTGAGCTGCTATCATAATGGACCAAAACCAGCTTAATTTAGTTGTATAAGTATTCCCATTCGAATCATTTTATCAGTAATGGCTGGAAATGAACCGTGAAATTTAACTGTTTTCTAGTCAACTATAATCTAGAGTAATATCTCTTGTAGCTTTAGATGTTGATATAGAATTTTTTTTTTGATCCAGTATGTTAAATTGATTCAGAATGCACATGCCAACCTGACAAAAGGACTTGGAGCTGATTCCTATTAATCCTAATTAAAATTAGTCCAGGAAAAGTCACTGAGCTCTGTAGAGAGTGAGAAAGGTTGCTAGAGGACTTAAATTCTTTCAATTTTTCTACTTAGGCTCTTAAAAATCGTAGTTGAGTTTTATAAAATAATTCATTTTAGAAAGTTAAAGGAAATGGTGAGAAATAATAAAGTAATTTCTGAGCAAATAGTTAATAAAAATCATTAGTTCTTCCCTTAAATTTTATGGAGTTTAGGAAGGATTTAATTCATTGACCATATATATATATATTTGGTTTCAAAATTCAATATCTATTGTTTACAAGTAGATATATGTCACCAATTACTACACATGATAACAACTGAAATACCATAATATGTATAATTTGATTATAAAAAATTGATTAACTCATAAACACTTGGATAGTAGAACAGGGGCAAACAAGTCACTGTCACAATGGCAATACAGCTTGAATCAATTTGTTCAAGAAGTATTAGCTTCAAATACAATATTAAAAGAAGTTAGTTTAACATTCTTTTTATGGTCTACCATGGGATGTTTTTTTATTAGTGTCATCATGGCTTATTAACAGATCAACTCTGCTTGAGTAATACCAGACCCCTTCATGACATTTATCCATTTTTGATACTTTACACAAAATCTATGTTAAAAAAAACTTTGCCTAGGTTTTAAGTCATGACATTTTCCATTAGGAAATGCCACAGTTACTGTGGCCTGGATAGCCTCAGTTCAGTTCCTGATGTTATTATTTGTCTTTATTAACATATCCCATATTTCATTCCATGACCAACCACTATCTGAACTTCCAACAAGACCCTTGCCCCCTTCAGTTCATAGGCTGGACAGTGCTCTTTTAATGACTAGGCATTCAGTTTCTGTTTGTCTGTTTGTTTCTCATTTTTCATGACATAGCCCTAGGCAAAATATCTCTTGAACAAACCAAGCACTGAAGAAATAATTATCTTTTCCCTTGGGAGCACTACCATAGCAATCCTTCCTGTTCTATTGAAATAACTCACAAATATTAATTCATTTATCTGCACAAGAGCCCTGTTCAGAAGAGAGAAGTTATGCAACAAGCAGTTTATACATGGGGAATTTGAGGCACACAAAATTAAAGTCAACAGTTTTATGTTACATTTTTAATAAATTTTTAAATGACCTGATTTTCATAATGCGTAACTACAGTAGAACTATACAGAGCTGGTCATAGCTTTTGTCAACTTTTGCAGTTGTGAGTACACCATAGGTCTTGAAGCAAATATTTGTATTGCAACGTTCAGATTTATGGCATCAATGTGCAACTCTAAAGGTTTCAAAAAGACTGGTCTGAAAGGGAGGTTCACACAAGGGGCAGACAGTTCTTACTTCTTAGGAGGGTGGCTGAGCAAAAGACAGAGACAGAAGTCTTGTGGAACAACAGGAATGTCTCAGCTTCCCAAGAGAATGATCAACATGAAGGCCATGATGGACTAAAGCGAACAGGATAATGTTAACGAAAGCCAGAAATGGAATGAAGGCAAACTGACAACAAATGGCTCAGCTCACATAGTCATGAAAAACAGACAAAAAGCATGAGATGTGTAAGAAACAGATCTGTAGTCCCAGCGTTACAATTACTCAAGATGGAAAAAGAAAAAAAAAAAAAATGTACGTCTGCACAGAAGAACTTTCCAACAAGGAGAAAGTCTACCATTTGACTTTAGGTGATCCAGATTCCTGAGACACAGAAATTTCAAAAGTGTGTCAGGCAATTATATTATAATTAAATTATTTGCACATTGTATATTACTACAGATGGATAGAGCTGTTTCTACCCATCCGTTTATTTATGTTATATTCTGTTAAAAAGGTCATGTAGGGGATCAGAAAAGCTTTATACCTTATCTTTGTCTTAGCTACCACACTTCATGAAATATTATTTCATCCTGGAAAGCATGAAATAGAAAGATTATTCCAACAGTAGTGCAGTACATTTGGTTCTGGAAAACTTTCTGGTGTGTTGAGTAGAGCAGATAGTGACAGAAAGAAAAAGTAGCCTGTCCAGCAAGGGAAGTCCCAAACTAATTCTTTGAAGTGTAAGAAAAGAGAATTTCCTGAGAAGCCATATGGAAGGACTGCAGGGAGAGTTGAATTTTCCTTGAAATGATAAGACATTGAGGTTTGGGCTTGCAATTCCGTATGAAAAAAGGCATAAACACTTAAAAGACACAGTGATTAGGAAGCTGACTTGTTTCCAAGCATCTTGCTTAATCCCTCTCATCCAGTGCTTCTAAGGCCTCCCCTATTCAGCAAGTTACCTTGCTTTAACTTGGTAGTTGTTCTTTAAATAAAACATTAGCTTTAGGGATTGGATGCCATTAGTCTCTCTTGGCACACTTGCAACAAGAATGGAAAGTGGGGGGAAGTGGTTCACTTTGGCAAAGGTAGTACCCTGGAACTACAATGCGATCCTTTCCAGCCTGATATGAGTAATAGCAGGATAGAAAACTATTGAACTATGCAGTGAATTTGTGTCAAACTCACTTTTGAAGTGGAAAACTCACAAAACACATTTCTATTCATTCTATTTGGTAAATCACATCTTGAATCCAACCATAGCTGCAGAGAATTTGGGAATTTAATTTATTTTGAATGTTATATTCTAGTATTCTAGTGAATACTAGAATATATTAGTATTCTAATGAACTTAGAACTACTGTGTTAGAACAAAGTTAGTAATATAAGGACAAAGACATAAGTTAAAGGATGATTGTCTTTTTTTTTTTTTTTTTTTTTTGGTAGAATTTATTAGGAATAATATGGACAAAGAATATGGAAAGATGTTACGAGTATGAATTTTTTTAAAAAGAAGGCCTCTGGAAAAGCAGAGACACCAATCCTGAAGATCCTTTAGATTGCGCAGGGCCACCCATAGTTATGCTGCAGTATATCAAAGTGGACACTGACTGATATAGGCATTGAGGGCATTATATTCAGAGGGGTTGTGCTGAGCATGCAACTGGATCTGAAAGATTGTCCTTATTGATCCAAGACTGGGAGTCCAATTAGACTGCAGAGTACCACAAGCCATTGCTCTGTAAGCATACTAATACCCCTAACAATAAATGAAAGAATCTTTGTTACAGTGGAATTTCATAAATCTTGAGAAGAATCAAGAGAGGTCCTCTTGTGTTCAAATAGTTTATTACCTCACTTTAAGCTCCATTCTCTTTCTTACCAGTAAGCCTCTGACCAAGTTCTATTCTTTCTGTTTTTGTAAGATTTTAGTACTTGGCTTTGGATACAGCACTTGCTTATCTTGATTTCCAGACTTTTGCAATTCTTGCCCCATGCCGGCATTACTTGATTTCATTAATACATAATCTTTATCTCAGAATCACAACATTTCTGTCAGGTTCAGAGGAGCTCAGATTGGGACTTTTCTGTTATATTCAAAAACTAATTGAACAAGTTTTGAACAATAAGCATCATAGTGTCCAGCTCTATACCTTTTATTCAAGCAAGAATACAATGGTTTCTGTTTTGTTATTTCCTTGCTTTGTTCAACATAAAAAATCAACAGTCTTTCTCTGTTCATAGATCTCTTTGTTTCAGCTTCCTTTTCTTCAGTGTTGCTTATTCCTTGCTCTGTTGCATGCACACGTTTGGTTAATTTACCCAATTTAGCATCCATTGCATCTCCCTTTCATTTAAGTCTCTCCCATGCTGTGAAGAATGACTGTACAGGTCCATTTTATTTCTCTAAATATTGCTGCAATATCTACAGGAGCTTCTTTTTCCCTAAAGGGCACTGAGACAGATGCTGTGTTTTCCATAATGCCTGTGAATTCTCTTGAGTAACCTTCACTGGGCTTCTGTGGATTACATGACAATCCTGAACTGTTGTTACTCTTAATAATCTGTTGCTCTACTGTAATCTCTTGCTCATCTTTCTTCAATGATGCCAAAAAGTTAAGATCCAGAAAGGACCAAAAATTTAAATATTAGACTAGATTGCAATCGACCTAAACCACTTGGGGGTAAGTATATAAAAATACAAGTATTTTGGCACCTACCTCCAATGGAATTCACAACCGAGACTACAGAGGCAGCATACTGATTTCTGTAGGAATATAGACCTTGATAGGACATTGAAAACTGGACATGGTTTTCAGAGACAGGGTGAATCAGTCAGTTCTTTCAGCAGAAAGCATCCCTCATCCTCCCTCCAGGCTGCCAAGCACAACATGCTGTTTTTAGAGCAGGCTGGAAGAGGGGGTAGGGGGGTGTCTCCTGAATTCCTTTGGAGAGGCAGGGCTATGTGACTCTGTATCTAATAATGATTCTGAGATAGAGACAAAAATATATTATTATTATTATTTTAGTTTACTTTAAATTAAAAAAAAAAATCAAACTGAAATTATTGAGAATTTTATGCTTTGGCAACTTAAATTAAAAATATTTTTAAAATATTTATCAGAGATAATGGTAGTGGTTTCATTTTTATTTTTTTTCTCACTTTGTCTTTGAAAAGTTTCTGGTTTGATTCCCAGTAGGTCAGATTCAATTTCAAATGTGATGCCTTTGCTGAATTGCAGAAGAAAAGTCAGAAGATGATTAAATATGCAGAGCTGCAGATAGTAATGGTCAAGGCTGAGTCTGCAAAAGAGAGTAAAATGTGAAATAGCAATACATGTCCTTAATCTTCTTTATTACTGATGATTTGGTATTTGGGGGCATATATACAGCATTTTTCAAGTAGCAAATTCTCTTCAGGAAGGATATATAATTTACTTTCCTTATTATTTTTTTCTTAAAATATTCCACTGAATATTTCTCCAACTCTTGGCTTGATTTTGAACAGAAACTTCAGCAAAATAAATCAATTATTATCAGGAATAAAGAACAAATGGTAAACTGTATTGGCCATACACATTTCAGGATGCCCATTTTAAGGTGTCTAAAAGAGGCTTTTAATAAATTAAATATTTATCTTGTGAAATTAGGTCAATTTTCAGTCTTCCAAAAACTGAGATACACAAAACAATTACTATTGTAAATTTTGGCCATGTGCACATGCGTGTATTTATCTGCATGTATGAGTATGCTATTGTAATGATTTTAATTTTCTCTAACTTCCCTGAATAATTTGCTGGAAATTCTTCCTTTGTCATGTATAGTAATATGGATTTACCATGTAATTAAACATATGGTGACAGATTTAGTTATACAAAATGCTATTTGTCAAATAATATATCCACTAAATTTCAATAAATGTTTACTATATGCCTTATATACATTAAATAGGTGATAAATTTCATTAGAGAGATTCTCAAAACTTTTTTTTTTCCTAAATCCTAGTCACTTTTAACACGTTTAAATTAAATCCGTATTTCAGTGACTATATTTAAAGTGTGGCTTAAATTCCCTGTAGTTCACCTCAGAGGTTTTTTTTATTTTTACTTCTGGCTAATAAACTAAGAGGCATACCAATCATACCAGTAAAACCCCAAGCAAGCTGCCCTGTATCATACTTCACACTTCATCAAGATTCTTCCTTGTGTAGTAATACTATTCATAGGGTTTTATATTTGTTTGTTTTGTTTCTATGGTTATTTTTCCACTTACCTTAGGAAGTGGGATTGGTTTTTCTCAGCTTCCAATCTCCACTAGAACATTCTGAGTTCTCCAGAAAATCACTTAAAGCTCTTACTGGTTAAACAGAGCTGAGTGAACAGACGTGATTTATCTACATCTGCTTGAATGAGGTGAAAACAGTCTCAGATACAGGGAAAAAAAATACAGAAAGGATTTCACCTCCTAAAATTTGTTTAGATCATTTGGTTATTTCCATTATAAAAAGCATACATCTAGCATTGTAGGCCCCCAAAACTGTCCTTAGAAATAAATTAACTTGTATCAATAACTAGAAAATAATTACACAGCAATTCTCAAATTTAACAGCTAACATTCTCTTTATCACCCATCCTATGTCCCAGTTCAAACTACACTTTCTTTTTTAGGAAAAAAAAAAAAGTAAACTACAACAACAACAAAACAAACAAACAAAAACCAATAACATAACTACAGAGGGGTTTCACTGCTCTACAGGACTCTGAAAAATAAGCAGCAAAATGAATTACAAAACTACAAAATCTGTTTGAGAAAATGCCTTTACACATATGTTCTTGTCACAACTTCACAGAAAGCCTGGAAATTTGAATCATCCCAGTCATCATACTATAATCACGACAATCACTCAAATAGCAAGCATGCATTCAGGATGTGAAGGACAAAACAAGTAGATTCGGTCTCCTGGAACTTTAATGGGAATTCACATACTTTGCTGGGATTTTCCTCTTCTGTGTGCTAACAAACAATAAGATCTACATCAAACATGCAGACGGCTGTTCAGTCCCAATGAAGAAGTGCACACCTTTTCAATTAGTCTTACAGTTTTCCTAAGCATGTTAACATACCTCCTGGCATGCATTTAGATTTTGCTAGCTCCTACTCCCCAAGAAGGTGTTTTCTGCAATGCCATGTGTCTGTCCTCTGCCACAGGGATAGGGTGTTCTTTGTCTATCCTAATGACCAACAGCTATGACATCATGCAAGTTTTCTCATCTTCTCCAAGAGTAATTTCTTTTCTCAGAGGGCTGTTTTGTCCATTCCTAAATTGATAAGGAATCAAATGCTTATTATAAAAAGAATTGAAATCTTCCTGGCAAGTAGAGATTAAATATACTTTGAGACTGCCACCACATGGACATTTAAAAAGACACAGAGAAGTCAATGAGTCATTGAGTTCCTCAAGAAGCAAATAGGATGCAGATAAATAAGCTCCTTCAAATAGAAGATAGAAATTTCTTTTTATTACACACCCTACCACCTTACAAAGCCCATATTATCTATGGAATATGTCAGATTAAATTTCAGGTCGTTCACCTGAAATAAATCAAAATCCTTATATTTTCTGTTTTTACTTTGGGTGAAATCAAACCTAGCTGTAGCATCCAGAAGATTTGAAGAGATGGTGATAGAAATGATTGCATCCAACAACAGAAAGCCTAGAGATGCAGTCATCTCTTTGTCTCCTCTAGTGGACTCTTGTACATGCTAAATATGTAAACAACAGCTGCAGGATGTAAAAAGCCACTAAAAGCCCAGTCCTGTGTTTCAGGTATTAAATTACTCAAGCTCACAGAGACTTATTTTTGTTCTGATTTTAGAGATGTTGACTAAGTAAATCTTATGTTGACAAGAATGAGAGCAAATTGGAAGCTAATTTGTTGCTGCCTGATGTCAGAAACAATATAACTTTCCCACTGATGCTACACAAAGAACTTTATTCCTAAATAAAATACTTTGATAAAAAGCCATCCTCTTCATGTAATTAGAAAATACAAGAGGGTAAAGCTAGAATTTAAGCTTTAATAGTGAAAGATAATAAATCCTGTTTACAACCCTTACAACAAAAGGCTTTCTATAACACAAAAGAGATGGAGAATTCAGTTTCAGAAATATTCTGAAAGCATGTCATCTCAGAGCTATAATGAATTGTTTCAGTATGCTAGAGAAGAAAAAAAATATAACAAAGTAGTTTGGCAATTTCAAACAATGTGCAAGCTTTTGTCCTCCACTGAGGATGCATAATTAATCACACCAGAAAACATGATTTACTACCAAAACATAGTTCAAATACAGAAATACCTTCAAAAAAATATATCTATATTATTTATTGGGTTAAAATCTTTAAGCATGTGATAGGCTGTTGTGTATAAGGGTGAGTGAATTGCTGTGTGGTGCTTAGCTGCTGGCTGTGTTAAAACACAACAGGTGTCCTTACTGTGTCCTCTTTGGCCTTAATAAAGGAAAGGATTTACATTTCTACCTGTCTGTAAGTGTGAAAGTCACCATTTTTTTGTGTTTGTAAATGTGAATAACAGTTTGCCCTGTGGTCTTTACTTAATATATTAAGGGATATTATGACCAGTATCAGATTAGGCATTAATTGTGGAAAATTTCAATTGCAAAAATTGATTGGATCAAAGCTCCATTAAGATGAGATGCAGAAATAACATTTTTGAATGTAGGAAGTGGCTAATTGCAAGAAATATTAGTCTCAGAATCCAAGAAAAGGCATTGTTCTGAATTTGGTTGTCAGTATTGCACACAACATAACTCAGAAAGTACTAGTGGGAGAGTCTTTTTGTAATATAAGTGGCAGCTTTAATATTGCAGAGGATAGAGAAATAGAAATAAATACAGCATGTGGCTATGAAATTTAAAGACAGAAGGATTAAAAAAAAAAAAAAGGGGGGGGGGGGGGGGAAGGAGGAAACAATAAAAAAAACAAAAGCCAAAATCCAAACGGGAACATTCCAGACTGGAGTCTGCCTAAAACACTAGTGGAAGAAATGTAGGATGTATGAAAACGGAAAGAAAAGCAGACAAAAAAACCTGCAATGTGATAATGGGATCAAAGGGAAATCTTACGAGCTTATCACAGGGAAAATATTAACATTTAAAAAATGAAAACTTTTCCTAAATGAAGAGAACTCTATAAGAAAATAATAGATCATAAGAAGAGAATAAGAGGTCTAAAAAATATTTGAAATATACCTTGCAAAAAATATTCTAGATGATAAAAATAAGTTCTTTCAGCACTTCAGTGTCTGGAAAATTGGTGGGAATATCTGTGACAAGTGTGTAAAACAACTCATGAGTGAAAAAAAAAATATAGCAGAAAAGCTCAGTTGTTGAATTCCTTGATGAAGATACTGGGAACAGTCTCACATCTGAAGTACTCTTTGCAGTAGATGTCAGAAAGGGTTAGATCCAGTTGAAATAACTATAACACAAAGTACTAAACTGAATGGGTAGGCTGGAAGTCTGCAAGTCACCTTGTCTGTTTAGGATTCACCCAAGGATGAAATTCATATGAAACTGCAGAAGTGACACCCTTGTCACAGTGACCCATATGTCACCCACGTGACATAGGGTTACAAACAGTCAGGTGGCAGGTGGAGTGCCAGCATAAGTCCCTGGGAGGGCCCAAGAGAGGATCCTGGGAACTACAAACTGGCATGGTAGCCATTGCGCAGAAAATGGTGGAGACTGTATCAAAGAATAGAGCAGGCTGACCCCAGCTGGGAAAAAATCTGTGTGGTTTCTCTGAGGGCAAATACTGTCTCCCTAACCTGTTGGAGATCTACAAGGATGTCAGTATGCACAAGAAAAAGATAACACTTCAAAGGTTATTTAAGAATCAAGATTGCAAGAGACAATAAAATATTTCTAGTTGAAATGGAAGGTTGGTTAAGGTCAGGAAGCAAAAGGTCGGACTTACTGCCACTTTCCAGGATGTAGAAGAGTCAAGTGTGGTTCCCTGTGGATCAATGCCAGCACAGTTTTTACCTGACATCTTTTTTCCCAAGACATCTGAAGAAAAGAGCCTGTGAATGTGAAATCTCTAAATTTCCAGACAAAACTAAGTTCTTCTGGGAACTCAGATGTGACAATACCAAGCAATTCCAGAAGGACACCATAAAACTGAGTGACTGAGGAAAAATGTGGCAGATGAGCTTCAGTGTGGATAAAACACTTAAAGAAAATAATCTAAAATGTTCCTAATCTAAAATGTTGCAGTGCTGAACTCAGAACTGCAGCCTCAGAAAGAGATCTTACAGTCGTCACTGACAGGTTCTTGAAATCATTGATTTAATGGGTAGGAGTCAACAAAGTGTTTACAATCATCTAGAAGGATCTTGAGAAGAGAGAACATCTTTTTGCTACTGTATGAAAATATGATGAACTCATATCTTGAGTTCAACGTGTACTTCTGGTTCTTGCATCTCAGGAAGGAAGCAGAGTTTAGGAAGGTTGGAATGTGGCAATTATAATGTCCTAGGGGGCAAAGCAGCTCATGTTGTGAGCAGAGGCCAGGGCTCTCCAGTTTCAAGACAAAATGGTTGTGCAGGGATAGGTTCACAAAATGAATGAGGTTCACAAAATCTTAAAAGCAGTGGATAATAATGTGGAATTGTTCTTGAAGTCCTGTAATAAGAGAAAAGTGAACATGATTAAACCAGCTGAAGATCTATTTAAAAGAGCATTCTAACATAGAAGGTGTGGAAGGTACTTATCCAGCACTATGTTGTGGAAGCAGAATGTGTCAGCAAGCTCAAATGGGAATTAAGAAAAGTAATAGACAGCACCTTCAGGAGTTGTTGAATATTGTGGTGTGAGGACAGGAAGGTGGGAGTTACTCTGTGCACCTATTCATTTCAACATGATATCAAAATACAGTCAAAGCCCACAATCATGTGTATATACACACTTGGGAACAAGAAAATGCTCCCAGCTTGCCTTTCTCACAGGGAACTTAAGTAACTTCCATGAACATCTAAATGTTAAGGTGCTTAGGAGCACATTTAAATGAAAAATGTATATAACACATGAAGGCTTACTTAAATCAGTTACTCATAAAGGACTCAAGCTTGGGCCATGCCTATATTTTCTCTGTCTTGAGAAGGGAATGAAGTTCATTCTGAAGGAACTCTTTACCACAGACATTTCTATACAAGTGACAGGCAGTATAATGTTAAGTATAAATATTATTGCATAGAGTATGTTTCCATTACCCTTTAACAGTATTTTACTAATCATTATTCATTCATTTACTTTCCAACATACCAGCGATTGCATCAAGAGGAGATTTTTAATAAACTTTCCATGCTTTCCCTATAAATATTTTTTTTTAAGTTGTAATAAAACAAGAATTCTGGCTACTTTGGTGTTTATAATATGAAGCTCAGAATTTCCATAGATCTTTGACAGTGCCAAAATAAATCCAAATTATAATGCCTGCAGGAGAGTCAGAGATCAAAAAGTCTGTGACTCTGATAACTCTTTGCTGTGTACCTACTTCATGTATCAAGTACCTCTAACATAAGCCTTTTATGAAACCACCTGTAATTCTGTCTCATTGCTAGCTTCATGCAAAATGGGAAAGAAACTGTCTCTATACCTAGTATTTTTGCTAAGACTTCTATTTCATCCAGAAAGAAAGTGTTTTGCTAGAGGTAAAATAAAGTAGAAAATAAAGCACGATAGGAAGGACCTCTGCGGTTGGTTTTCACTTTGAGCTTTTAGTGATGCTTGTTATGATGCTTGGATACTATTAATGTAGCCAGCATTGTTAACTCTTTCCAGTGAAAGGCTTTGGAATGAAAGGACAGAGAACTTTGGAGAATATTTATATCCAACATCATCAAAAGCCTCCTTGCTGCATAGCAGTGTTTTGCTTGTTTGTTTGATTTGCCCGAAGTTTTTATATTCTTAGTTAGAATGACAAATTTCATATATTCTTTATGGTGATAGATGATAATGATAATGATAGTTATTATTATCTAACAAACCCAGAGAGGACTGAGGACTCCAGTGTGCTCAGTGAAGTACAAATAAACACACAACAGTACTGGCCTAGAAGAATTAGGTCATGTAGAACAGGTGGGTAAAATTATTTAAGCTACAAAAAACTACCCAAAACAAAGATGGATAAGCACGTTGTAAAATTCAGTGCTTCCTACATATAATCACACTGACTGTGAGAACAGAATGGGCTATTAGATCTTCCAGAATTTCCTTGACAGCTGGTTGACATTCATGGATCTGCCAGTGGACATACATGGAGGTGCAAGGGAAGATTTCTTGAATTTCCTGCATTGGAAAATTAAGATATGAGAAGTTATTTCAAAGTGTTTGCAGTCTGAATCTGTCTTGCTGCTTACCCCAGGCCATTACAGGTGTGTTGTAAATCATTTGAGTTTAAGCAGAGCATCTGTTACTGTTATGACACTGGGGGGTGGTGTCTCACCTTCCAGACAGCAACACATTTGGTGGTGGGCATTTTCCATGCTGTTGCAACACCACAGCACATGTGTGAGGAACACTGAAGCAAACAGTAAATAAATTTTTGGTATTTGAAGAGTGAATGTATAACAAGAAACTGTGAGAAACAGAACACAAGACTGTGTTCCATCTACTTTTGCTTCCTTTACAGTGCAAACTCCAGAATAGATTTTAAAGTCTTTTTCTAGAAAAGAACACAAACAAATTCAGTACCTACTCACAAGGTATTGTCAGTGGGCAATGCTGAGAGTTAAGCAAGAATGCAGTTGTACCTTAAGCATACTTCAGGAGGGATAGCACATTGAATCTTAGAATCACAGAATCATAAAATCATAGAACATTCCAAGTTGAAGGGATGCACAAGGATCGTTGAGTCTAACAACTGGGTCCACACAGGACCATCCAACAATTAAACCACATGCCTGAGAACATTGTCCAAATGTTGCTTGAATTCTGACAGGCTCAGTGATGCGACCAATAGCCTGGGGAACCTGATCTAGTGCTTAACCACCCTCTTGGTTAAGAACCTTTTCCTAATATCCAGCCTGAACCTCTCTGATGCAGCTTCATGCCTCTCTTTCACAGTCTATCCCTGGTCACCAAAGAAATCAGTGCCTGCCCCTCTACCCTCCTCATGAGGAAGCTGTAGGCCATCGTGAGGCCTCCCCTCAGTCTCCTCTAGGCTGAACAAACCAAGTGACCTCAGACATTCCCCATACATCTTGCCCTCCAGACCCTTTACCATCTTTGTTACCCTCCTTTGGGCACTCATTGATAGTTTTATGTCCTTCTTATACTGTGGTGCCTAAGACTGCACACACTACTCTTCGTGGGGCCACTCCAGTGCAGAGTAGAGCATGACAATCTCTTCCCTTGACCGGCTAGCAATGTCATGCTTGATGCACCCCAGGATATGGTTGGCATACTGTTGACTCATATTCAAATTGCCATTGACCAAAAGCCCCAGATTCCTTTTTGCAGGGCTGCCTCTCTCCCCAGTCTGTACATATATGCAGGGTTGCCCTTTGCAAGGTGCAGAATGCAACACTTGCACAAAACTTCATATTATTGATGATTGCCCAGCCCTCTAATTTATCAAGATCTCTCTGCAATACCTCTCTACCTTCAACATAGTCAACAGTTCCTCCCAAGTGTCATCTGCAAACTTGCTTAGTTACTTTCAAGTCCTGCATCCAAGTAATTTATGAAAACATTAAAGAGAACTGGCCCTAAAATGGAGGTCTACAGAACCCCAGTTCTGGCTGCTTCCAGTTACAACTGCTGCCAGCCTGTTGTAACCCCATTTACTAGAACCCTTTAAGCCCGACCCATCAGCCAATTGTTCACCAATAATACATGTATTATTTATTTATCTAGCAGTGTGCTGGAAATTTTGTCCAGAAGAATACTGTGAGAAACAATATTGAAAGTTTTGTTGAAATCCAAAAATATTACAACAACTAGCTTCCCTTGGTCAACTAGGTGGGTGACCTTGTCATAAGAGGGAATTAAGTTCATTAAGAATGACTTTCTCTTTTGAACCCGTGTTGTTTGTGACCAATGACTGCCTTATCTTTCATGTGTTTTTCAATAACTTCCAGAATAATCTTCTCCATAATTTTACCAGGCACTGAAGTGAGACTGACAGGCCAGGGTCTTCTTCTTGCCCTTCTTGGAAATTGGAACGACATTTGCCAGCTTTGAGTTAACTGGGACCTCTCCAGATTTCCAAGACTGATGAAAAATAATTTAGAGTTATTGCAATGACATTAGCTGTGTCATTGCTCTGAGTAGCCTGAGATGAAACCCATTGGGTCCAGAAGACCTGCATGCATTCAGTTGGAGCAGCTAATCCCACACAAGTTTGGTGTTGCCTGAGAGTTTATCATTACAGCAGTCATGGTCCACTAGCTCACCATCATTGGTGTTGAGAAAACAGAGGTGAAGAAGGCATTAAATGTCATTGCTTGGTCTACGTCCCTATTTGTGAGGTGAACATTCTCATCGAGTAGCTAACCGGTGTTATCGCTGGTCCTACTTTTGCTGTTAACATATTTAGAAAATAAATAAAAAAAATAAAATAAAATAAAATAAAATAAAATAAAATAAAATAAAATAAAATAAAATAAAATAAAATAAAATAATTTTTCCCCACAGTACTGTCCAGCTTAAACTCTAATTGTGCTTTTGCCACATGAATTTTCTCCCTAAAAAGGCAAACAGAATCTCTGCAGTCCTTTCATGTTGCCCAACCTCTCTTCTAGAGCCCATACACTTCCTTACATATGTTTCATTGAGACAGGGAGAACACAGAAAAATGTTTAGCTCCCAAAATTGTACAGTGGCTTCTTCATATACATTTTTTCAAATGTTTGCTGCTTTGGAAAGAGCTCACTCTTCAAAGAATAATTTGAAGCAACATCTGTCAATAAACTGAAGCTGATGTTGCTGTTATGGTCTGCTGTTATGTGTCATTATTATAAATTCACTTTCTCTAATCTGCTTAGAAAATGGAACTCCACCTGTAAAAAAAGAGGAATTTCCCTGTTGATTATGATACTATACATCCTGCTGGTCATGTCGGTTATGTTCTGTGCCAGAAAACATGATGTTGAGGTAAGCCTTGAACCTTTGTGTAGGCCAGCTCTGCTTGTCCATTTGGCATGGTTTAATTTACACTTGGTATCAAGAACCATGTGTAGCTTTTTGTCAGAAGATGTCATTGTATTTTCTGGCCAAAACTGGGTCGATATAGTGATAAAAATTAAACTACTTTGCTTCGATGTAGTTTAAAGACCAGATTTTTTTTTTTGTAGCATGCTGTTTTCCTCACAATTATGGACAACAAATGTGGAAAATGACTATAAATATAACAGGCAATGTTCTAGAATAACTGATATTTCATAGTTACACCATATTTTTTCATCTTCAGAAAATCTGTATTAATATATCACTGTCCAATGGAATCTCAGAAATGGCAACTAAGAAACATACTTTTCTGAAACTAATTGATTTTGCATATACAGTAGTGAAAGCAAACTGAAAAATGTTTTCCTGCCTGGTGAACATTCATGTTATAGCCTTGAGCAAACAGGGGTAGTTTTCTTTTCAACTTCATTTTTGGCACAACGTCCTCACTTAAACAGACTGCAAGCTTATAAATCTTGACTAGCTCTTAACTACACACAAGCTTATTGTACATACATTCAGAGACTGTCCCTACTGCACTCCAAAAAGCTCATAATTAGAGTAATTATCTGAGACCTTTTTTTTTCCAAAATAATCTGATAAATGAAAAATTAAATATTTTGCACATTTCTGGGGAAGAAACTTTTTACTTTGAACTTAAAATCTTTAGAAAGTTGGGGAACAATGAAGAGAAAATATGAAGAGCTAACCAACATTAAGGAAAATAATTGGAATGCTAAACATCTGGTTTTGTCAGAAAATAGATATGTTACAACTAGAAACAACTTCAGATATCTTATGATAATTACTATAAAAATCTGAACAGAAAAAGTCAGTGGAGTCAACTTTTCAGGGAACTTCAAACACACTTTGAAGAAAGTGTGTTTTCAGCCTTGATCTGAGCCAGAGGAAAATCTAGTAATTGAGTTTAAGATTAGAAATGAGCATTACATTTAAAAATGTTTAAATGTGTAAATTGTCTCTGGGTGATGAAACTTGTTTGGTAATTTAAAATGATTTTTTTTCTTTTCTTTTAATGCAATATCTTCCTTTAACCTAATACATAATGATTTCTGCTCAATGTGCCCAGAAGGAATTTTTATATCATCATTCACAGATTTGCAATAATAAAAATCAAGTTTAAAAATGCCAGACTTTTTATTATTATTATTTTTCCTGAAAGACAAGCAATAATATTTGTAGCTGATCGCAGGTTCTTTCCTTTCTCGGTTCTGTTTCTTTTATTTTTCCAGCATAAAGTACATAAACTGTAGTTATCTTAAACTGCTTCAAGAAATATCTCAGCAACTCTCTGAAACAAAAGGGCTTCCTCATTGCTCACCCATCTGTAGCATAAACTGTAAATATTTTTCTTTTCTTTTCTGAGAATTGCAGATATAAAATCTTTTTTTTTTTTTTTTTTTTATATATAGAATTTCAGCATATTCAATTAGCTTGTTGATATAACACTGTTGATTGATATAAAGTTTTGATCTAAAACTAGGATAAGTTATTCGTCTTTACAAATTTATATATACTGGTTAGAAAAACCATACATCACTGTATACCACCATATGTGGAGGCAAACAGAATGAATACGTATATAGCTAGTAAAAAAAAGGTAAGCAGAAACAGAAAGAGACAGAATATTTGAGAAGGAACATCCAGCAAAATTGCACATCCCCACTAAACAAGAGACCTTGCACCTAGACAGCAATTTATTTAATTTTGGAGAGTCACAGGAAATTCAGTGGGGTGGGAAGACTTCAAGAATATACCCACAACACCCACGGATAAATAATCTGGTGTTTATTTATTTATCAGGACAAATATGACAGGTGGATAGCAATTTTTATTCTACAACATATACTAAATGTCTACATGAACCAGAGTTTCTTCACCTCCATTCCATTTAGACTAGTACAGCTGATACTCAGGGAAGCAGGACCCTCTCCCCACCTAGTGACATGCCAGGTCCATGGCCTATTGCTTGTGCCAGTGCCTCACAATCTCTGGCTTCTGCATGGTCTTGCATGTCTTTATACAACATTCTCTCAACAACAGAAAACATTTAACTGTTTTATCTTTCTAAATTATATTCATGTCATAGGTCACTACTGGCCTTGTTAGTCATGTAGCTTTGCACCAATCCCTTTGACTTCTGTACCTAAGGTTTCTCTCACTATGTTTTCTCTCACCCACTGGGCTTCCTGCCCCAAGTGTGATTAAAAAAACAACAACTGTGAACTCAGCAATAGGAACTACATATAAATTTGACTATTGCTTCTTTATTTTTATAAGTCATATTAAATTAAGGCCATCAGTTGGAACCGGTAGTCAAAGACTCATTTTTGGGGGCACCAGTTTCAGTGAAGGCTGCACTGCATCCCATGACAGGATGATGCATCAAGCAGGTGTAGTAGTCACTGGTGTAAGGTCCTAAACCAGTTAAAAATTCTATGCTTCCTATATATCTATATCTGTGCACTATACATGTATATGTATATACACACTGAGAAAAGGTTTCCCTCCTCATCTCCATCCTCCACTGTCATCCTGAGCTCTCATAACAAAGCAGTTTCTGCTGCAACAGGCATTAGCTCTACAGGCAGGGAGAGCATTTTACACAAGTAAGAGGAAAACTTTTCTTAAGGTGGTTCAGATCTATGGGAGTTGCATGCTAACCATTTATTTGCTAAGTGCCTCAACATGCTAGTCATAATATATACGGAAAGAAATGACTTGTGAGGTGGTAACAATTATTGACTCAGTACAAAGCTTTATTTTATTATTTTTCTTTAGTACATTGCATCAAATTAACAACATTCTGTTAATTTTAACATACTTTCCAATTTGAATGGCTACTTTCAGTGTAGCATAGCAAGTACTGTCTTAATCTTAAAAAAAGAAGAAGGGTATGGCCACAATAATGTACACCTTTCCCACTTTACAAATATTCTTCTTTTCGTACCTACATGCAATACAGATAACTAAACTGGAATTTAGAGTCTGAAGATCTCTAAGAGATTTGTAGAGAATGGAAGACGCTGAGGGCAATCTCTGGTTTTAGTACTACTTATTTGTTATGCTTCTTTACTTCCACAGTCCTTCCTTTTCCTTTCTTCTCTTTGGACTGCCAATATAGTATACATGTATCTTTAGAAAAATTCCTTTCTGACTAGCTATGTGTATTACAAATATTTGTATGTACTTTTATGTATACAAATACTTCTACACCCATTCTCTCTTCATATATCCTATTTCCTTAAAGTCTTTTCTTACTTTACATCTTGTCAATTTTGACCTGGTAAGAAAAGAAACAATGTTTCTGTAAACAGAAGTGTCTATAAAACTAATTGGGTAAGGGAGAATATGATCTAAATATACACGGGACTGGACAGAGTAGGTCAGATCAAAACTACTTTTAGTCCCACATCCTGTTTGCAATGTAGGCAATGATAGATTCACTAATACACTTTAAAATTTTTAAATTTAGGGCTTTCAGAACTCAATATAATTTATTAACCTGAAATTCCTTCATTCTCTTCTTGAAGCCATGTAAACTTTTAAATCAAAACAACATTGACAATATTTTAAAAACTATGCTTAGACTTCCATGCATACAAGAAGAAAGCAACCAAATGAGAAAAATAAATAACTACAGGTAATAAATATATAAAACTATATAAATCAATATTCAAACTTATGAACTGAAAATCACTTTCATGAATATGTAAGATAAGTCATAACTTTTTTATAAAGTCCAGAGGATCTTCAGTTTATAAAACACTAATAAACTATACCAGTAGGTTTCTTTGTTTTATTCAATATTCTTTTCACTCTCGTGCTTACATTACATAAATGCCAAAGAAACTGTCCCATAATCTGCAATTAGCACTGAGTGATATTTAGAAGTAGCAACCAAAACCCAAAACATCTTTTCTCCCAGCACTTTCAGAGATTTAAAATGTATCCTAGAAAAATATACATATCTAGTATATGGTATTAAAGTATTATAATAGGCAGCATTTCTTTAGAAATGCTTAGAGTATCTAATCACAGATGAACTGAAAATCTCAGCTCTAAGTACAGGCAATTGTTTCTCTCCACTTTATAAAACTTTTGAACTTGAATGTCTCACAGCTGTCACAGTCTTTTGGCTTGATTAATGAATCTTCCTTTGGGATAGCAGATTCTGCTGCAAACATACCACAGGCTTCAGGAACACAAGGAGTTCTTCATATAAGCAAAATCTACTGTACCTTATCATCTTCATAAGGTGACAGAAATCATCTATTATTACTCCTGCTGTTGTATACAGTATACTATCAACTAGAAAACCGTTTTGTGTATTTATACAGTAGTATAAATGATAGGTATTCTGGTTTTTGTTTGTTTGTTTTGTTTCAAATCAACTGAAGTCTGATATTGTTATATCACACTGGCTCAAACTTTTCCACACAATTTTATAAATCACAGTAAAGACCTCACTGCTTTATGCTGGAAACATTCCACAAGATCTCAAAATACGTATCATTAACCCTTCTGTTTAAAAACAAATAAGCAAACAAAAAAATCCACCTATAGATAAAAATATTACATAAGTGAGTTGACTAGAAATCCCACTAGTCACCAAAAATATCTGAATGCAATATTAAGAAATGTTGAACTCTATTTAGCACCTGCAAGTCATCATTCACTGGCAATAGCAAACCACAGGCTCCATAAAATAGAGATGTACTGTAAGAAATAAAGTAAAAATATCAGCTTAAATGTCCTTCTGCTCTTTAAAGAAGAATTGTTTTGGAGACAGAAAGGGTAGAAAAATTACTACACTGTTATAAATTTAGTTTCAGTGCAACTGACTAGTCCATAATTCAGTAAAGTGCAGGAAATGTTGGCAGGCTCTTTTCTTGCACCAGTCTTTGAAGGACTGCAGAACCTCCCAAAAGCACCCTCCAAAGGTGTCCTCTCTGTGTCCCCTGACCTCCTTGTTGCTTGGTACTTCAGCCAACTGTGTCTTACATATAGGAAAGTAATTCTTCCCTAGAACGCTTAGAGTTCAAATGCAAAATACCACCATAATGTAAGTTAAAATGGTGACGGGTGAGTTTGGATCTGGCAGCTATGAAGGACATTTCCACTGCATAGAAGTGAGCAACTTCAAGGCCAAGTGCCGGGTTCTGCACCTGGGGCGCAATAACCCCAAGCAGAGCTACAGGCTGGGAGAGGAATGGTTGGAGAGCTGCCAGGCAGAGAAGGACCTGGGAGTGATGGTGGACAGTCGGCTGAATATGAGCCAGCAGTGTGCTCAGGTGGCCAAGAAGGCCAACGGCATCCTGGCTTGTATCAGAAACAGTGTGACCAGCAGGGCTAGGGAGGTGATCGTCCCCCTGTACTCGGCTCTGGTGAGGCCGCACCTCGAGTACTGTGTTCAGTTTTGGGCCCCTCGCTACAAGAAGGACATTGAGGTGCTTGAGCGGGTCCAAAGAAGGGCGACGAAGCTGGTGAGGGGCCTGGAGAGCAAGTCCTATGAGGAGCGGCTGAAGGAGCTGGGCTTGTTCAGCCTAGAGAAGAGGAGGCTCAGGGGTGACCTTATTGCTCTGTATAAGTACATTAAAGGAGGCTGTAGCAAGGTGGGGGTTGGCCTGTTCTCCCACGTGCCTGGTGACAGGACGAGGGGGAATGGGCTAAAGTTACGCCAGGGGAGTTTTAGATTAGATGTTAGGAAGAATTTCTTTACTGAAAGGGTTGTTAGGCACTGGAACAGGCTGCCCAGGGAGGTGGTGGAGTCACCATCCCTGGAAGTCTTCAAAAGACGTTTAGATGTAGAACTTAGGGATATGGTTTAGTGGGTACTGTTAGTGTTAGGTTAGAGGTTGGACTCGATCTTGAGGTCTCTTCCAACCTAGAGATTCTGTGATTCTGTGAACTTATGCAGGGGAAGATACCTTTTTAGAAGGGGTTTGGAGCACAAAAGGGAAAGATAGAACAGGTATGCCTGAAACTCATGATGGTCCATGAGACTGGTATCTTTACCTGCAAACATACCATTTATTGCTGCCGTTTTTCTGTGCCTGTTCATTTGGAGTGTTTCAACATGCCATACTCTTCTATGAGTTCAGGTGTGCTTTCTTTTACTGTCACCTGCCTGCCTCTTACAGGCATTCTAATTTTTCTTGACTAAATAATTTTTTTTCCACTGTTCATCCTGTTTTGGCCCTATATCTTCATTTCTGTGATTTTTAAGGCAGAACTGATCAGTTTGGCTCTTTGTTTTCTGTATCAGCCCATATCAAACTCATCTCTTGGGGAGCAATAAGAGACAGCCAAAGAAGCTAAGCACACTCTGGGCACTCAGCTTCACATTCTTCCTCTGGACCATACAAGCTATCTTCCAGGCAAATTTTGAAGTGATTCACATGTGCAAAACCTATTCAGGATGAGATGATGGCGCAGTCTTATGTTTCTCAGCGTTATCTCTCGGTCTTAGCCCCTGTACTGTCTACTAATTTGGACGTGTGTAATTTTACTGCTGACATTATGTTACAGTTTTGAGATTGTTAGAATCCATATGTTCATTGTCCGTACACAAAAAGAGAATAGTAATAGGGAATTTCCCCATTGCATTGCCTTGTAATAGGGAAAATGGCAAAAAGGTAAGTAATTCATGACTCTGGGGAGTTTTCTTTTCAGAATGGTGTGTTTCAGGTGAATGTCCCTCTGTAAACCACACACGCAGAAGATGGAAGGTGAGGCACTTGCAAGCAGAGTGGATTGGGAATTTTTATAAATATTAAAAGTGCAGGATTTTTGCTATTTGGCTGGATGTTATTTTCCAAGGCTTAGTTCTATAGAAAATAAATGAAATCTCGATTATGCAACTTTTCAGGCATACTAATGTTATTATAGGGTGCTGAATATATTAGGATTCAACATAAGACAGTATTGGGATGATATATGCTGTGTGGTCTAAACATACATTAATGAAAATGCAATAAAGTAGTTATGTGATATTTTGTGGGGAAATCAACCTCATGCACACATATAGTAAAGGTATCTTAAATGAATGTTTGTTATGAATTATTTATGGTCAAAACCAAAAGAAGTAAATAAGAATATATATGTCGTAATATATTATGTAAAATGAAGCTAAAACAAATTCAGTTTCAAACTTTTGGCTTAGTACTTTGCCATATGCTGTTTGAAACCTGTTGAGATTTGAGATCTGAGTGCTACAAGTGATATGAAGAGAACATGAATTCACCAGAGAATCTGACAAGAGAGTTTAGCCCTGTGTTTCTGATCCACAGTATCTATCTTTCCTAAACAATCCCTGAAAGTTTGCGTGCTCCAAAGTATTACCTTAGAAAAGAGTGAGCTCATCAACTTCAACGAATTCATCTTTTTCTACTTAAAAACAAGCAGAAAATGCTTGTGTTAAAAGTATGCTATGTATACGTATTAGAAAATCTTACTTTTATTCATTGTGAACGCTAAAAGAAAAGGGGGTTATTAGGGACATGTATTAATGTTTTATGCTGTCTGTTTGTTCAAGGTTCAAAGTATTTAGAAAAACATCACATCCAGTTTTTCAATAACTGACCTCAATTTATAATACTTATCTATTTTTTTAATGAAAATATAAGGCTATTCTTTTGTACAAAATTTGAATTCCAGTATATATAAACAATAAGCTGTAACACAAAATCTATAATGTTCATATATGTTTGAAGCAGCTAAAATATCCAAAATATATGGACTGGCTGAAGCTTGTCCTACTAGCTTTAATTAGTCATTATTTCTTGGTAGCAATTACCCAACATGTCATTCTATACTGAATGAATTCCAATCAATTACAAGTGATTGCAGATCATCCTGCATCAATCAGAGAGGATAGTTCTTGATTCGATGAGATGAAATGGATAATGTCAATTAGCTTGTTGGTGTTCTTTGATTGCATATTCTTTACAACTAGTGTAACAGCTGAGTTGTACCACTCTGGCTAACTTGGCTAACATTTCACAGATTATGTATAATGTCAAGAACATGAGCTGAAAATGTGAAATACAGTCTGTGTGGTGCATAAAGACTTATTAGTAAAAATACCAGTACATAGTAAGACAGACTGCATAGTGACATAGATGAAAGGATCTACTGGAAGATAGCTTGGGGAAAAAGGAAAGAGAGGCCTGTGGGGGGTGGGGGTGTTCTTTCTTTCTTTTCTTTTCTTTCTTTTCTTTCTTTTTTTCTTTCTTCCTTTCTTTCTTTCTTTCTTTCTTTCTTTCTTGCCTGCCTTCCTGCCTTCCTTGTTTTCCTTCTTGCCTTCCTTCCTTCTTTCTTTTCTTCTTTCCACAAATATTAATCTTGCATGAAACTAGCCCTAACATGGGGTTTTACCTCATGTCTATCTCTAATACTTTAAATGTTGTAATGTTCATTACATATGTCTTCTGCAAACAGAGAGTAGGTTCAAGCTAGCTCAGGCTTACAGGAACAGCCCAAATCTATTAACACAGATTCTGACAAGGCAATCCCTAAATGAAGGAAATGGTGCAGTCTTTTCTCACTTGGCAACAGACTGAAGGGGACTTGAGGTAGGCAGAGGCTACTGATCAAGCCAAGGAGTAGTACTGTGTACAAGTAGTAGTACTGTGTAGTAGTAGTATAAGTGATATGTGCACAAGTGTTTTTTCTATATACATTTTATTCTCAGAATTCCATGTATTTTGGTGAGAGGGAATAACAAACTAATTCTAGGGAATCGGGCTTGCTCTAGTAGCTTCCTTTGCCTGGAAGAAAAGGAATGAAAGACATCACACCTTGTTTACTGGTTTAATATGGTGAGAAGTACAGAAGTACAGAAGTACAGTCTGAAAGCACAGTCAAAGAGAAAAGTGATTATGTGCATTCATCTAGAGAGAAGTGAAGATAATCTGTGTGCTTGAATAACAGTCATAGCAGCCTAAATTATTACTGCATTTCTAATCAAAACTGGAGGGTAGAGGCAATGCATAGAACCCAGAGATCTACTTCAGTGCTTATTCAAAGAAGAACAGCCTCGAATTGGCATTGTACACTGAGTGCGGTTGTAGCCAAACTGTAGGGTTACTATCAAGTAACACTCAAATTGACATAGGTTCCTTCTCCTGGCAGGCTCTATTCAGAGAAGATTCTTTTTAGTGGGTCAATTTTCTCTTTTCTGTTTTTGTTTTGTTTTTGAGAAAAAAAAAATAGTCACCATGTAGAGAAAAGTCAAATCAAGTAGATTTTAAACCGAAGGAAGAGGAGAGGCATACAGAGAAGACTGGCACATCATATTCTGGTGTAAAATTTGTGCCTTTATATAGATTAAACACTCTGTAAAGAGGCATTAAATTATGAAATAAAGTTGGAGATAAGGATGATAAGCAGATGTAAGGGCTTGAGTCCAGGATGTTCCTAGAAACACAAAACTGACAGCTTCTTGCTGGCACAATTGGTACAGTTTGTGTTTCTGTCATTCTGGGACAGAGAAGCATCATACTAAATCCTTGCAGATGACTGAAACACAAATTATATAACCTAATGATGTGCTATTAACATGATGTAGTGGTTACTGTAAGCAAAGAGACCTCTTCAGATGATTCTTGTTCCCAAAAATAGTCTCTTGTCAACTTTTGAGAGACAACTCCAGCATTCACACTGATATTCTTTCTTTTGTAGTAGAGGGATCCACTGAACCTTCTGGACAGATAGGTCCCACAGAATCTGTGGGCACAAAATATTTACAGTTACAAGGAGATCCCCAGTATGCAAGTCTCTAATAACCAATATCCTCTATGATGCGCCAAAAGTAGAAAATCAGAATAATGAAAACATACAAAAATTTCTAACACAGATAGATCTGAGCAGGCTTCTACAGACTTTTCTAATCAATCTTGAAGTCCTGGAATAATGCAGGCTAGGCACCATTGCAATAACACCTTGATTCCTGCCCCATTTACATAACTAAATATTCTTTTAAAGAAAATACAGACATATGGTGATATTTCTCCTGTGAAGTCAAGATGAAACCAGGGAGAAGAAACCTGGATTGTAAAACTAGGAAGTGCTCCTGTGTTTCTACTCCAGATATCCTTGATATCTTTTGCAAACCTAAATAACAACAGGAGCCCTGGAAAGGGCTCTACATCTCAATGTATACTCCATCCCTGCTGTTTGGTGCACATACAGTACTAATGACTCAAATCAGGTCAAATCAGGCCTCTTCTTAACTGTACTTTTTGGAACTGCAACTTTTGGAATCTATGAATGTTTATTTTTTTCTGCTAGAAAGCATATATTCAACAGATTAAAATTTCTGTGTTGGAGAAGAGTCAGACTTTAGTAGGAAAAAGTTTCTGAGGGTTAGTGTGGAACCTGTGCTGAAAACAGAAGGATCAAGTACAGAAAAGTATTCAACAGTCTGTTGAACCAGCACTAACCTGCAATGTCTGAGTGCTCTTAACTAAAATGCTTGTCACTCTTTCAGTCTATTGCTCTTTTCACTGGTGAATTATACAACATCAAAAAGCAAGAGGAAAAAATGAGAACTGCAAATAGTGAAAAAAAGATTTTTTGTGTCTATGGGCAATCAGTCTCAAGCTTTTGGTCTGGATCAGGCAGGTTTTGTCCTGTATGGCTCATAAATTATAGGATAGTTTGGTGTGCCTTAGTTTCCTTTCCCCTCAATTAGTGTTTTGGATAATATCCTTCCTTCCTTCCTTCCTTCCTTCCTTCCTTCCTTCCTTCCTTCCTTCCTTCCTTCCTTCCTTCCTTCCTTCCTTCCTTCCTTCCTTCCTTCCTTCCTTCCTTCCTTCCTTCCTTCCTTCCTTCCTTTTTCTCTTTCTTTCTTTCCTCTCTCTCTCTCTCTCTCTTTTCTTCCACATTTTAACTTTTATGATAGATCCTTAACCAACAAACAGCTATGATTCTATGATTTTACAACCTTTTAAATGCCCCCATGCATCCCATTTGGCCATGGAATGTTTCTGTATACTTTGCTGAATTCAGCCTCATCAACATTTCGAAAGAGTATGATCTGGGAAAATACAATTAGTCCTTCTGTTCTCTAGCACAAGTCTTATCAGATTTGAATTACTTGCTTATTTTTTGGCATTAAGGGGATGGACAGTCCCCAGATAGAAGTGAAAGTTATTGTTATAAAATGGATTAGAAAAATCTAGCAACTGCTTGGTTCATCTCCATATTATTAAGAGGCTAAAGCAGCAGGGCAGGAAAATTTTCCTCATTCGCCAGTAGCCAAACTGTGGCCAATCTGGATTCTCTTCTTCTCTGATGGAATCTCTGCAGCCACTTTTCAGGACTGAAAATCATTTCTTTTTTTTTTTTGTCTTTTTTTTTTTTTACAAAAAAAAAACCCACATTTTATTATTTTTATTTTTGGTAAATTCTTATTTGTGCCTTAAATGTGCTAGACAAAGCATTTTAAAACTAAAGAGATGATCTACAAACCTTAAAGATGATCATAATGACTGGTGCTTTGCCCAGAAGAGCTGGCAATTTAAATGAGTTATTGGAAACATCATTTATTGGACAAAACCAAAGACAGCATAGCAGACAGAGTGGCTCCAAATCCTGTTTCATAATGGAAAATTTTGTACAGCCAATTCTAACTGTGAAAAGGGTAAAAGAAAAAGTTAGCCCAGGCTCAAAAGCATGCTAAAACCAACCTGCTTACTTTGGGTTTTGTGTTTCAGACATGAAACACTAACTTGTTGACTATAATAACAACCAGAGGGTAAACTGTGTTACTTTGAAAATAATTTGAAAATAGCTAACACACTATATGTGTATTTGATGTAGGGTGAAACTCCTCAATGTTTGTATAAAGATGTAAGTACTGCTTTCTCTGCAAAAATAGGGAACAAGTTTAAAATAGATTTTCTCCAGAAAAGAAAGTCTCATGTTTAGAAGCCAAAGTGGGATTTCTGACTGAGATGTCTGTCATTGATATTAAAAATAACTAAATCAAAATCATTAACAAAAACAAGTAAAATTTTACACTTCTAAAGCAGATCTCAGCAGATCTCTTAGCAGTATATTAAATGTATCATTTGGCCTGAACAGCCTCATATGCTAGAAGATATAGTAACTGGTTCAAGCATCTTTATCATTTTGCATTTTGAGTATGTGTAGCATATAATTAAACAAGAGCCTGTGTCAGCAGGGAAATCTCCATTGAAGTGAAAATTTGATCACACAGTTAATTTTGCAACTGTTTTCATGAATAGAAATGTTTCTGGTTATTCAAGACTCAAAGCTACTTTTATTCAAGTCACTATTGGAATCACTGAGACTTCAGCAGAAACAGAATCAAAGTCATTATATGAACCACTAGCAATTCTTGAAATGCTAGTGACTTTTTCCTTTCTATAAAAAGAAATTTTTGGAAGAGTGAGTCATCTGGAGAAAGAAATTGGACAAAATCTTTTTTAATACAAGGAGCTGTCCTATTGGGATTTCTTACTCTTTCTGACCCACAGAAATATAGCAGACAGTATATTTATTTGTTCAAAGAGAATGTTAATTTTGAGAAGAGAGTGCATGATTTTAACAAATGTTCACATGTTCATATCAGATTTTTTTTTCTTTACAAGGATCAGTTGGTCTGAGATTATAATGTGAACTGTGAATATTGATTTCAAGTGGAAAACAACAACACTTTTAAATGACTAAGCTATTCAGTTTTTGATGGAACACCAATGAGTTTAAAAAGCAGACTAATAGTGCGCCCCCCATCATTTCATCTTAGGCAAGTGAGCTAAATTTAGCAAATAAGCTGGATACAAGGTTCTCCATGCTTGTCAAAATATGATGGCAATTAAACTGGCATCTATTCTGTACATTATATATATATATATATATATATATATTTCAAGGCTTTGACAGTTAAAAACTATTTAGAATATTTATGACACTTCCAATGAGTTAGTAACATTTTTTTTTTATTGCATTGCATTTTGCATAATATAATTTGTCACTACTTCTTTATTAAGCTAGTTTTATATTCATAGTTGTCCCACAACACTATATTTTCCTCTTTGTCAGCTCAGAACTTCATTATGAAGGATGAGGTTTTATCGTTTCCTAGTGATGCAAATGTCTACAGTGAATAAGTGTCATTATGCAGGAACAGGAATTTAGTTTTCCTCCATTAAGCAGCCAAGCTAATGACTCAACAAGTTTATAGCCCACCACAAAATTTGATAGCTTGGTGTGAGTTAAACAAATGATGGTTGCATATTTATATGAAAATGAAAGCGACTTTTTGGGGCTGGATGTTGTGCTTCTCCCATTTGCAGCCTAGGCTTCCATTTTGAGCTTAAAGAAAGGAAATTCCCAGTTACTTTAAGATGAGCACACCTCTTGTCCCTCCTCTAGCTGACATGAGTCCTATATAACAACACCAATGTAATGGGGAAAATATATATATATAATAGCCAACATTCAAACCCCATGGAAACATTCCCATTTAATGGCTTTAAATCTCACAAATTTTCATTATATCCAGAAAATAGGCTATTCATAATAAACATTAGATGAAATGGAAGAGGATATGTTTTTTAGCACTGGAGCATTTCTGTCTGGGTATGATACTTACTCCATGCTGTTTCAGGGCAATGGACAGCTATCTAGCCAAAAAGCCTACCAAGCTCTTTCTTTTCTTTATACAGTTAATTTTAATTAATTAAGAGAATGACTGAAAAAGGCCTATCTCACTGTCCAATTCATTCCCTCTGTTGTATAAATTTTTCCACATGGTATTTTTTTAAATGCTTTGCTTCTAAATCCAAATATGTCCAAATATAAAGCTTTCAACATTTCCTTTGGGAGACTGTTTCTCAATTTAAGGGATCACATTGTCAGGATGATTATTCAGATATTTAGACAATTTATTTTTTTTCCTTAATTTCAATCTATTTCTCCTGGGGTCAGATTCCTGGCTGGCATAAACTGTCATAGCTACTCTAATTTCCTTTGGGTTTGGACAGTATGCAATTTGGTCAGGGCTTTCCCTTCCTACTGTGCTAAAAATTCTTCTCTCATCTGATACATTATATGATTAATCATCATGCTCCCATTTAGTCATTGCATTCTGTATTTAATAACTCTATCAAATCCTGCTTTCTAATACCATATTGCTTGCTGTGTCAATCATTCCATCCCATAATTCACTTATTAATCCATACTTCATGTAGAGATTAAAATCAGATGCTGAGCTAGATTAAACTTCATCGTGATAGTAGAACAGCTGCCATGATCATAAAAGAGGATTGTACTGAAAGCAATGAAGATCCCACTTTTGATAAACTTTGTATTTGATATTTCTGTTTACAGGTAAAAGCAAACAGAATCAGTGATATAACATGTTTTTGTTGAGATTACTTTTAAAAAGTCCTATAACTTCTCTGCATCTAAGTATTCGTAAACAAAAAATGATAATTTAAGATAACTCTGTAACTCTGTACTTCGATGGTGTTTCCTACCTAAAATATATCCCTAACTCTGGCTCCTAATACTTGCTGATATAAAATTACCACCACTTCCCTAGCTTGTAAATATATTAGTTCTACAATGAATGGCTATTTACAAAATAGCATGGGAATACATTGACTCAGGTTTCATGACTGAGCTGCCCCTTGCTCATCTTCTCCAGGAAGAAACCAAATGAGATTTAATAAGAGCAAGTGTAGAGTCCTGCACCTGGGAAGGAACAACCCAAAGTATCAGTACAGGCTGGGGAGGAGCCTGTACTGATGTACTGAGTACCTGCTGGAGAGGAACTCAGAGGAGAAGGACCTGAGGGTCCTGGTGGACAACAGGTTGACCATGAGCCAGCACTGTGACCTTGTGGCCAAGAGGGCTAATGGGATCCTGGCATGCATTAAAAGGAGCGTGGCCAGCTGGTCAAGGGATGTGATCCTCCCCCTCTACTCTGCCCTGGTCAGGCCTCACCTGCTGTACTGTGTCCAGTTCTGGGCTCCCCGGTACAAGAAAGACAGGAATCTCCTGGAAAGAGTCCAGTGGAGGGCCACAAAGATGATACGGGGCCTGGAGCATCTTCCCTATGAAGAAAGACTTAGAGACCTGGGTCTGTTCAGCCTCTAGAAGAGAAGACTGAGGGGGGATCTCCTCATTATATATAAATATCTGAGGGGTGGGAGACAGAAGGATGTAGCCAACCTCTTCTCAGTGTTTTGTGGGGATAGGACAAGGGGCAATGGCTGCAAGTTAGAGCACAGGAAGTTCCACACTGACATGTGAAAGAACTTCACGGTGAGGGTGACGGAGCATTGGAACAGGCTGCCTAGGGAGGTTGTGGAGTCTCCTTCTCTGGAGATATTTAAGGAGTCTCCTTCTCTGGAGATATTTAAGGCCTATCTGGATGCCTACCTGGGCAGCCTGCTCTGAGGAACCTGCTTTGGCAGGGGGGTTGGACCCGATGATCTTTCAAGGTCCCTTCCAACCCCTACAGTTCTGTGATTCTGTGATTCATCACTCATGTTTTCTTCTTCTATATGTACTTTTGCTACTTTCTGTACTGAAAAGTGGCATCACTGTTGTTATACAGCCAACCTTTTCTAAAGTCAAAGATAGATTCACTTTCTGAACAAAACACTGGTGCATCACAGAAAAACTGTGATGAAATTTTTTTGTGTGACGAGTAATGTTATCACTAACAGTATCCTGAAAACTCCATTACTTATAAGTATTACAAAAACAATGTCTCTAAATGATAATACTATAAACTTCAATGTTAGTTGAATGCCCTGACCTTGCTTATTTCTAGCCTAATTCTTACAGACATCTACCTGTAATGTCTGTTACTCTGATAGTACCAAGGTATTTCACATTTCTGAGTACTCTTCATGGTGACAACACACAAAAATATCTCTTTGGATCTGAGAATTGCTTTAGCCATGTATCATTAGAGCTGGAACCCCAAAAAGTATTTCAAGGGCTTGAGCAATGTGTTCTTAATGCATACCCATGGCATTGAGGACTGTATTAGGAAAAATTTCAAACTATTGCTTCACTAGTCTCTTGTGAACAGTAGATCATGTTTCAGACTGTAGGCTTAAATTGGTGGCTTTTTTTTTTTTTTTTTTTTGCTACAGCAGAAATAAATTTCACAGGTAGAATGTATAATGTAAGTTTTTATAGGGAGGGAAAAAAAAAGGAAAAGAAAAGAAAAAAAAAGCATAAACTAGTTCACAGTTGGCTTTCAGTTAGTTCTACATATTAGCAGTCACAAAAATGAGGTTTGTGGCCTCAGGCACTAAATTCAATCACTTCATCTTTTCAAGTAGCAACCCTATTTTTGCTTCCCTCCAGACACACACTCACAGGGCAATCATGTTGAATTCTCAATTCAAGTATGAATGGTTAGCTAAGCTTTTCTCTCAACAAACCATATTATAGAAAATTTAGGGAAAATCAGGCTATTATTGAAAATCACAAAAGCCAGATTTTGGTAACATGATAGCTCTAGGGACTGGAAAAAGAAAAATCAAACAGTTGATCAAGTCTAAGCCATGACATAGGTTATGCTTGATACCATCATCTAGTAGGTGTTACAAACCCTGTGTGAAGTGATTCAGTGGTCCCAACTCCATAGTTAAATGTCCCAAATAAAAAAGTTGCAAATAACATGACGTTTTTGTTGTTTGTTTTTTAATAGGCTTCAACAGATAAATAATGGACATGCTAGAACTGATGATCTGTAGCAGGTACCTTCAAATCAGGTTGAAATATTGGTGAAATAATCCCACTGATTATATTGTTCTGGACTGGCAATGATTTCAATATTTTTTTTTCAGAGAGTTGGATTTTTATTTATTTATTTATTTTGATAAATAGACCAAATATTTTTATAAAGGCCACAAACATTATTTTATCACTGAGTTATCACCCACTATTGATGCAAAAGATAAAATAATCAGTACCATCATGTTGTGTAGGTAGGGACAGAAGAGGTAGGTGGGTATAGAATATTCTGAAATTCTTAAGAAGCTCTGCTACATAACGAAAATATATCCCCAGCAGCTTTTGGGCCCGGGCCAGATTCACAATAACAGGAACATAATTCTTTTGATTTTGTAGTATACAGTTTAACCATAGTATATTGTAAGGTGAGAAAAACTGTAAAAATAAGTCCTTGGTATAATAATGTGACAACAAATTATAATCATAGTAACACATTCTGTATGTGTTATCACTTAACATCAGGGATTTGTTTGTGTTACAGAATTATTGTTTCCATTTTATCAATTGAGAAATCAAGGCCCAGAGAGATTTGTGATTTTTTTTCAGACATGCTGAGTTTCCCCATTTGAGTGAATAGTTGTTGGTCCTGTTCCCATAGGTCAAGTGTTCAGCTCATTAAAATGTTCCACCATCACAATTCAATGACCTTGTGGGCAATCTTTGCAGAGGCTAATGACTTATTTAACATCAGCATTGATCTGCCAGGTATGATCTCTTTGAGTTAGAAGATCTATAAATACAGCTTAATCATTCAAAGGGCTTAATTAGCTACTGCATCACTGCAGTTTTATGTTGATGTAATGTCATTGCCTTTATATGAGATTACTGAAGAATCAGACTGTGATTTAATATTTACTAGCTAGTCTTCTAAATACCTCAGGCTCTTCAGATCTTATTTTCAGAGATGCTGCTATCTAGTGCCCATGGGCTGTATGAATTTTGGCTTGGACTGCTGGCTAGTCCAAATTTCTGTATCTTTGCATGCAGTTGTGAAGACTGCATGCACAATGTGTCTAGATCAACATATATTTAAATAGGTATTAATGTGAAAAAATAAATCCACACACAAAATTTGGTAATTGCATACACATATACATTTCTGGAAAACTGATGTTCAAAGATGCTTTTTCTTTTCAAAATCTTTAGTTAATGGTAAGTCTGTTAGGGAGATTGCTATTCTTTTCCTTTGCTGTTTCCTATGTGAATAGCTAGAAAAACATGCTCTCATTTATCTTTGACAGAACTAAAAATATGTGATTGTGTTCATAATCCTTATACTTCAATTATATTTCATGGTAATATTTGCTACTTAAACATTATGCAAGCTGTTCCCCATTTAATGACTGTTTGCTCCTGTTCACAAAATTTCAAGGTTAGCAGAAGGTCAAGCTGCACTTTGCTGAAGAAGCCAGTTATAAATCTCACTAATGTATTTCATCATGTGATGTTTTTCTGGTCATACTGGTGATTGTTCTGGAGTAGCAAAAGGTTAGCTGAGCACACATGATACAGTGATTACTTCTGAATTCACTGTTTTCACAGAGAAAATATAGATAATGTTGCTTCCACATTTCTCTTTCCTATTGCTGTATTTGAACTGAGAACTGTATTCTTCCTTAAACATAATGAAACTGTGCTAGCTGATGGCAATAAAGGTTTCCCTGTGAGAATTTTAGTTGTATGTTAGGTTCTAGGGACATCTGCAGTGAACACCTTCTGTTAGCTGTTTTCTAATTGATAGGTTCTTGATTATTAGCTTCTTCCTAAGAGACTTATCCTTTATTCAAAAGAACTGCACCTTTAGTCTCAAGCTGTCTGCTGTATAGAGAGTAGTTGAATGGGGAATATGTACTGGGTAAGTGGGAATATAGCAAATAGAGGCTTTGGGAGTTTATGTAGAGGAGACTCCAGGTAATGTGGAAGAAGCACTGGTATTTATGATCCACAAGGCTCAGTCCCTAGCCTTGGCTGGAGAAATCACCTTCAGAAAACTAGAAACTATGACCCAGACAGTGATCTGGAGTGAAGATGCTCCTGCACAGGCAGCACCCATCTCAAACAGCATCCGTATCAGGCAGCATCAAAGTCAATAATTTTTAGATGTTTGCTATGAAACAGAATGTATTTGTAAGCATGTTTCTCCCTTTCCCTTTCATAGAATGGAGGATACCCACAGGAGAGAAAAAAAAAAAAAAAAAAAAAAAAGGAAGTTGCTCTTCCTTTAACAACTAATGTTCTAACCCTACTGTAGAAGGCCACCAAATATGTAAATATGTCAAGATATGCACTGTAAAGCCATGTTGGCTGTTACCAATCACCTCCTGGCTCTCCATGTGCCTTAGCATAATTTCCAGGAGGATCTGCTCCATGATCTTGTTGGGCATGGAGGTGAAACTGGCTGGTCTGTAGTTCCCTGGGTCTTTCTTTTTTTCCTTTTTGAAAAAATGGGGGTTATGTTTCCCCTTTTCCAGTCACTGGGAACTTCACCAGACTGCCACAACTTTTCAAATATGATAGATAGTGGTTTAGTAACTTAATCTGCCAGTTCTCTCAGGATCCCCAAATGCCATCAGGCCTTATGGACTTGTGCACATTCAGGTTCCTTAGATGCTCTCAAACCTGATCTTCCTTTACAGTGGGTAGTTCTTCATTCTCCTAGTCCCTGCCTTTGCCTTCTATGACTTGGCTGGTGAATGTTATGTGATTGGACTCAGCCCATTAATATAGCCTGTCCTCTCTGCAAAGCCTTCCTGCCCTCAAGCAAGGAATGGAAAAGAAGTTTGGCTTTGCACAGTATGGTATGCTGTCACATCTACAAGAAATTCTTGCAAAGCTGATTCTGAAATGAATGGGTGCTTATGCCCTTGCCCAGACATGCTAAGGACAGAACAGAGAGGGGTAGCTGAGACAAAAACTGTCCCTTAGACAGATGTTCTGTGAGTGACTGAGCATGAACAGACTAACTCAGGTAGATTTTACACTCACATTGAATTTCAGGGAGCCCAGCACTTAAGAGAAACAGGAAACACTAATTAATTCAGGGGCCTTTTGGCCTGTGAGTTCTCTATCTTTGATGATTTGTCAATGGTTCAGGACCAAATTAATTATTTTATTAAAACACTTATTTTATGTTCATGGTAAAATACTCCAAGACATTCTGAAGGCATCTTTTTGATGCTAAAGGTCACGTATTTTCCCACCAGCCATGTTTACTCAACTGACTTTAGTGACAATAAAGAGCCAAAATAGTTGATTGAGTTAATAACGCACAGATTGAAGTATTTCTAAGTAGCAATCACAGAACAATCATATTATGACCTGTCTAGTCAATTGCACATGAATTATGAAGCATTAAAATAGGCCTTGATGGCCACTACCATAACAAAGGCACAAGTAGCAACACACCATTTGGTTTTATGATGACATTCATAGCACAAGAAATGAGTCAAGTGTGAGTAGAAGTGCCCAACATTTTTTATTATATTTCTGTGTTTTAAATATTACCTGAAATGCTTCCATCATTTTCCCAAAAGGGTTTGTGGGATCTTTACCTTTATAGTTTGTATTAGACATTCCAGCAGCAGGAAAAAAAAAAAAAAAAAAAAAGGCTGAGTGAACTTGACTTGCTTATAAGGAAGAAAGGAGTGTGTAATGTTTAAAAAAGTGACTGTGCCTTACAGGAAGACACGTGTTAGAAGCTGCCAGGTATGCGGCCAGATCAGTGATCCCCCAGAAGATCCCCCATCTGTGCTGCAGATGCCTATTTAAATATTGTAAGTTCTAACCCCAATGTTAATGGAGGGAGGTCTTTGATTTTTTCCCAATTGCATGCAATGTACACTCACAATCAAATGGTGTGTGGTTGGCCTTGAGTCTGTGAATGCCTGTGAACAAGTGGAGTTGGGCTGTAAGAAGGTCCCTTTAGAACATTTCACTGACAAGGGCTTGCACTGCCTCAAGCAGAAAATCGCATGCCTAAGTGCTGGCTTCTGTCATCATAGCTAAACAAACCCCGAGAGAGGATTTTAGGTTTGTGTTTAAGGAAAAAGATGTTAGTCTTTTGAGTTCTATTCTCTAAAACAGAATAATCTCAATCCACTGGAAAGCAAAACAAAATAAAAATCAAGATTTCATGATCCAGTAGATTACAGTTAGATATTGTAAACTATATAACTTAATCCGAAAATCACTATGCATAAAAACAGAAGTAGCTGAAATATAGCTTATAGGCAGGTTGTAACCTATGCTTGCTCCTCTGAGATTAATAGCACCTTCATCTCTGGAAGAGTATCAGTCATCATTAATAGGTTGGATTCCAGGCTTCTGCCATCATTGCTTTTCTGATTATTGAGGACTCATAGAGATAAGGCATATGCTGTAAATAATAAGCCTACCTGGTCTCCAACCAAAGTTACAAAAATCTGAAGTTACTTATTTGGGTGACCTGCACAAATCTCAGTTATCTGAGATTTGAATGGATTGCTTGTATTTTAGAAATCTTTAACCATAAACAGAAATTCTTATACAGTAAAATATAAAAACATATTGGAAACTTATATGTATTTTATGGAGTGTGTATATATATATATATTTATTAACTACTTGCTAAGACTTGTGTGTGTTTTGGTACTTCTGCAGCAGAACAGGTGGAAACAGAAAATACCATAAGCTGTATTTCTTTCTGTATGGAGATAAATTTAGCTAAATAAATAGGTATTTGTACTGAGATTTTATTTAACCAGTTTGATAGAGGCTTCTGTGGTAAAATTTAGATTTGGCTTCAAAGCAAACTTTAACTCATCCCCAAGCAGAGTAATTTCCTCTAGTGCTCTAGGCTACATCTACATTCAGGTAGAACTATCCAATAACTATTGCATTTCTTATGTATGTAAACATGCTCTGTTTTATAGAGAACAAGAGAAACTGATGGTCATTGAGTATTCATAGTTTCCTTCCTATTACCTGAGAACTGAAATTCTTTAGTGTCTTCTAAAAGTAGGTCATTAAGTTTCTCTTATGTCTAAAATACATATGAATTTACTAGCCTCAGTATATGCATTTTAAAGAATTAATAAGAATTTAATGAATGAGTTGTGTCATTCTCATTAAAATGTACTACACATTACTGCACACAGTTATGTTAAAAATGCTTTTTCAGTGTAAAGCAGTTAGAGATATAAGTTAGCTGAATACTAAGCTCTCTTTAACTCCCTAGTATATATGACATAATAATTAATTATAAGATCACCCATGAGATTTTGCACAGAATAATTGATCCTATCTGAATAAGGAGCTATTCAGCTCTGTTTTCCTTTTAAAAATTGTTATTGTTATTATTTTTATATTAATACTAATATCAATGTCAATATTATTTTGGTGTGTTGCTCTCTTTCCATTCCCAGCAATCTCCCAAACTCTTGATTGCCAGAGAAAATCTTGCCATCAGTGAAAAGCAGTGTCTTTTTCCCAGTCACAGCTTCAGAAATAGAACAGTTTTTTTGGCTGTAGTTTAAGAAAAACACATAAGGGGCTGATACCTGTCATGGAGAATATTAACCAGAATGCGTAAAAATTGGCAAAGAAATAAGCAACAAGGTCTTATGACTGGATCCAGTACTTTAACAACAAACAGGACCATGAGTCCTGACTGCAGACTATTGTCTGTATACATTTTTTGGCTCAGAACAAGAAGGTTCTGCAGCGAGGATGTGGTTTTCTAACTTTAGAGCAGGAAGCTAGGTCACGGCTGAGATAATTAAGAGAAGCTCTTGAGGGAAGGTAGTAGGCCCTGGTAAAGGACTGTTGTCCTTTCCTTACTCTAATACAAGCTTCATTTCTAGTGGAGAAAAAGACTGAACCTTCCTATGAGTCTTTACTTTTGTCACAGAGCATGTACAGGACAATGCTTAAACGGGATCTAGAGCTTTAAGCAGAAAACTTTGAAAGCCAAACTGAAACTGCAGTTACCTTTGCACTAATGGAGGAAAACCACCTACCAGAGGAATCTTCTCTTTCTGCCAGGGTATTGCTATTCATGTTCAATGAAATGTCTGCAGAGAAAAATTCTCAGTAAATGAAGGACCTTACTGTTGTCACTTGGTTAATCAGAAATGCCATTTCCAGAGGAGTAAACATAGTTTTTCTTCAGATAAAGCATTTCTACAAAGTAAAAACAGTATCTATGTCATAAAAACTATGAAGTTATAAATAGAAAAAGACCTGTTACACAAAAGGTACATCTACATGTTAGAAAGACAGAAACAAAGGTATTTATACCTACAAAATTAAAGTTTAAATGTATTTTATTCTGTCATCTTTCTGCAATCTAGACAACATCAGATATGTGTCAGAGGTACAAAACAATGAGCCAAATGCTAGTAAAAGACCAGTAAGAAACAGTACCAGCAACACTCCTTTCCATTAAATTAATCTTATATCCTTGAAATGCAGAAGGTCCAGAGAAGAGTGGAATGGAGTTATATTTGTTTCTCCATTTTTACTTCATAAAGCAAGAAAGAAAACTGCATATGGAAGCAAAATATGAAAGTTTTAAAATGTTATTATTATTTTAAATGAAGTTTATATGTTCTCCAGAGAAGTTAAATCAAATGTATGGTATAGATTTTAGTCTGTATAAAGGCTGACAAAGGTGAGGAGCATGGAGGTGGAAAAAGGTGCTTCTCTTTAAGAAAAGCTTTGAAAATAACTGAGTGTGAACTGAACGCTATTTTTTGCAGAGCTGTTTTTGTGAATTCCTAAAATATCATTGGAGGAGTCCAGTATCTTAGGTGTGTGTTACCTAGCTCTGCCTCAATTTGTAATTGAATGTTAGTAATGACCTCCTGACAAAGTGTCACAAATGACAAAAGGCCCATATTGGACCCAGTTGTAATACATTTGGGACAGGAAAGGATGGGGAGAGCTACACCAGTATTTGCCCTGAACAAACTGGTAAGTGTGTGCCATGCCCGACAGTGCTCATGAAGAGGTATACCCTATTGCTGCCCTTCCTGCTGTCTCCCTAGTAAACTCATGTATATTAAAAGAGCTTTTAATACAAAACTGTAACCATATCTGTTTTGAATATTTACTATCAGATGACCATGGCTACTGGAATCAGAATTTGCCTGTTCATAGCCAAGTATGAGCTTTTTACCTGTTTTTAGCACTTATTCCAACTCCCTCAAATGAGTAACGTTAGCAATAGTAGACTTTGGTCAGAGTTCAAATAAGCAAGTTTTTCTGTTCTCTTTGGACACAAGTCCCAGATCTTAAGTGATGATATTTATCATGGCAATGCCACCTTCACATGGAGGAACATATGGACCATGTATTTAAAAATATAAAAAGCAAGAAGATTGTGTTTCTTTGGGGTTTGGAGAAAGAAACCCCAAATATCAACAACGAGATCTTTGTCATTTTTAAATTTAGATTTTTCTATTTTTTTTTCTAAATTTGTGTTGATGCCTAGATAACACTCTGTGAAGGATTGGTCACTATTGTCACAATCTGTCCATCCTGTACCAGAGAGCCCTTGAAGGGAATTTCCATCCTGACGCTGCTGGGTGTCTTGGCTTTTTGGAATGCTACAAAGCAAATTGTAAACAGTCTTCGCTACACCAGCACAAGCAGCAGCTTTAGTACTGCTTTCTGCTGAATGTGCTCCACAAAGATTCAGTGAATGACGTTTTTTCAGGAATAGTAGGCACTGTCTACCTTGTTGTAACACACTAGTTTTCTTCAAACTTACAAACCATATTAACTATATTAATCACATTCATTAATTATGTTTTTCTGTTTTACAGCTTTAAGACAGGGATCAGTCCAAAATCATGAAGTCTGTTTTAACTCTTTTTACTCCAACTTTAATAGCTAAGAAAATGCTCCCAAGCAGCATATCTTTTCTGGATACAAAAGAGTCATCATTACCCTTAAAAGCAACAAGCTTTATGCCTGATTTGCTTTCATATGAATATGGTACAACATATTTCTGCTGAATTCTGTCTTGGCACACTTCCTGTTCAGGAGCTGGCACTGATGACTCAGCCTCACAGTCACTTCTTGGCTTTACAGATATGCATCTTAACCGCCTTCAAGGAAACTGTGAACATTTGCATATCTGCTTTTGCATTGTCCTCTGCTATTGCACATGGTATACCTCTGTTGCAATGACTCTCAAGGACCAGGTGAGTTTTACTTCTGAAGATGCTTTCCTTCAGATACTTTCATCAGCCTAAGGACTAATGAGAAGTTCACAAATAAAATTGCCATAGTCATAAGATGGTCATAATCCTCAAGGAAGATGATTTTCTTTTTGACACATATTTTGTAAAGAAAAAAAAATAAAATTTAGTGTGCAGCATCTGGGCTCTACCACAGCAGAAGGACAGAGAAAGAGAACAGGTGCTTCAATCTGGGGAGATCAGAAGAGTACTGTAAATGGGACTGAGAAATGCGTGGCTCAAAATGTCATCTGTTATCTCAGTTCTTCAGGCAAATAACCTCATTAACTTGGCTTTAAAATAATGTCCTGTGAAGTGACTTCATACTGCAGTTTCTAGATTTTACCAGTACCATAACGGTGTTTCTTGACATTCTTTTTCCAATAATGATAATTTTCTTAATGACACAGTTAGTTACTGTTACTGTCCAAGAGGTGAAATTGTCAGAAAAACAAAAACAAAACAAACAAACAAACAAACAAACAAACAAAAAACACTTCAGAATATTATTGGTTACAGCCACTAACAGGAGAACAGTGCAGAAAAGGTTGGGTAGAGGATCCTGATCTTCTAAGGCCGTCTTGGATACCTCTGAAGGACTCAGAGGACTCAGCGTAGGACTTCCTTGGTCACATCAGACCAAGATGGAGCACAGAAGTGAGATTTCTTCTCCCCATCATGAGTTCCTCCACTCAAAGGTTGAGAGAAACAAGGAGGTTATTGAACTCCACATGTAGAAAGTCTCTGGATTAAGTCTGGTATCTTTTTGATGTGTGGTACATCAATCTAGATGTGTGGTACATCTGTACACACATGAACAGCTACAAAAAGCAGCTAATAAGAAAACGTTTTACAAAAATACAAAATTCTCTGATATATATATTTATTTTATTTTATTTTATTTTATTTTATTTTATTTTATTTTATTTTATTTTATTTTATTTTATTTTATTTTATTTTATTTTATTTTATTATTTTATTTTATATTTTATTTTATTTCATTTCATTTCATTTCATTTCATTTCATTTCATTTTTTACTTGGATATCTGTCTAGTAGATTTGTCACTGAAAAATCAGTCACTTACAGGTTGTAGCCATCTTTGTCGATTTGGAGGATGTATATATGTATATAAGTGAATACTGTAGTCTGCGTTCATCATTTTGTCTTGAGAGAATGCTTTCTTAAACATTAACTAATTAATTTATTTTATAATATATTATCACATGGCCATTACATAAGCATTAGCCAATCTCTTAATCATATACAGGAGTCATATTCAGGAATTATTAATTGCTCTTTGATGTCAGATATCTTCCAACTTCAGAGTTTTATCTTCCTTAGAAGGATGGTGGCTTGAAATTTACATCTAGTACCCATTTTTCTGATGAATGAACACCAAACCATCATTCTGTCCACAGCTGTTAACCAGAGACAATATATTGGTCCTTTGCTGGAGAGAAAGGTGGCATCTCAAACTGCTGATCAGGGTTTCCCCAAACTGTGGCTCACTGTTGGCTTTACTTTCATTTAGAAAATTTTGAGAAAGAACAATAATGGCATACCAGCAACCCACCCAGATCCAAAGAAGAATTTTTGTTTCTTTTCAAAAGCTCAGAGTTGGAACCCAGTTTCACTACTTATGATTGATGTTGCAGACAGTGATAAGTTCTGAACACCATGAATTTTATACTTTATTCTTCTCTGTTCTGTTCAGCTTCTTCTCCTTTCCCTCATCTTAGCTTCAGAGGACAATGCCTTTAACAGAGCCCTTAAAATATTTTGTCTGTTTTCAAATAGCCCAGTAAAGTGCACACTAGTATTTATCATCTGTCAACTTTAATCTAAAATACTCAAAACAATTGAGAAAAATTGTAATAAATATATACAACGAATTCATTATTGAGAATTATCCTGGCTTAAACATGGATAAATTGAACAGGTACCTTCAGTAAGTCAATGGTAAAACAAAGGCTGCATCATTCTGCCCTCCATCTTTTGTTCTAACCATGTGATATATATAAACTGTGACGTTATGAAGTATTAGACACTTCAGACAATGAGGAGATGCTTCCTGAGAAAAATTATTTTGTTGTTGTTGTTCTGATATGCATGTTTATCTAACAATACTTGAATTACAGAGCATTGAACACTAAACATGCTAACACTATTTCTTGCATTGCAGTTGCATAAGTTTTATGGTACTATTATTCATAAGTTAGCCAAATATAAGTTTAAAATGCATAGTTTACCTGTGATTTTGCTTTAAATTAAGTACAAACATTCAATATTCGTTTCTAACTTCTCATTTTTTGTTAATTCAATGTAAATCTTTAAAATATAAAAATATGAGATTTTTGTAACCATTTCAGAATCTAGGTTATGAAGTTAACTGTGCAAATAATTCATATGATCAGACCAGTATAACTGTAGTGTTATAGTCACTTTCAAATTCTGAAATTATAATTCAGCTACCAGCAATTGTCTTAGACTCATAGAAACATAGAAGCATAAAATGGCTTGGAAGCATAAAATGGGTTGGAAGGGACCTTAAAAATCATCTAGTTCCACCCTCCCTTCCATTGGTAGGGAAGGCCACTAGGCCAGGTTGCCTAGGTCCCCATCCAACCTTGCCTTGAACACTTCCAGGGGTGGGGTATCCACAACTGCTCTGGGCAACCTGTTTTAGTACTTCATAGTAAATAATTTATTTCTAAAATGTAATTTAAATAAACCTATCCTCCTTTAAAACCATTCCTCCTTGTCCTATCATTATCTGACTACGTGTTCACATGATCCTGTATATCTATTTTTTGTATTAGCAATGATTCTAGAAACCTCTTTTTCTCAGAATACATTCTGGCATATAAAATGAATTCAGATGAAGTTTTACCAAACAATTTCCTAACTACAATGTCTGTTGAAATGTGGATTCTAGTTTATGTTTAAATGACCGCATATATTGTTTACAGAATAGAGAGGGGACTCAATAGCTCAGTTATGTGTGCAACTTATTTTCTGGAGATATGAGTATGTGGAATTTATCTCATTGATATAGGAGTTACCTCGTAATAGGACCATTGTTATCATGTGAAGATATACCTTGAGAGCAACATCTTGCCTTGTATTTTCAGGCACCATTTTTTGATTCCAGAGGATATTTTGAGTAATATCTGACAGTTTTCTACAGTCTCCACTTTAATGTACAGTTGGCAACTTAGCAGTACTGTACAAAACAGTTGTGACAAAATTGAGAACTGTCCACTCAGTAAAGTTTTGGTTATTGTCTTTCATAGTAAAATTTATCTTACACATATATTTAAAATAATCTTGTATTATTGCACACATATATTCAATATATATGAAGTGAAAGCAGACATTTAAGGCACCCATGTGACTACCCTGCTTTTTAAGTACATAGATACTTAGATAACGCATGGCTGTTGCTATGTGTGCTTCAATGATCTACTTATACTATTTTAGTAGATAAGAAAAGAGGAGGGAAAAAAGAAGAGATGGAGGGGCTGGGAAGAGGAAGAAAACATCAGTCTGGTCATGTAACCCCAACTGTTTTCCTATTGAGTAGGAACCTCCCTCCCTGAATGGCCACTGAGAACCATAAAGTCCTTTGAAAAAATAGCTGAATATCACTATGACAGTGTGCAATATCTTGCAGCTCACAACAACAAAATCAGAAATACTGTGACAGATTTGCAGAACAATCACTCAAAATTTCCAGTAAGTAGTGAATATTGGGTGTCTAAGGCTTTGAAGGCAGGTTGTAAGCCCCATTCTTTAAAAAAAAAAAGTCCACCTCAGGGAGATTTAGTGGGAGATTTAGCACCCAGATACAGTGACAATTAATGTTTTTTGTCACTCTAGGAAATCTTTGCTATAAAATCTCTGCCTCATTTCCATCTATAAAATAAAAACAATAGATAATTTATTTGGTCATTCTGCAGATTTCTAGTTCTTTCAAGGTGATCAAGCCCTTCAAAATAAAAAGTAATCCTAATTATCCACCAGTGATAGGTGGGGTGCCCACATTTTTACCTGTAATTAGCAACTCAAAATTTGGTGGCCATGGGATTTTCTGAAATGCTTATCCAAACAGAATTGTAAAACGACTACATGTATTATATCCTGAGTGCAAATGCATGTGTTATTTGCAAGTGAACACCATGCACTTTCAGTTAGAATTGCCCATAACAATTATTTTATTATCAAATTATAGTCCTAATTAATTAATTTTATTTATATAGTAAAGCATAGACATATGGACCTTAATCAGGTTTATAAAGGAAGCCTTCCTTAGGTAATTAGGCAAAACTTCTGCTTCGGCTAAAACAAAAATTTAGGAGTTCCAGAAATGCTCTAAGTATTCCATCTGAGGCATTTAAAATGCATTTCTAAGGGAACAGGGAAAAAGAAAGATATAAAGAAAAAAAAAAAAGGGTGTCGGCAAATCAACACAGAAAACTGGAAAACATTGCTAGTCTTGGGGCAGCAGACATTAGCTCAACATTAATGCTGAGAAATGCACAATTATGCTTAGTGGAAGGGATTGTTTCCTTTTCTAAGGCAAACCAACCTGAGGTTCTAAAATAATGCCATATCCTCAAAATGGACAGTGAAGCTTAATGAAACTTTCTTCAACATGAAAAGGAACAGAGGCCTATGGAACATAGGGCTGGAAGAAAGTCCTAGAAGATGTTATAATGCTAACAGCAAATTGTGTCTGCTTACCTACCCCAGTTTGTAAACTTTGGTCTTAAAGACAGTGTCAAAATCTTTGTCAAGTTTAATGCTAACAGTATTTTCTTCATTGCATTTTCTTACCAGAAAAAAATAAGAAACGTTTAAAGACAGGTGATGAAAATGATTACAGATGACAAGCTGAAGATTACATAGTACAAAGTACAACCTACATGGCTGAAGAAACTGAGAAGATTGGAGCTGCTTAAATTAAAAGAGAGAGAGAGAGAGACTTCAGTAGGAATACATTTGATTCAGGTAAAACAACAAAAGTTGCAGAGAAGGTCAAAAAGGGACTCCTGTTTATCTCTAACAATACACGAATGAAGATGTTTGATGAAATAGAAAAGCAATATACTTTTACACAGTTTGTAATTAACCTGTGGAACTGGCTGTCATGAAATATCAGTGCACTCAAGAGTTTCAGAGATTTAGAAAAAGAATTGTCATTTTGCCTGAGTAATGGGAATATTTACCCTTAATTTATGGAAAAAAATAATGTTTTGGACAGGACACAAAGTTTCATACTTTGATATATTAACCAATTTCCATTTAAAAGGTTGAAATAATTTCTGTCTGGAAAAATCTTTTAAAAATTCTTCTCTGCGGATGTCACAGGCAATTTTGCAGTGCTCACAGTCAGAAATTAACCACAACTCTGCAGTGTGACATAACGACTACATGGCCTATTGGCAGTTTATTGTATTTCTTGTATTTTCCCTCTACTCAGCTCTGGTGGAGGCCACACCTGTGCAGTTCTGGGCTCCCCAGTACAAGAGGGTAGGGAAATTCTAGAGTGGGTCCAGTGTAGAGCCACGAAGAAGATTAAGAGATGATTGGAGCATTCGTCTTATGAGAAAAGACTAAGCAAGCTGGGACTGTTTAGCCTAGAGGAGATTGATCTTATCAACCTTTACAAATACCTGAGGGGACAATGTAAAGAGGATGGGGACAAACTCTTCTCATTGGCAGCCAGTGATAGGACAAAAGGTAATAAATATAAATTGAACCCCAGGAGGCTTCACCAAGGTCATACGAGGAAGATCTTTTTTTATAGTTTGAGTGACAGAACTGGAACAAGCTGCCCAAAGAGGTTGTGGAGTATCCTTCTATGGAGATATTCAAAACCCATCTAGATGTAATCCTATGTAACTTGTTTTAGGTGACCCTGACTGAGCTGGAGGGTTGGACTGGATACCCTCTGGAAGTTCCTTCCAACCTCAACCATTCTGTGATTCTGTGATTTTCTGGATTTCAGAAATTAATTAATTTTTTAAATGAATCAGAATGATAGAATATCCTGATTTGGAAGAGGCTCACAAGGATCATCAAGTACAAATCCTGATTCCACACAGGACTGCCTAAAAATTAAACTATATGTCTGAGAGCATTGTCCAAACACTTATTGAACTACAGTGCTGTGACCATTTCCCTGGGGAGCCTGTTCCAGTTCCCAACCACACTTTCAGTGAAGAACCTTTTCCTAACATCCAGCCTGAACCTTCCATGATGAAACTCCATGCTGTTACCCTGGGTCCTGTCACTGTCCCCAGAGAGCAGATCTCAGCACCTGCCCCTCCGCTCCCCTTGTGAGGAAGATGTGGGCCAACATGAGGCCTCCCCTCAGTCTGTTCTTCTCTGGGCTGAACAAACCAACAAACCAAGGGACCTCAGCTGTTCTTCACATGTCTTACCTTCTAGACTTTTCATCATCTTCACAGCCCTCTTTTGGACATTTTTTTTTTTTTAATGTCCTTTTAATGCTGTGGTGCCCCAAACTGCACAAGGTACTTGAAGTGAAGCCACACCAGTGCAGAGCAGAGCAGGACAATCCCTTCTCTCAACCAGCTAGCAATGCTGTGTTTGATGCACTTCAGGAAATGGTTGGCCTTTTTGGATCTCAGGGTACATTGTTGACTCATATTCAACTTGCCATTCACCAGAAACCCCAGATCTCTTTCTGGGTGGCTGTCTTCCCTCACTCTGTATATATAACCAGGAATGCCCTATCCCAGGTGCAGAATCTGGCCCTTGCTCTTGTTAAACTTCATGCAGATTCATTGCCCACCAAACAAATGGTAGAACTAGTCTCCAAATGTTGTAAAACTCTGTTCCTATAAAGTCTTAATATGCACAAGATTTTGTCTTACTTGCTGCTTACTACAAGGAATATAATATTTCACTTCTTCTTATCAATACAATTCACTATTTTACCTATTGTGACTGTTACATTTTTGACATGACTTTCTTCTGTGACTATTCTTACTCTCTATTTTCTGTTACTGAACACAATGGAAGCTTTATTCAGTCCAGTTTCTCTTATCTGTGGTGTTTCTTTGTCTGGTTGTTTTGTAAAGAATTGAAAATGTGAGAAACTGTTCATTAAAATAATCTTTTCAGTTCCAGCATCCTTCAGTTCTACAGATACTCACACACAGTATCATGCATTGTACTTACAGTTATCAAGCCAAAAAATAAACCTGCAGAAGTCTGCTGTTTCCCTACATAAAGATATTAAGCTTTTTGCATTTTTTTCCCCAGGAAAAATTAAGAGTAAGCAAGAGAGATGAGCAAGGGAAAAAAGTTTACTTCAAAATTTTAATAGTTTTCCCTGCTGAGCAGAAGAAAAAGGTTTTCAAAAGTCATTTTGGAAGATAAAAGATTTGAACAACCAGACAAAATTACTGATGTCACATTGCTTTTCTTTGTTCAAGACAAAGGCTTGACCTTTAGTCATTCATATCCCAAGCAACTGACTTAACTCCAAACTATTAAATGTTCTGGAAATGTTTGTCTAACAATTTTATCCAGAAAAACAAATAAAATAACTAACAAGAAACTGACTACAGAATAGAACCCTCCATAACTAGGGTTAGAATACATGCCTATTGCACAGGATGAATGAAGACTTCAGGTTATGATTCCAGCTTTGCCTTTTCTCTAGTTTGTTGATTATTGTCCTTGTGAAAGAGGTGCTGAGGTCTTCAAAGCACACATGCTAAGATGTTGCTCTGATTTACCCTTTGTAAAAGTGCAACTCTTACAAGTGATGTTTTATGGAGAATGGATTCCTAAAAGTGAATATCTATGGGTTTTGTTGGTTTTCAACAACATACTGAATTTAAATAAGAGTATGTGAGTATTTGATGGAATTATCATTGAAATGACATGTACTGTAACCCCATTAAATCTGCAGATAGAAATATTCAGTTGGAAAATTCCCAAATGGTTTTATACTCAATACATCTCATTTTCTTCTTTTCTTTTATAACAACTAAAATAACAAAAAATTGTGATCTATATTTTATAAACTCTATCCCAACATTCAAGAGTCCATATACTCGTCTTTCTCCTTCTATTTGTAGCATGTAGATTTTGATTATTTAAATATATTTATTATATTTATTATATTTTATTATATTTAATTAATATTTAATTATTTATGCAAATTTTACTATATAGAATAACCTTATCTATGTAACTATATTATGTAGATAGAAGACTCTGTAGTCATATTCTGCAAGTAGTTTTAATTCAGTGATGGTTTTAATATAGTTAATGTGTAGTGAGTTGGTTGAGAAAATTGAATGTGTGTTCATGCAAGTGACTGTTGAGGATCAAAACTCTTAACATGTCCAGGCAGAAGCTGTGTTACTGTGGAATCTAGACAGTTACACAAAGGCATGAACTATCTCTGGTACAGCATCTCCTCTATACAGGACATTCTCAACATTCAGTTCTACTTTGGACTATGAGGGAGGTACAGTAATATAGGATGGTGGCAGAAATACCTCTTTTAGAATGAGGTAGTTCTCTATTTTGCAATCTTTTGGATGTTATCTCACTATACACATAATCCCATTGGTTTGCAGGAGTAAAGTAGTACTGAATGTGAACAGAGTGGTAACCTTGTGTCTAATGTGGTTTTTGAAATTAAATAAATAAATTCATGTTTTGCTCTGGGTTCTGTTATTTTTCTTTGTAATAAAACTGAGTCTTTATAGTCATATGTAGAACTAGTACCAAGTAATTGGTCTAAACATCCTTCTTGAACTTATCATCAAACCATCTATCATGTAAAACCAACTGTGCTTGGGAAGATGGACAGAGATTCTCTCCATCCTTTCTGTTGCCTCTGTCGGGAGTCTATTTAGAAAATCTTCCTCAGAATGCTCCATTACCTTAAAACATATTGTATAACACTTCTTTTTTGTTGTTGTTTTGTTTCTGTTCTTGCTTTTGTTTTGTTTTCTAGCCAAAAATCTTCAAAAGCTTTTAAATGACAAAGCCATGAAATATTGTTGTCCACATGTAAAAAGCAGAAAAATCAGCAGAAGGTCTCCTGATTTCTTTCATTCTTGATTTCTTGCAGTAAGCCAGTTATTTAATGGATAGAAAGTTATTTTAAAATCCTTCAGGATGTGAGGCAGACTACAGCAGAATCTCTCTAAGCAATGGAAAACAATGTATCACAGAATCATCTAGGTTGGAAGAGACCTCCAAGATCAGCCTTGTTAGTGTTAGGTCAAAGTCCAGCCTTTGACCTAACACTAACTAGTCCTCCACTAAACCATATCACTGAGCTCTACATCTAAACATCTTTTAAAGGCCTTCAGGGGTGGTGACTCAACCACTTCCTTGGGCAGCCCATTCCAATGCCTAACAACACTTTCGGTAAAGAAGTTTTTCCTAATATCCAACCTAAACCTCCCCTGGTGCAATTTTAGCCCATTCCCCCTCATCCTGTTGCCAGTCACGTGGGAGAATAGACCAATAAAATAAATATAATGTATAATAAAATGTATAAATAATAAGAACCTAATCTTTCCTTTTAATGAAAAACTCACAAGGGAGGAAAGATATGCATGCATGTGGACTAAAAAGTCATTGTACTTACATGCTTGTGGCCCTGTGAAGTATGATCTTCAAGCACTATTCTGACGCTTAAATGCTTCTGTGTTTCATGTTGCAAAACCTAGGTAGGGAGGAGACAGTGCGGTGTCATCTCATTTTTGGCAGCAACCTAACTGCAGAAAACAAGAGAAAACTTTGTTGTGTTATTTCAGTTTTGATATAGTCTACCCAAAATAAATAATATTTTTTATAAAACAAAACAAAAACAAAGAAAAAAAAACACAACAAACAAACAAACAAACAAACAAAAAACAACGGAAGGCCCAAAACAGCCCAGGAATCCTAGTAGTCACTGTACTTGGGGAGTGTAGAGAAGTGTACAAGTGTAGAGAAGAGAGTTGAAGTCTTAAAGAGAAGTCTTCTCCAGTAGCCTGAATTTCGCCCCCCACAGGGTCATTTAAGTCCTCCATACTATTCAAGACAGACACCACCTCTGGCTACTCACCTGGGACAGCAGAAGTCCAGCTTTAAAGTCAGTTTACTTCTTCATATTTGATGGAGGTGTTTCAAACATCCAGCAGCTTTCCTCCATACTCTATTAATAACCAGTCTCTGGCTGTAGGTAGGAAGGAACCAAGAGAAGAGAGTGCTTATATGCTTAATAAATGAAAAATCTATAAAAATCTGTCTGTCTGTCTATGTATTTATCTAAGTAGCTAGCTAGCTAGCTAGCTAGGTAGCTAACTTCTACCTTCTTCTAACCACAGCTATAGTTTCTGCTGTTATGAAAAACAGTTAATGAAAAAATATTCCAGCACTAGTAACCAAAAGTGAAAGTATCTGAGATGGATTTGTTGAATGCTAGCTGCCAGTCTCAGAGCCAGAAAATTTGGTTACTGTTTTCAGAAGTCCATTTATGGTTTGAATCATTTGGTAAAATAGCATGAAGATGAAAAAAGTTAGATTTATGGCAAAAAGCTATTCTAAAACTCCACATAATATTAAGAAATGAATGTTTGACCACCTCTCTTCCCCATCCCCCGGATTACCTTTTTGTATTCATGTACAATTTATAAAGAATTTCAGAATATTTTAGTCCATTCTATTTCACCATCAGTTCTTGTCATCCTGCTTGTGCTTTCTTGGTATCCAACAGCAGCTTTTTTTTTGACAGAGTCAAAGGTTATTTCCTAACACCTCATTGAGCTGCAGTTCCTTCCTGCACAAAATGGGCAGATACTTTCCAAAACAACTTTATTCAGATCAGTTAAATTCTGTCCACGTGTTGGTTGATGAGGTGAATGCTTAACAGAACTACCTTCTCAATTACTATGTTAGAACCATTGTTACCTATTCCAGCAATCACGTCAGAAAGTTCACCTTAAGGGCGGAAAAAACATAACTAATGAGCCATTGGTTGCAACTGGGATGGGACATTTTGGTTTATCAAGTTTAAACCCATTATAAATATATATGTATTATATATATATAATACATTAAACAACTGGACTTTTAAATGAAAAATAACTAAATAAAAGAGGACTACACCAGGGAGATGTTTTTAAGAGGCAAAATGGACATATCTAGGATAAAAGAAGAAAGTGGAAGGTTATATTCTCCAAAAACGTGTTGTCCATGAAGGATTAGAGGTGTGTGGGAGCTGAAGTTCACACTTTTAAAATGTTAATGTCAAATCAGAGAGCTTCCAATGAGCCCTCAGTAAGTTTTTCTCCCTATCTTCCTTCTGTTTTTAAAATCTACAATTATTTAGGGCTGAAGATTTAAGGAAATTAAAATATAACTCAACAGGTTTCATTAGGGTATTTTTGGGCTATAAAATGGGTGTTTGGTGTGAAAAAGGGAGTTTCTGTTTCTTACCATTGGAGCTAGTTATGCAGTGAAATAATTTCTCTGTTCAAAAGGCCTGTTGAACGCACACCAATCCTGTATTTACTTTGCATAGAATGCCTGGAGGTGTTTTGTTTTTCTCTCACTTAATCTATTTGTACTGTAGAAGTGTATTGCATCTCCTACCATACTCTTCCTAAGAATGTTACTACAACATTTCATTAGTATATTTGAAAATCTCAGAAATTACTCTTTGTGGAAGAAAGGAGAAACAACCCCAAGTAATTAACTAACATGCTATATTATTGCCTCGGTTCTTCTTTAATAGTTAATATGAAGAAACGAAAGGGGAGTCAAAGCTACCATAAAGTGTAGTACATTTCACTTACACACACTCTGTGAATTTATCACATGATAAACAAAACTTTTCCAGTCTGAGCACAGCTGTTATAAACAACTCTATTTGTATAGCTGCCCCAAACACTGTTTAGCATAAAGTTGCCTGTACTGCTAGACTGTTGTGATACCTTCCTGCCTGTTTGTTTTACTAGCATGCATCCCAGTGTGGGAACTGTATGCCATATCTGTTTGTTTGATCATGTACACTGTGTATAACATCCTGTGTTTCTTTAAGTAAGCTTCTAGGTAAAAGAAAAAGCACAGTTTTTATATCACACTCTGATGGATGTATTGATTGTATAGTCATCTAAAACTATGTTTGCAATAGTTGATCATTAACACTTATGGAGCATAGATAAGAAAACTGCCTTTTTTCCACTATTGCATCTTTACAAAATGATATTAAGCCTAACAATATATGAAAGACAGCCCTGAGATAATTTTAAATGTTTGATTCTCTTAAACGACTTTCATATAAGTTGAATTTAGAAGATCTCTTTACAGTCATTTTCAGATAGATCTACAGGATAGTTAAACAATTATGTTTTGTTTGTTTATTTTTTGTTTGTTTTGCTTGTTTGTTTTTCTTTCTTAATTGAAGAACAAAGGCAAATTCAATGTTATTTGGGAATTCATGTGCTCTGTCAAGGGGGACTTTTTCTGATCACTGGTTTGAGTATGACAACAAGGCTGCAGAGACAAAGAGAGACAGAGGAGAAAACCTGTTTCCAGGGTCATTTCAGCCAACATGAGCACCAGATTGGTGGATCCCAGTCCTGTCCCCACTTTCAGCTGCTCATTTCTGCCCCTCCCCACCCCCACACATGCCTTTTCAGTTGTATCACAACACTATTTGTGGGGCTATGCAAAGAAATAGATCAGAGAAATTATATGTGTTAAAAATAACAGCATATTTTTCACCTGTTTCAGTATCTTGATCGGCTGACCACGTGGCCTGTAGTCCCCTAACAGAGGAGGCAGTGCAGGGATGGAAGATGAGAAGCAGGGGGACAAGAGTAGGCAGCAAGAGACTGAGTTAGTGTTGCTGCTGAAGCCTCTAGAAGCTTTGCCTGAGTCAGCCTGAATAAAGATGCTGTCATAACCCTGACTTCACAATAAAAGGACAATATTGGCCAAAGGAGACTTGGATCCTGAATACAAAAAGTGATACAGTTTCTTCTTTGGAAAAAGACTCCAGCCTTTGATCCATCTTTTAAGGGAGCAGACATGCATCAAAGGAATTTCTGCTATAAATTTTAGCTGATTTTAACAAGTGCAATGCCAAATTGGTGAAAAATGGCTGAAAGAGAGTTAAAATATGTACAAAGGTAAGAAGTCTGAAACATTGCTTTGTGCATTTTGATGCTTTTGTTCATAAAGTAGCACAAAACAGAAAATCAGCTTAGCAAATGATGTAATTACTAACAGTCCACTCTACTCATCTTGTTTGGTAGACCAGAGCACCATCATACTTGCTAATGGGAAATCTTTCAGTAGAAGTCATTTAATTATAGAGCATTTGGCAGTTATATTCGCCAGTCTTTCCATATTATTCTGTCCAGTTGTCCAGTCCATATAATAGTTGACATCGATAGCAGCAAGAATATGTTATTGGAACAAAGGTAGGTAATTTCTGCTTGGAAAACTTTAGGTTTTCTTTATTCCAAAATCATAATGAAAATCTTTATTTTGAGCATCACATAGGCAAAGACATGAAAGTAACTTAACACAGGGCTATGCAGCAGCTGAGTGCTGGTAACTGTTGGTTCAGTTTTAACAAAAAGCAAATGCAACATGATGTAACATATCTTTGTACTATGTAATTACCTGAAAAATAGCGTCAAATCATCCAACATATTTAATGCCTTAACAGCAATTAATCCTGACTTCAGTGTGAGTCTAAGGCCTCTGTATTGATCTACTCATTACTCCCACCTGGTAATTGCTTACTTTTCTGTGAAAGTATTGCTTGATTTTTTTCACTCTTTATACAGTTACATTTATTATGTAGCTTAAACAAAGGCATGTTCTGGTTTTACAAACAGCAATGGACATGCTTAATTTTAAGTTTGTAACTACGCCTTGGAAGTCAAAAGCATTTCAGTTCAAAGATACATGTAACTACCCAAAGAATTGGGTCCACAGCCATGAAAAATATAAATATCTGAAACACAAATGAAAATACTTGAGCATATGCACAGCTTACAGTGGCATTACTAAGTCATTAGGGGTGATTGCTTGTGCCAGCTACCTAATATAAACATTAGATGATTTTGCATCTCCTTGATTGATCATACATTTGTTAGAGATGATGAGATGAATTTCGTATTTCCATACAGCCTGAAAAAACTAATAAAATGGAATAAGACTGTGTAAAACAGAGAAGACTTTCTTCCAAGTCTTGAAGGTCATTTCTTCATGAATACAAAACTATACCATCTCTTGGTAAAAAATGTACAAATATATTCTGTAACATAATGTTCTGTATTCATATTTTAAACATATTAGTTAAATATGAAACATATCCAGTTTGAGATCCTGTTATTAACTATAGAAAAGGTCATGACAGTAGAAAGACTGCAATAGCTACTCTGAACAAAGTAACTTGTCATTTGGTAACTAAAAAATAATATGTATATTCTCAAAACTTGTCTCTTTCTTAACCTTCATTCTTTCTTTCTAGACCCTGCTTTTTCCTCCACATTCTACCCTCCCTCCCTCCCCCAGTTCTCTTCAATTTGATCTCATCCATATGGTCTTAGACAAATTGGCTGAAAGAGATCTGGGTAAGGTGAGCAGATGTCCTGTGAAAAAAAGGCATCAGGGTGTCCATTTTTCCCTATATTTCATATTATCATACTCAGTTGCACGGTAGGGGAAAAATAATAACCAATTTACATAGAGCAAATTCCTGGATAAATCTGTTTTAAAACACTGGAAAAGGAACTTCTACAATACTTTGTCAAAATTAAAAAAAAAAATCCAAAAACAAAAACAAAAAAACATTGTTCATTCTTTGCAGTTATGCCAGCAGGTTGTCTAAAACATCTGCTCTGGCAATATGTCACAAGCAATAGCCTGTGCAGGTTAGGCCAGTACATAATAGAAGTAAATGTATTTTTAAATGCCAGGTTTTAAAAGAAGACAGATCTGCTTGGTATCTCATTAAAGAGAAATGGCTTTTCATGTCAACCCATCAGTAGTTGTGCAGCTCTGGAGAAAGTTTCAAAGGTTACAATCCATACCTTTTAACTCTTAACTAGTTTACATTTTTCCAATGAAGAAAACCATAGATAGTTTTAATTCTCAAATGATATATTTTTCTGATTTTTTTGACTTAAAAAAGTGAAAGAAAACTTGCCTTTTATCTGTATATAGCAAATTACTGTGCTCTCACCAATATCCTTCCTATTTCCTTAGAGGAAAATCCCTTAGGAGCATCATGTAGGGTTTCTATTTTATACCTTTGCTTCACTGCATGTTCATACGCATGTATACATGTACATGTATACATGTATCAGAAAAAATCTTTTAGGATTGATTCTGACTTGATGGCAAAATAACACTGAATTAAACTCACTGATTTCCTAGAAGTATTCAGTCACATCAGTAGAACTTCCAGAGAAAAAAGCTTTCTTCAGCAAAGAATTCAGCTTTCTCTGCAGAGAGCAAAATAGACATGTCTTAAGTCAAAAATCTTTATACAATCTGTATATTTTTGATTCAAATTCAGTGATACTAAATTTAAGCATGCTTGCATTTTTGTATTATCTGACTGAAAGAGAGGTATTCAAGTATGTAAAATTTACTAAACCATGGATTATCCAACAAAGAACAAAAACCAGTTAGATTATAAAAGGTTTCTGATGAATTCTATATTTAAATAGATGATTCACTTGGAATAAATTATGTTTCTGTAGTTATGCAAATACTTAGAGATTTTGATAAACTAGATCTATAACTAGTATATAACTCCAGTAGTGATAAATTTCCCTTTGTTTACTCTGATAGTAAATATAAAATAAAAATAAAATAAAAATTACATTGACACATATAAGAAGTCAATTATCTTTCTGGAAGCCCTGTGATTACCTCTGGAATAAGTCAAGTGTTATTAAGTCAAATCATTGCTCATCACAGAATACATGCATACATACCAGTTTTGGCTAAATTTTCATTGTGAGGTCAAGAATATACATGTTTGGTTAAAATGTTAGAGAAAACAAGACCAAAATAGAAGTAATACGCACAATTTTTCCTTCACTGCAGAAAAGGCCTTGCTATACCTGTTTTGGAGAACTTTTTTAAAGATCTTCCAGTGTACTCTTAGTTGGGCAAAAATCCTATAATGTGAAAATTTTTGAATCTATTTCCTTTTGAGTGTATACAAATTAGTAAACAAAGATTTTTTTTTATTTATTTTTTCTTAGAATAAGACAATTTCTTCCTTGCTTGAATTATCTCTGGATTGAAACTGAACATAAAAAAACAAACAAACAAACAAACAAACAAACAAAAAACCATCACATCTTTCTTTTTTAATAGAATTTATTTCCTTTGTTGAAATGTTGAAAAAAAAAAAAAAACCAAAAAAAAACACTCTAAAACTGTGATTAAGAAGTGTGAGGAATAAAGAAAATGAATGAAGTATAAAAATGTACCAGGAAAAAAAAAAAAAAAAAAAAAAGGACCTGATTATCTGGGGAAGATTCTGCTTTGCATTGATATTACATAATAGTATTCTGCTCTGAACTACTCTCAATTTCTTAACCAAATTACCCTTTAAATTACCAAGCAAGGGCCATATGCTTCCCTCATTTATGCTGTGTATATCTCAGATTCTCACTTAATTTAAACAAGAGAGACATGGTAAGTGTCTCTTTAGTTTGAAGGAAACCTGCATGCATTTCTTTTAGAGCAATTTTCTGAAAGTTACCATGGTGAGAACTGCTTTTTCACAGTGTCCTCCTGATCTCTGACTCAGACTAGAAGTTCCTCATTTTTGCCTTCTTTGAACCATTCTCTTTCTCATCAAGGACTAGACAAGACTCTTCTTCAGTACTTCACAATGGCTACTTTTTTCCTAAGGAGAGTTATGGTTGGTGAATAGCATCTGAGACAAGAAAAACACTAAGATTCAGAAATGAACATAAATTTGCTCCTAAATTTAAATTCATTCATAACTCAGCAAGGTCACAAAGATTAATCATATGCCTAAAAGTATGTGCAGTGTTTAGGTAACTCACTAAACTGGGGTGCGTTTTCTTGGAAATTTCCATATGTCCATAATTTGATTTTTTTTTTTCTTGGTGGACTTTTCCATGCATTGTGGTACCAAACTATTTGCTCCATTTTTTCATATGGTCTGAAATTTTTTCTCTAGTGATGTGGGGGTGAGTAATAGAACCAGAATACTATAACCTCTAACAGGAACTGGGGTTAACAAGTTGTATAAACAATTAAAAAGTGTCAGGCAAAATTTGGCTTGTTATGTTTCATTTCTAGTCTTCACAACATTACTTCTTTAAAAGGTTAATGGAAGTGGTGTAACAGAAACATGAATAGACTGAATTAGGATTTAACAGCAATGGTTTATGGACAGCCAGAAGTTGGTCATAATGAAGTAGACTTCTTGATGAAACAATTAATCTGGATGTAGAAAGAGGGAAATAACAACATATACTTCTTGACTTGCATAAATCCTGCTATATACATAAATCCTGTTAAATCTTCTATAATGGTTACATGGAGTTCACCTATTTCCACTCTTGTGCCTCTGTTCTGCTAGTTCAGTGACAACAGAAGGTCATTAAGTCTTGAAGATTTCTGTTGAATGTGAATGTGGGATGGTTGTGTGATAGGTGAGACCAAATTCTCTAAGTCTTTTTTCAGAGAACTGACCTGTGGAAAGTGAGCACCTATGAGGAGGAGTGCACTGGTGTCTACTAACTAGATTTATAAGACACAATTTTTAAATACTTGTATGTGTCTTCTATGTAAAGAGTGAGTCCTCACATTTTCCCCTGTAATCATTCATTTACAGCTCTACACCCTCTTGCTCTATAACACCACATGTTTGTCATAGGGTTTGCCAAACAGCTGGACTTAGTGTGTTGGTGTCGTTATTTTGCTGTTGGGATTGTGATCCCTGGTAGAAAATCACATTTCAAAGGATTCCTGCCACCCAGTCCTTCCCTTCTGCTTCAGTGAAGTATGGCAGCCTCCTACATTGGTAACACTGGCTCCCCCGCTAGTCAGTAATGAGGGGATCCATTACTCAGCTTTTCTCATATTAAGAAAGAGAATACTGTGCTCAGAGACAAGCAATGAGAGGAGAGAAAAACAGAAAAGCAAAAAAAAAAAAAGCTTTTTGAGACCGGTGAATCTGAAATTCAAGACCAACCAAGCAAAAAGGAAACTGTAGAATCAAGAAAGTCACACAGAGATTCAGAGGAGAAAGAAAGATTAATGTTGGTTAGTTTTGCAGGTTTCTTTTTTCTGGTTCAATGTAATTCTTCAGTTAGCTAATAATGAAGGATACTTTTTGGTGACACTTTTAAAGCATTTGTATTCCTGACTTTTAGCTCTCCTTGAGAAATGGGATTGATAATAAGCTTGATGTTATGAGTGATATTTTTAGGCTCGTGTGATTGTTTTTGTTTGGGCTCTGAGCCATAGGCCTGAGGCAGCTGGGTCCTCCACCTTATAACAGACTTCCAGTAGATATTCTGTGTTCATAAATATACAGCAGAACTCAGAAGATAGCAGTGTTGCCACCTACTCAGCAAAAGCCCAAGTAAATTAAGACAACATATTGTTGGCAGCCAAAATTGGTCCATGTGGGGAAGAAGAAAAAGTACCATATCTGTGTGATGAATGACTTACTTAAACTGTATTTAAACTATGGCTAGTGAGATAAACCAACAGTAGAATTCTGAATTTCAAGAGTCCCAGCAAGAGATTTTTACACAAATTTTTTCTTTGCCACTTTAGTAAATTACCTGCCATTTACTATTTTTCTATTCATTCACAATATACAGTTAAAGGAATCATTAATGTTTTGGAAATCTAATAGCAAAAAAACCTGTTCAGTGAAACGCTATAAAAATAGCAGCAACAAAAATGTAAAGTCTTGTTTTTTGTGTGTTTTGTTTGTTTGTTTGTTTGTTTGTTTGTTTGTTTGTTTTTTGTCTTGTCCTGGTCTACCAGTCAGTCACCTCAAGCAGCACTTCAGTAGATAGCAGAGATATCCATACCAAAGCTCATTCAGGTTGCCATTCAGATTTTTACCTCTGCATTCTGTGCTCTCTTTGTGTCAGTTTTTGCAAGTGATGCGTGTATCATTATGCTCTTCATATGACATCTGTGTCTGCCATAGTTTCGTGCATTTCAACTCAATGTACAAAAACTAGCTCAGTTGTGACCTTTGAGTTTCGTGGGCTCCTGGGTAGAATGGCAGTGGGAGGGTTCAAAAAGTGTGAAAGGGAGTTAAAAAATGTTTATATGCTTTATTTGATCTAATGTACTAGTCTCAAAGCATACTAAGTTAATTCATTGTGGATCTGTGGTACTGCTGCAGTGCCTATGTAAATTTGGTCTTTCTTCAATGCTTTTCACTGTCTTTTCTACCAGAGCACAACAGTCTTCACCTTCTACAAAACAAGCCATAAGTTTTAGTTTTGTACATGGCAAAAAGTTGATGTGCAAACCTTACTCTTTAGTGCAATTCAGTATTATGACAGGTAAGAAATAATTTTGTATTTTTTTTTCCATATTCTGTATAGTACTCTGTATTCTGTATAGCATTTCTATTGTCATATCTTTACTGTCTCCTGACGATTTCAAGTATAGTAGGACATACTTAAACGACAGGATGGGAACCTGTGAACCTCCATCACATGCTTGTCGGACATGCACGGATGACAGGATTATCAACCTCTGATGGCAGAATTAATTTTGTTAACCTTATCTGTAGTGGAAGTGGAAAATATGCAGGTGGTGAATAAATACTATGAAGAGATAATACAATTACTCAGCCTCATTAAATGGCTACACATTGTGCTATTTAGCAATGCACTCAATAGCCAGGTGTCTTGAAGTGCAGGTACAATAGATTATTAACTGTAGGGGGACAGCACACATAAAGGCATAACTGTTGAGAGTATTCAATTCATTCTGCTCAGCACCATATGCATAGAGACATGAAACAGTTGTTATTACGACATTATCTCAGCTTGTCTAATCCAGCTATCCCTATCCTTTCACCTAGCCTTCCTTTCTCTGTTATCTTCCCTTCTCTTCTCTTTACGGGCTCTAAATCTGTAAAGGAACATAACAAAATCTTTCAAATTGAAATCTATTACCTTTCCACCTTTTTTAAGAAAGGAACACAAGTTATCAACAATGCACATTAATCAGTTATAAATGAAAGTAATAACAATCCGCCATGCTCTTCTGCCTATTATCATAAGTAGCATGAAATGATAATTTAATAGTATGCAGTACTTCACTTCATCAATAAGAGTATCCAAGCAGCAAAGCACAAACACTAACAAGTGTGCAGCACAGTCAATTCTCATCACATTCCCAGGACCTGTTTCATTTTTCATCAGCTGTAACATCAGCTTATCAAGGAGCAGAAGGGAGGAAAAAAAGCTGCTTCTTCAGCCTCACTAATGTGTGGGAGGGAAGAGGGCTGCCACTCCCTTAGCACCACCCGTCTGAAAAGCTATAATGACCTTGTGGTATCTATGGTGGAGATACTACTGTCATCTTCTGCTGCCACTACTGTATTTGTTGTTTTTCCAGTCCTACACATCTCCTTGGGACAGCTGGCTCTTCCTTTCCCATCATCTTATCTTACCTTGGAAATTAAGGTTGTCTCATGTTTGGCTTTTAAAGTGGAAAGTACTGTGACTGCACAGAAGCACAGCACTCTGCGGTCAGAAACTGGCTGACACACAAGCATTGCTCTTCTGAAACACCATTTATAGCTTTGCTGTCCCTAAGCCAGGTTATTACCATGGTTCCTGCTTATACATGCCTTCATCCTTACACGTTGGGTAAAATGTGAAGATGAAAAATTTCATCCCAGATGAAAGCTTTCATCCCACTGAAACTGGTTGGGAACTCTCCATCAAAATATTCTACACTGCACAACATAAAATTTTACCATGAGAAAGATCTATTTTGCCAAAAGTAAAATAAAGTAGAATTGTTTTCTTACAAGGAAGCTGTGACTTGTATCTCATCCCCCCATCTCCTCAGGGAAGACTCTACTTTTTGAGGGTTATTGCTGTCTTTCCTCAGTTTTGACTGACAGTGTCTTATTGGAGGTATAGACCAACTCACAGAGTTGAACGCAGCACTTGACATACATGGCAGCTTCCAGGCAGTATATTGGCAGTTGCATTAGTACTAAATTAGGTGAAAATGTGAATATTTCCTCATTCCTAAACTATTATTTTTTTAAAGCTGACAGCCCTGCAAATTATTTGTCAGTGCATTTTCATTTTAAATGTTGTCAATACACTTGAAACAGCTATATAAGTAGACAAAAAGCTTGACACCATAGTCCTGTGTTTATTTTGACTTTGACTGCTAAAACTATGCCAACATCTCTGTTCTTGTGGCAGTTTACAAGTGTGCCTATATGTTACACACAATTACATGTACTATATATCTGGTGACATTGTTGTATTCATCTTAGAAGAGTACTAGTGTTTCTCTAAGTGTTAGAATTTTGGTTGGATATAATCTTTTTCAAATGAGACTTCTCATAACCTGAGAGAGCAATTTCATATCTCCCCTCTCATTTACATGTGACTGTAATTGAGCCATCTAGAAAATTCCAGGTAGATCTTTCTTGCAGTCCTACAGAAGGACTGAATGACAGATGCTATAATAGAAGCAAGAAAAGTCAGGGAGCCCCACCTATAGTCCAACAAATTCAAAGGAAAGTGCAGTAAAAAAACAGAGAAAATTTCCTTCAGATGTTCAAGGTTCTTCCTTCTCACAGGACCATGCTATCTGTCAATCTTGTTGTTAATTAAAATTTATATTGCAGTGTATAGAGAATTCTTTTTCAAAAGCTTTTAGTGATGAAAAACCTGGAAAAAAAATAATTTAAAAAATAAAAATTAAGGAAGAAGAAGAAGAAAAAGAAGGAGGAGGAGGGGGGGGGGGCGGGGGAGAAGAAAGGAAAGTAAAAAGCTGAATGTTGTCCATTTTTAGTTTTCAATATAATGTCATTTTACATGCAAAAATTTCTCATTGGACATAGATAAGAGTGTTAGTTCAGATTTGGTAGAAGACTGAAAAATATTATCTTCTAGACCAGTGCTATCAACATACGTTCTCGAAATGCATTAAGAGTTCAGACAGGTTACAATCTATTGTTAAAAGTTGTCATGTAGACAGTTTGACATAGTCTATGCTATGTTCACATCATGGATGTGACATGGTTTCTAACTGTGTTGAGTCGTTCCATGTCAGCTTTTTTTTTTTTTTTTTTATACTAACAGCGTAGACTTGCATAGACATAGAGCTTAATGGCATAGAGCTTAATGGCACTTTTTTCAGAAACTCAGTTGTTCTCTTACTGTAGTACTAATGTCTGCAAAATGCAAAATTACCATACTACCTAGTCCTTCAGGAAACAGACATTATTTTGAATTTGCTTTTTGAAAGAAAAGTCCCAGATAACTTTAGTCTGAAAGGTTAGGCAACAGTGCTAAAAAAAAAAAAAAAAAAAAACACCTGTAAGAAATGTTTAAATATGCTTGGAAAAGGGCAGATGTGACTATATTACTACATCACACATGCATAAAAAGTTAAGGCATAAAGATATTAAATGATTTCATAAATCCACAAATGACTATTATGAGCATCTTATTTTTTTTTAATTAGTATTATTATTATTATTTTCTTAATCATTCCAACCACCTGGTAATCCCTGCAGATAAACAAACGTTTTGGTTGACCAAGGAAAGTGTGTTTCTTCTGGAAAACCACACTTGTATTACACACTCTATTTTTAACCACATTGTTGTGTCAAGTGGAAAATAGCAATTTTATGATAACTTCTCCCACACCATTTATAATATATAACTTTATTATATGCAATGACATATTATTGAAACACCAAATTGTTTTCAGTAGTCACTGCAAGTATTTTTTCATTTCTCATCTCTATCATATGATTCTGATTTTAAAAAGAGAATTTATAATGAATGCTTCCTTTCTTCATGATGTCAGTTTAACATATCCTTCCCTGGTGACTTCAACACAAAGCAATCTTAGTTTATTGTATTACCAAAATCACAGTTAATACTTACTGTTGTTGTATCGTATTATTTTTAAACTTTCTTTAAAAAGAAATTCATTCAATATAAAATATTTACTAGTTACCAGATTCCACTGGGAAGAACAACTGAACCTTTAGTGCCAATTTTAAAGGTTAGGTTCTGGCTGAGGTCTGCATTTGGTATACTGATGAAGTACTTTGTCAACATCACTTGTTATCAGAGTATTATGGGAAATTGCATACCATTATACCAACTCTACTTGATGTCGTTCTGTGATAATATTACTACATATGATCCATCTAAAGCCGTCTATTTTCCTGTCAATAACTCAGTGATTATCTATTCACCTCAAGAAAATCTTCTGCCCAAGTTAAAGCAATTCTTTTCCAAACATTTTAATAGAGAAATCTAATGCTTTGTTATTGAGCATTACCCAACACAGGTCACTTGAAATTTTCTAACTCTATTGTATGTTTACATAGGCATAGCTCATTCATGTAGATTTTGACGTCAGCTGAGGAAGTGAAACATAACCATAAGCATGAAATATGTGATACATACAAGAGAAAAAAAAAAAGAAATATAATGATGTGCTAGTACTCATTTGGAATTAACAAATTTAATGTGGAATATGATATGCTGATGATAAAAAACAAACAAACAAACAAACAAATAAACAAACAAAACCTATTGGAATGAGCTGCTCAGGGAAGTGGAGGAGTCCCCATTCCTGGAAGTATTTAGGATGTGTGGACATGGCAGTAAGAGACATGGTTTAATGATGGAACTTGGTAGGCCAGGTTGATGGTCGGACATGAGGATCTTGAAGGTTGTTTTTTTTTTTTTTTTTTTAACCTAGATGATTTTATGATTCTATAAAAACAAACAAACAAAACAACAACAAACATATGTTGAAAAAGTTTCTAAGGAATTCTCAGCAAGTCAAATTGTAACAGAGGTGCTGTTATATTTATCCCAGCTTCTGCCTTTATAAGCCCTGCAATTGGACACAAGACACTTCCTTTACTTCTTCTGCAGTTGCTATTCTCATAAGCTTAAACTTTTTAAAATATCATTAGGCAAATTACCTGTATCCAGATAAATAGGCAAAAAGATTGTGTCAGTTTATAAAGGTCTAAGGGTTTGTATAGCATCTGTGTGGTTTCCAGTATTCTTTCTGGGTGAATGAGAGTTGTCAGTGAAACCTCTGAGAACAGGTAAGGGTACTTAAACAATTACAAGTGACTGTGTCTGTTTAGTTTTGATGGTGTTGGCACTAACCAGTACTAACCACCAAAGATTTCCTGTTCTGTTTCTACTTCATCATCTTAATTTATTCTGACTGTGTTTTCTTCTTGTTATTAGTCCATGAAAATCCATTTTATAAGTCCACATGTTCATGCACACAAGTTACCTGATGCTTACACACAAGTACTATGTAACGTTCATGTACACAGGACAGCTACTGTAAACCATGTAGCTGTTTTGTCCTTTTGATGCTTTTAATTCACTCATAGTAGAGCTAATATATTTTTTTTAATTCCATCCAACTTCTCCCCCTCTCCTCCACCCAGTGGAACATGTTCCTTCACATGTGTATGGTTCTAATAAGTAGATTTACAATTCTATAAGTTAATGTAGTGGAGTCCTCTGTAGAGTAATTACTTTTTACCACTCATAGCTGTCCTTGCTGCACCAAATAAAATAAAGATAAAAATTACCAAAGAATGAAAGCTTTACCAAGTTTGGATAGACAGCAAAAGTAAGTTCAGTGATAAGGTCACGGCTTCTGTCCTGCCCTATTCTAGGTGACAGAGCAGCAACAGAAAAGAATAGCTACCTCTGTGCTAGACTAATGGGAAGACTGATCATGTTAAAAATCTGAACCCAAGTGCAAAAAGAAAAATAATTGTTAGTTTTACAAAATAAAGTCAGTGCCATTTTTTCCCCATCTGTTTGCTTTTGACAGAACTATTGTCAATAAAAAACTGTGAGTACTCTGAACAAAAGTTATTTCTTGAGGAATACTGGTTAATTTTTTATTTTTTTTAGAACAAAAATATTTTATCTCCAAAGAATAAAGGAAACAGTGCAAGTAATATGATGGCAGACTGGCAAACAATACAAGGTTCATTATTCCCAAACAATTTATATGCTACTGCTTTTTAGCTTTGATGTCACATTTCTGCTTCTTCATTACAAGGACTCTTTTCTACCACATGCAGATGTGTTAAATAGTAGTGTGATATAAAGATGTTTAAAATGTTTTCACCAAGGTCTAGTGCTGTCTTTCATTTTTAAATCTCACATTAAAAGCTAGGTCCAGAACACCTGGCTAGCCCAAGTAGTCAGCACCTTTTCTAAGGAATATTGTCCCCAAAGGAGTTCAATTTGCATTATTGTACACTCATTTTTCCATTTACTCATATATACCTAGGAACATGGTTCTCAACTCCAAACAATGAGACACACAAGAATTTTTAATCAATATACTTATTGACAGAAAACTGCTCTCCTATTTTGAGGCACACAGAAAAAAACTCTGGGCAAGTAACAACACATGTATTTTTATACTGTGAAGATCATAGTCTGGATAAAAAAGTAGTTCAGCCATATGAGAATAAAAGCATGCTGAAAACAACTCTAAATACCTATAGCTGCTCTTCTGTGTATATGAGATAGATGAGGACTGAAAATTCTATTTGATTTGGATTAATTGGATATGTTGACTTACACTTAACTCACAACTTACCTCTAACTTTGCATGAGAAGGCAGGGTTAGCCATAATCCCATGGAACTTTTCATTATGTACAAATTTTTTTCAAAAAAACTTTGAAGAACTGCTTGTGCTGAACTCTTGTGCTTTCAGCTGGATTGGAATAAACATGTTAATTACTTCTAAAGCTGGAACTGATATACCTCTATATTACACTTCAATGACTGTGATGTCTGCAGAGAGTATATTGAGTCAGTACTTGCACCTGTAACGTTTCAGAAGAGAAGAATATGCAATAGAAGACACTTAGTTCTTAACATAAGAAATCATTGGATTCAGCAGTATCTGCATAGTTAGCAACATTCAAAATCCTGTACTGTTGAAATTATTTCACTCTGAACCATATTTGCAAAACTGAATGTTTAACTTACACCTCCATCCAACTCCTAAACTCTACTTTAAAAAAGAAGTAATTATTCACATTTATTAGTAATTACTTGAATTTTAAAATGTTTAATTTGCAAAACCACTGTTTAAAAAGTCTGTTTCTGCTTTTGCATCAGTTTGTTTTTAACTTGTGGCTTTGATGGTATATTTCAGCAGTTCTCAAACATTTTGGGCTATATATGCATGCCATCATATTTTTAATTCAGAATTATACAGAGCTGGTATTGTTCTGCAACCCACCAAAGACCATTTGTGGCTACAGACAACAATTTGGGGACTGATGGTTTATTCTCCTGAAAATAACTTTGTTGTACTAATGTAGTCTGCTGGGATATGGAATTGATGACTTTGTTAATGTCTGTTGCCAGATGTTTAGTCTCTGTATTTTCAGATATTTTATTTTGGAGCTCATTACATATAAGATAGTTCAGTTTTACAAGGCTCACATCTCTTTGAATAGTTGCAAGTAAATTGAGTTGAGCTTAGGTTTCTCTTCACACAAAAGTCTCTCCAAAACTGCTGCCAACCAATATAGAAAAGAGTGCAAATTAAGACAGTAGAAGATGCTATGTTGATTGGAACTCAAGATCAAGCTTTTAATGACTGAAGCACCTGGACTCTTGGAGCACCACCCCAACATGACTGCCAATTTCCAAAAGCATCCATTTTCAGTTCCAAAATAAGCTACTCCTCAAAAGTTATATTTACAGTGAAATTCATACTGTTCTCTAGAAGATAATTCTTCTGGAGATAGATGGCAGAACTATTATTGAACAAGCAGTAGGAAATGTGGTTTAGGTTGTTAGTATATATTGTACTTAGAAATCTAAGTTTTAGTTAAGAAGAGAAGGAAATGAACTCTCTTACTTGTTTCCCAAGAGTTTAAAATGAAATGTATATGAAGTTGCACCTTTGATGTGCAATTTACTTTTGTATTTATTTTAGTTTTTAAAGGGTTCTGAAATAAAGGACTACACATTAATTTCTTTAATCTTTATTATTCATTTTTGTAAGCTGCTAAAACTGTGCTTTATTTATTGCAAGTCATCCATACATAATTCTCTGTAGTTTGGAAAACTGCATCTAACATTTTCACCCCAACTTTATAAATTGCACTGATTTATTTCTGTCTCTGAGGCCTAAAACCATTTATTACACCAACAAAACATCCTCCAATTCTGGTGATCAAGGAACAAAGTCTCTCATTTACTGTGTAGTAAGAATTGACAGATGGCCAAATGGGGTGATAGATTTGATTTTAATGTGTCTTAAGAGGGTAAATGAACCAAAGGCAATCTTCATCTCATGTGAAAAGTTGGATTTTTGTGTGGCTTTTCTGCAACAGTGAGGTGCGATTCTCACAGCACTTCATTGATTTTCCAATCAGCCATGACCACTCAAATGGCAAAAAGCAGGGTCAAAGAATTTTTATAAAGGATTATTATTGTTATTGTTATTGTTATTATTATTATTATTATTATTATTATTATTATTATTATTATTATTATTATTATTCTTTTTTTTACTGTTTGTCTAGAACTGCGCAAACCAGCCTGGATATACAGAACATAAAACACTCTTCAGTATTTTGCGATATTTTTTCTTTTCAAAAATCTTTACATGTTTCATAGGTTATACATTTTTAACTTTGCATCAAATGAAGAGGTTATGTCAAGAGAATCATTTACATCATAAAGATAATGAGAATAAAATTTCCTCACGTCTCCCCAGCTGTTATTTTAGCATATATCATTGATAACAAAGCACTTTGTGTTGCTAGCTTTAAACCTTGAGTAGGGCTGGATTCCAACAGCAGGTCATGAAATAGCACATGGAACAATGCAACAAAATGAAAATGAAGTAGATCACAGTAGTGTTTCCATGCACTAAGTTCAATCTACAATATATTTGTAGGTACTTAGGCATCATTAGAGATACAAAAAGGAATTATACAGTGTATGTCAAATAGTCTTAGTGTTCTAGTTAGATAGACCTAAATGTGTTTGGGAAATGGTAAAGAATCTCTAATGTAGACTTGAAAGTTACCATACAGGAGCACAAACACTTCTAAATGCAGGCAGCAATATCTTAGAAACAGGGGATATAACACTGATTAAGGCTTTGAGTGTTTACCAGATGTGAAAATATTTGATTTACAAACTACTCTTGAACTAATTGTTTTATTTATGCATTGTTGCAGGTAGAAAGAAATATGGATGATACAATATAAGGGGTATTACTTTTCAGTCAGATGACTGACAAGTCACTCTTGTGTATTGGTTTCTTGAGGACTTTTTAAATGAAATCTGATTTTTATTACGAAACATTCTGCTTCCACACTGAAAACAAATAAAAAAGAAGAAAAGAAGAAAGGCAGAATGGCAAGTAAGGCAGAAAGGCAGGAAGAAAGGCAGGAAGGGATATTTTGAGCTAACTGGAGTTTATGCAGGACACTATTTTCATTCCTAAGGTTCACAGAACTTGCTGTAAAACTGGGGGATACGAGTATAGGACCCACTACGATCATGGTTCAGTCTTAAAAAAAACATAGCTTAAGATTCTTACACTGCTTAAGGTAGAAGAGAATGCTTCTGAGATTTCAAAGCTAAAGGAATGTATATATTGCATGTCTAGTTTACTTAATTTTAGTCACTTTGGTCCATAGTGGAATCTAAAGTCCTAGAACATGTACACTGGTTATCCATATATTCTAAAAAGGAGTATGTTACCTAAACCAGCTACAGGAAGTTCTGAGGTACTCAGGAACATCAGTGCTGCTTCCTAATATATATATATATATATATGTATATATGTATATTTCTATGTATATGCATAAGTATATTTAAAAATACTATTCATTGTATGTATTATTCATTATATATTATACACACATACACACACACACACATATATATATGTAAATCTGGTGCCTACATCAGCCCTTCAAGTATAGAATAGAGTTGGTGAGATGACCTCACAGCCCATGATTAGAGTTCTTTTACAGGATGTCTTAGAGTTGTCATACAGGATGTAAGGGATTTGCAAATAGTTCCCTTGTATGTCTCGGGGCATATAAACCCACTTTTCACACAGAAAGGTTGTGGATGGAGGCCATTAAAGTATTAAATATCTGTAAAAGTAGTCAAAGGTGGTGTTTCTCAGCATATTCTACTGAAACTGTTTATTTTGTGTAGAATAACTTTGAGCCAATTTTTTGTGAAAGGTGACGCTATAGCCCAGTTTTTCTCAAATGTATGTATCTCTATGTATTCAATTTTCTGTACCTATGAGTAATAACAAGACAAAAATTCAGGGGAGAAGAAAATAGAATTTGTTTTCTCACATCAACCTTTTCTTTCATCCCCAGGAAAAACTGCTTTGAGTATGCCATAAATAAGATGGCCAAGTTTTTACAGAACTGGGATAGTGTTGGCATATCAAGAATAATAGATGAAATAGAAAGAAATGATGGCAGAAATCAGGCAGAAGTTGTAGGATTTTCTAGTTTTGGAGGGTCTAATGGCTGCTCCTCCTACCCCAGCTGGGCCAGTGCTTCCATTGGTACCTCCTGTAAGCTAGAGCAAGCAGTCCTTTGGAAGAAAAAAAAAAAAAAAAAAAAGGATAATATTGGGTGAATTAGGTGAAATCATAATATCTCAACTATTTCTCAGCTGAGCCATGAGAAAAAACACTCAAGATTGTATTTAGCTGACCAAGCTAACTATTCTCAAACACACTGTAGATACCTCATTGCATTTTAGTCCTCTAGAATCCTTTTATCAACAATGGAGAAAAATAGGATTGTCTGCAGAGTAGTTGGTTTCATCTTCAATGCAGTTTTCATATAAATTAAACTTATCACACCCTAAACCAACTTTTCTTTCACACACATATGAAGATGTGGCTTTAAGCTTGATGGTGTTTCATTGCACTCATTACACCTATCTGAAGTAAGCTTTGTTTAGACTGTGAAAGTTTTGTGGGAATTAATCAGGGTTTCAATATCCAATCTCAGGTCAAGTCTTACTGTGCTCTGGGTACATCCAGAGGCAGAAGTTTCAGTACCATGCAACCTATGAAATGCCAATATTTTGGCTGTAGCTACTTAACTATGTCAAATCTATCTCCCAATCTAAAGATTATGTTGTAATCACCATTTGTTATCATTTTGTGAGATTACTTTGGAGGAACAATAAAGAGAAGTTTTAATTCTGTCCAAATTGTTTCCATAATCATAACACTTTTTTTGAATATCTCTTATTTTACTTATTATTATTGGCATGAAAATATGCACCAGATTTTCAGTGAAGACATGCAAAATTCTTTTTCTTTCTACTTGAAAAAATAAATAAATGTGAGAATCTACTGATTCTTGAAGGACTGCTTCTGTGAAGACAACGTGCTGTTTTGTTCAGTAGTGTACTGTGTAGTTACCTGCTCATGCCTTTTGATTTGTCTTGGAGCAAGGTTTTGTTATTAGTTGGACTCAGTTTGGAACGATGAGCACTAATATCATGACATTCAGACTAAACAAATGGCAATAATTTTCAACCTCACTAGTTATTTGGATATATCCGATTATTTGCATGGGCAAATGTGCCTGCATGTATGTGTAATAGTGACTAATAATCCCTATCTCGTTATTGACCCATCATCTACACTCTGACTGAACTCAATAGGAAATGTTCATGCAGAATAATTGTGAAATCAGACTAAACATATAATTAAAAGATAATATGTAAAAACTAGAAAATTGAATACAGAGACACATGCAGAAGTTATGTTTCCTGAAATATATTTGCTGTTGACAGGAAGAGGAATGTTGGTTCCAGATTCCTCATTTTGAAAACTCTCAAATGTCCTCATTCTCTCCAGTTCTGTGCTTCTGTCGCTGCACAGTGAATTAAGTCATATAAAAATAATTTTAAGATTGTATTCTAAAGAATTCAGTTGTCCCTAAGAACACAGTTTGTGTCACAAAACATTTATATTTCAGATAAACTCCCTGAATATTCTTTTGGAGCTATTGACATGGTTGCTGTTAATGTTTATTTACTCAATGATAATCTTTACAAATCCTTAACAAGCTGGATGTTACCAGTGTGTAATTTCTCATTTGTTAGTTAATCATCCTGATAAAATGCCTAACCCAGAGAAGCTCCAATAAATCAGTTATTAGCCAGAGTAAATACTGGCTTAGAAGGAAACATCCTGATAATAGACAGAAAATAACACCATGCTGATAAGTAGTAAACAACAATATTATTCCTATTTTATGAAAAGGGAAAAGAAAAAGAAAACCAAACAAAGTTCATGGATCTGTGATGTCTGTGTGTTACATTCAGTGATTCTCTTAGTATTTCAAGAGACAAGAGCCTGCAAGAGGAAAGCTAAACTACAGGTAAAAAATCATTTTAGGCTGAGGGGATACTACTATCCTTCTCTATAGATTACAGTCTATATGTTTATATAAAAAGTTTTGGCTTTGCTCAAACCACATCTTCACCAACTCTTTCTCTTCAAATACAAAAAGCTATCGAAGAGTTTACTGCTGCCAGTGCTGGAGGAACTTAATGAGCCACTCTTAGAAGAGTGAAAATTCAAGAGGCAGAGGATAACAGGCCTTAAATGACAATGAACATATAAACCTTCAATAAAATGAACAAAGGAAGCAGATTACTCAAATAAGAGCCAAAGGACTGATGGTAATGAAGAAAAATATTGAATTAGAATTGAGAAAATGTTCTGATGATAAAGTCAGGAATAGGGGGCAGCCTTGTTTCGTGATTATTGAGTGATTATTGGCTTTACACTTATGAACCAATCATGCAAAATACAGAAGAGGAATCAAAGTCACAGAATCACAGGATCACAGAATTGTAGGGGTTGGAAGGGACCTCAAGAGATCATCAGTTCCAACGCCCCTGCCAAAGCAGGTTCCCTACAGCAGGTTGCACAAGTAGGCGTCCAGATGGGCCTTGAATATCTCCGGAGAATGAGACTACAAAACCTCCTTGCGCAAAAGTCATACATAGTCATATATAATCTAAAGGCTTTTATTTTTTACATTTTTAAATTGATGACAATAATCCTCTGATATTGTACAAAGAAAGAAATGCAAGATATTAGTGTAAATGTTACTCCATCTATGTTTGTAAAATGGCATTTCCCAAGGCTTCACAGCATGAACCACTACAAAAGAAGCTTTATGCACCCAAAATTTTCCTGGGTGATAATTTTCAATTATATAAGTTGATAAAAGAATGACATTAAAATTCTGGACTTGTTATTATACCTTTTGTATAATAAGGTGATGCTATATATCTCTTAAATTGCAAGGGTCAAAATTGAATTAGGTGTGGGTTTAAGTTATAAACTAACTTTCTATTTATTTATTTCATTCACAATAGTAATTTTACTGGAATATATAAAGATACCTAGAAGGAAAGAGGATATATTTGATAGTTAAAGCAAGTAAAAAGCATCTGAAAAATATGCATCAGGATATGCACCATGAACAAGTGTTTTGTTAATCCCAAACACAAACACAAATGTGTGATACAGTATGCATAAATCTGTAAGAAAACAATTTGAAATTTGCATGTTATTTATTCAGCATAACCACTCCTTTGAAACCATTAGGATTTCTCTTGTACCTAAGTATTTTCATCATTTTAAAATTTGTATTATTTACCCAATAGGCTGTAAAGAGTCCATGCAGAGCACTTACAGGGATCCATAACACAGTAATGTCTTGGATAAATCTAGTTTGGAGTCATCTGAGTGCATTAGATGATTAAAATGTTGTATAGACATGCACATTACCTGATTTGGTTTTTAAACAGTAATAGGGGAACCATTTTCCTTATCCTTCACAGCTACCTCAAAATAACAGAACAGACTTAGTGGTAGTTGATCCCATCATGTGATTATGGGAGTTCAGAGTTTAGAGAGAGGAAAATATTATTCTTTATTACACTGTAGATTTATTCCCCACAAATTAAAAGTTTTGAGCTATAAAGATTAAATCCCTCTAAGACTGCTACCTTTCTTTCAACTTGTCACTATAAGTATGAATTTCTCTTTAGCATCTAGTGACTGTGATGATTCTCTAGGAACTGTTCAAACTCACATATAACTAGTGATAGGACTAGAGGGAATGGCTTCAAGTTGTTTCAGGGGAGGTTTAGGTTGGAAATAGGAGACATTTCTTCTCAGAAAGATTGGAACTGGTTCAGGCATTGGAACTGGTTGCCCAGGGAGGTGGTAAAGGCAGCATCCCTGGGGGTGTTCAAGAAATTGGATGTGGTGCTTAGGGACATGGTTTAGTGGGTGACATTGGTAATAGAGTGATGGTTGGACCAGATGATCTTGAAGGTCTTTTCCAACCTTAGTGATTCTATGAATCAGATCCCACAAAATGCAGGGCTATCTGTGCTTAACTCACTTGGGGTGGAGAGTTACTGCACTTGACAGTTAAAAGAGTTGAATTAACATATTTCAGCTATTAAAAATTGATACCAAACTATTCTTTGATAATTTAAAAAGTAGAACTTGACAACAGAAATTTGGTAAATACTATACAGTTAAGTATTAACAAATTACAGTTGGCTTATGCTTTATCTAAAAGGAGAAAAGGAAAGAAGGAAGAAAGCAAGGGTGAAAAAGGAAGTCCAAACATGTAAATAAAGCATCAAGAGTAATTTTCTTAATTCTGATAACAGCTACTGAGGTACAAAAGGCCTCAATAATTGTACCCATTTCACATTATTTTAAAATAGGAAATTACTAAATATACTGTATTCCCACAGACTGAAGTCTTCCACCCAGATCTCTCATGATGAATTCATATGATTTTGTATTGGTTTTGATGGAATTTGTTTAAGGCATCATGTTCTTAAGGTATGAAGTTCAAACAAATGTTTTTACTTCAATATCTTGTTTGCTGTTAACCCAAAAGGTGCTTACATACCACTGCAAAATACTGTTGGCAACACACTGATGTGAGAGCAGTTTACCTCTTTCACACTAAAGAACAACAGTTCAGAGCATCTTTATTAAAACACAGCTGAGATATGGGTACCTTGCTCAGTAATATCTGTCACAGCACATGCAGGTCTACACTCAGAAAATGAATAATGATCTATGTCCACTGGTAGAAAGACCTTCTCAGCAAATCAGAACAGACACCATTGTGACTCTTAAGTTAAAAAAAAAAAAAAAAGTAAAAACATCAGAAGATCAGAAGCGTAGTCTTGTGGCAGCATAGCCAGAGAAATGTGAGATTGGCCCTTAAGGGAATTCTTATTCTCAAGTGGATGTAAATGTATTCATCAATGCAAAGAAATGCATAGTGTGTTATATACACAATGCATTAATAAATAGCCATGCATTAAAAAATAATGAGATTTTCTACAAAACAGCATCCTGTGGTGTTTAGGGTCATAAAAAAAAAAAAAAAAAAAAAGACAGTAAAGGAAGATGGGGGGGGAGATTATGTGGAAAATCTGATTAAAATACTGAAACCCCATCCTATATGTAAGATAAAATACATATTGCATTGGCTAACTGGTTAACTGTAAATAAAATAATAAGTACAGTAAAATGTAATTAAAAATGTAAAAGTATGGGGAGTGATTTATTTTGCCACAGTGATATCAATATTAGAAATAGTATGTAAATAGATATCAAGGTTCTGCTGCAGAAACAGTGGAAAATGGCTGTTCATTTTCTATAATGAGCTTTCATCCATTTCTTCTTTTTGACTTTCATTTTAAGTACTTTCAGTGATTTATGAATTACAGTGCTTTCAGCCATTGGAAAGCTCTAACAGAGCTTCAAATTCTGGTATTTTCTATCAGACAATATTTATTATTATTATTATTATTATTATTATTATTATTATTATTATTATTATTATTATTATTATTATTATTATTATTATTATTATTATCATTATTATCATTATTATTATTATATCATCATCAGCAGCAGCATTTTAAAGCCTGGGAAATGTTTACTGATAGCACAGAACATTTTAGCAGAAACATAGATTGTTTCACACTTCTAGCTTGTCATGGAAAGAACACGAGGTATTTTTGTGGTTTGTGGGCCACAGCCCTTGATATGAGAATTGAGAGAGGTGTTCTGGCTCAGCAGCTGTTGACGTACCACAGGCACAACAACTGTTCATGTGCAAAGTACACTGTCAGAACATGCACTGCTTTTCTGTTTTCGTCTTATCATACTTTGGACAATTGAACAATCTTTTAGCAAAGAACCCTCTCCATGAAGTTTTTACCTTTGAAACACGTGGAGAGCAGAGTGAGCTCTGGTTTTGCATCTGGGCTGGCACTGTTGCTTCTACAAAGTACCATGGGCATTTTCTGACTATTAAAGACAAACTGGCTTAATGAATTAGAGAGTATCAGAGGATACTGTGCCTTCTGGTAAAATAATTGCATTTCTGCCAGCCCTGGTGTCAGGTTGTAAGTTCTTATGTGTGGCTTTGGGGTGGCATAAATCTGCAGAAATTAACAGTTTTGTCCTGTTTTTGAGATGGTACAGCAAGGATCTAGAAGACGGGACATGATGGCAACAGACAAGTTCTATCTATTTATTTAGATATTGCAGTTATACAAATACTGAAAAGGATTCCTAATTCCTATGACTGTGCACATTAGTTTTAAGTTAAAAATATATCACAAATAAAACCTTAAGTCTAGAAATGCAATTTCAGAATAACCACCACAGCTGATAACACAGGCAATTTAATAGATCAAATTCCTTCTTCTTCCAATAACTCCTTATCCTTTCAGTTCCAACTCATTTTCAAACACTCAAGGGAAAAAAAGACTACACAGCATGACCAGAAAGGCTACAAATCTGGGCTATTTTAGAACAAAGTGAGGTGAGAGGAACAGTACATTTTCTATGAAAATGTAGTTTCATCGAAATCAAAGTGCTGGAAGGAAAAAAAATGTCAATGGGAAACTGCTGAACTAAATAATTTAAGCTTTCTCACTTCATTATCTAATTCTTTGACATTACTGAAATAAAAGAATTCAACAGTACAAATACGCATTCTACTGATTCTTGATCAAATTGTTTTAATTTTTTCATTCCATAAGAAATAACATAATATCTGTTCTTTCAAATCACCTTATTTTGTTATTCTGAATTTCTTCTACCAGCTATTCTTTCTTTTTTTTTTTTTTTTTTTCAAAACAATAACAAAATTTCTTCTCTACTTTTTTTTCTTTTAACCATATAAAAGTTAGTAGCATGTTGCAGTTCCCTCCTCAATACCAAAAGAAACAGAGCCAACCAGGATGGTTGGCTATCCCTATAGCTGTTGTTACAAACGCATGCAGAGTTCGACCTTCAGTCTTCAACATGTTTAGCTAGAGTTCCCTGGAACTCAAATACAAGACTTTTCAAGCTTAATAATGCTGTACATGAGGTCACATAGGTCACATAACAGGACCAGGGCAGGGCTGTGGCAGTCCCAATAAAAGTATATTGTGTTCCAGTTGGGTAAGAAAAGATTGAAATTTCAAAACTCTTCATAAGATTCTGATTACCAGAAGACACTTTAACATTTCATCTAAAGAACTGTGACAGCTTATTGGTTTAAATAGCTTTAGAGGATTCAAAGCAGAAGGGTGTAGAAAAGTGAATTTTTATTAAAAAGACCTTTTGGTGGGTTTGGTGATTTTAGTACCAAACACAATAGCTGCTCTGAGATAAGGAAGAAGGAAGGAAGGAAGGAAGGAAGGAAGGAAGGAAGGAAGGAAGGAAGGAAGGAAGGAAGGAAGGAAGGGAGGGAGGGAGGGAGGGAGGGAGGGAGGGAGGGGGAGGGGTGAAAAAAAAAAAAGTAATGTTTAAGACACATTGCTGAATTATTTTTGTTGGGACAAAGAAAGGAAGGAAGTTTTTACAAGCAATTTCCTGTGACATTTTCTTCAAAATAAGTAGTAGTAGGTAAGCCTTTATCAATGCTTATGAACCTGCTGAAGCCAATAGAGGCTATGTTTATGACTACTGCATGCCTGGTGACAGGATGAGGGGGAATGGGCTAAAGTCGTGCCAGGGGTGTTTTAGGTTGGATATTAGGAAGAACTTCTTTACTGAGAGGGTTGTGAGGCATTGGGGGCTGCCCAGGGGAAGTGGCGGAGTCACCATCCCTGGAGGTCTTTAAAACACATTTAGATGTTGAACTTAGCGATATGGTTTAGTGGAGGACTTGGTCAGAGGTTGGACTTGATGATCTTGAGGTCTCTTCCAACTTAGACAATTCTGTGATTCTGTGATAGTATGAATAACTGATCTAGGTAGTGTTCAAATGGCTTGATAGATATATTGCAAAATCTGTCATTACAAAGTGTTCATCATTACACATTTCTTTACTGAAGGCAGAAGACACCAAAATATTTGTCAGGAACCAAATATATTTCCTAGAATGACCTCAATGCACAGTAAAGTTTACTGGCTTGTTTCAGTTATAGTACCTACTGATCAACCAAATGACTTCTCCTATGAAAAGCTCACAGTGCAGTCACTTTCTTCCATGTGTGTGTTAACATTATATAGTGCTTTATCATTATCCAGGAGGTTGCATTCCAGGGCACTAAGCTCAGTAATATATGTGAGGGTCATTCTCCCTCTCATTTTCTTTCCATGACAAAATAATGTGTTCAGTGTGATATTTTCATTTGGTAAGATTCTTGTTCTTATTGTTTTGTTTTTAATATGTGCATACTGCTATATGTTTATATTAGGAAAAGTAAGATCTAGCACAACTTCTTGGCACTTGTTGAGGCTGCTGGTAATACTGAGCTTTGTGTACTTGAAACCCAGTGTCAAGGGTCAGCTCTCAAGACAGTTCTAAGGTGTCAGCCATTGTATTCCTCCCAGGCTCTAGATCACTTTTTCAGATTTGTCAGGCTGAGGCAACAGAGTGCCTTTGAAGAAAAAGGCACAGTACCTAAAGTAATTAAAATATTTGAAAAATAATAATAAAAAGTTAGAAGCAATGAAAATTTGGTTTCCAGAACTTGAACTTAATAGTATTGAGGGGTGATGTTCAAAATGACAAAAGATATCATGTAATAAGAGTATTTAACTCACCTGTGATTTTTTATGTTATATTATGTAGGTGAGCTGATGGGAGGCTTTCTATGAAAGAAAATTCATTATATATAAAGATAATTCATTATATATTTACTTTAAATTGGAATGTGAAAACAAATGCAGAAACTCTCTGTTAAAGGGAAAAAAAAAAAAAGTCTTCCAAATAAAATTCATGCAGCCTTATTCAATGAGTGTTTCCATTAGGTACACAGTACGGCAATGTATTTTTGGCTGTTTTCCAGTCATGTTGTGGTGCTCTTGTCCATTCTGCAATATGTTCAGAATCTGATCTATGCTACTGTTCTGTTTCCTGAGAGATTTTGTATATTTGCAGTATTTAAAAAGATTAAACTTTTTCATTTGAAGATATTAATATTGTAAAAATAAGTCCAAAATTCTCCAATGAAGAACACATGCAATTATAAAGAAGAGAAAATTTGAATATTTGATCTTTCACATATTCCTGGAATGACTCTTTTCATTCTTGAAGTGCTTATGCGTGTGTATAACTTTGTCCTTGAAAATTTTAACTCAGATTTATTTGCAAGGATGAAATAATGAGCAGCCATAAGTATTTACAGCATCAGATCTTAGTGATAAGTGGTTTAACTGTTCAGAAATGTCATTTTACTGTCTTTAAAGAGTGCTACTAGTTCACTCTACCAAAAGCTCTCACTTTTTTTTTTTTTTTTTCAAAATAGACATAGGGTTTTCTTCCCTGAGAACTCATTAAACAAAGCATTCCTCAGCTACCATGTTCTACCATGATGGAAAAAAGGCAAATTCTGAAGTCACTTCAGTCTGACAGAGCTTCCAGACAGTGCTACTCCTTTAAATAGAGAAGAGCTGAAGTAAGTAATTGCTTCCATACTTAAGTCATTTGTAAATCAAATTTCATATACGGACACATTTTATCATTTCTAGCACATCCTGTTTGACAAGTGCATAAGACTCATCTGGCTCTTCCTATTAACTGAATAGTGTACTTCTCATCACTGAAAAGATATTTGAAAACAGCAGTACCTTTGTTGTTATAGGCATTCTCCTTAAAGATTTGTAATTCCTCGTGTTGTTAGGAGTAAGTGATTGAAGTTGCTAAAGTACAGATTTTTATTTGGGGCATATTCTGAAATTATGCTCTTAATGCCATAAAGCCAAAACAAACAAACAAACAAACAAAAGGCAGTGGACAAGCTACCCTTAGAACTGAATTCAACAGGCAACAATTTAGAAAAGCATATAAGTCAGGGGGAAATATCCCCAGGCTTATTCTATTAATGGTAGACAATTTAAAGAGATGACTGAGGCTCATGTTAATTTTCATTATTATCATTATAATCACAATTGTTCTAATATCCTCATGTTCTGATATGTTTTTATCTCCACATCCTTTGTCTCAGTAAGTTGGAAATGTGAAAAGTTGCAGTGAAATACCGCAATACATTTCATTGCCTTTGCCCTTTACTGTGCTTTGCCATTTGATTGTCTGGCATTTTTTGACTCCCCTGTACAGGTCCAACAACTTTGGGGAAGAAAGTGGAATGCCTTCTGGAATGCATCGCCAGTCACAGTACTGAGAACATAAAAGGTTAAAGAACACCATTCAACTGTCTTCCATGGGCAAGGGTAGCTATTGAAACTTTCAAGTTTTGTTCTTGTGACAGAGTCTGCAAAGAGAACAGAAAATGCCACAACATGACTCCTTTCTCATGACAGCAGCTGTAACAAAAATGGGAAATAATACAAACAACCATTCTAGTCTTGAAATTTTTAGACAGTAGTCACTTCACCCTTCTTGGATTCTGTAGTGAAGAGCTGTCTGGCCTGTTCTCTTTAAATGAAAGAATTCACTCCATATCCTTAAAACGAAACTATCACAGTTAAGTTTGTTCTCTTGGAATACATGACGTCATCAAATCTGCTCTATGAAAAGTGACCATCTTCTAAAAGAAAAGCACACAATACAAGACTTACAGTTTGTATTTTTCTTGGTCTACCCTGAAAATAAAAATAACAGCATTTGTCCAAGAAGGAGAGGAACAACGTTTACAATTTGCATTATCAGATACCATTACTTCTTGAGTCAGTATTGTAATGTAGAAGAATAGGCATTGATAATTTTTAAATGCTGCTATCCAGTAGAATATAGAGTATATAACAATATAATACTCTTAAGAGCAAAGGAAAACATTTCAAAATTAAAAAATACAATGCTTACTTAAGCCACTTAGCTTCTTCTGTGCCTTCAAAATCTTTTAAGATAATGTAGTACCAGCATGCTATAAAGATTCTTCTATCTTTAGCTCTGGATAAGTCACAGTGCATCTTGTACTCTTCTGTTGGTCTCCAGCAATGCTATCCATATCCCAGTAGTGCATTAAGCAGTGTGTCTAACACGTGAAAGTGAACTCATCTGTCTATTGTATTCTTCTGTGTAACACACTGTTTTAGGAACAGGTTTTAAAACCTAAGATTTAGCAAGGGATGGGGACTTTATTAAACTGTTGTTAGTTATATATTTAGATAAATTCATGTTATGGTTTGAAAGCAAAACTGAGAATGTAACTCAATATCTGTATTTGTGAAGTTCATATTCATAAATCCATTGCCTAACATCCAGTTGAAGATATAAAGTGTTACCAAATCAGGCTTATTCTGGTTGATAAAGACAGTAATGTCTGCAACTATTTAGTGTAGGATAAGTGATGAAGTGATTGCAAAGCAATAGACAGCTACACCATAGGCAACCTGGTGTTAGGGTTGTACTACCATAGGGAGCAGCATTTAGGAGGCAAGCAAAAGCATACTTTTAAGGCTTTTTGAACATGCAATAAGGTGACATGATAAAGAAAAAAAGTGATGTCTAGATAAATTAGGGTAATATTTATCAGTTTGGGTTCAATCAAAGTAATAAAGTACAGCATTGTGAAAAAATAAAAAAATAAAATTAAAATTGCAATAAACAAAAGGGCTGTGAATGAAGGATCCTATGGCCTGAAGTAATTTTCTAAGTATTTCCAAGTCATTATTTGTCTTAATAGACTTAAATTCAAGCAGGCTAATACCACCACATAATTTCTCATATTTTTAGAAAAAATATAAAAGGAAAGCAGTTGGACATATCAAATCTGCAAGTATTTTTTGAGATGAGCATTATGCAGAGGAACCTGTTCTCTGCCTGTAAGGAAAAGAAACAGCTAAATTGTGGTATATGCACTGAAGGACTCTGACTGACCTCTTTAACTATATGTCATTATATCAAAATATATCAAAAAGTCTCGCTTTTGAAACCCATTGATGACAAGCAAAATCTATTTGTGAACCCTTTACTACAGAATTTTTGCACGCTTCCTATTTCAATACTGTTGGGAAAGCTTTTATTTGATTAACGAGACTTATTTAACTCTCTGTTATATTTGAAAGCACTTAATGGTTTTATTTAGCATTCAATCAAGGAAACAGGTTTGTCCAATAACATAACCGTATATACAATATACACAGGATGACCTGTCTTTGGAGCAACCATATTTTTGTAAAGAAGAATTTAAGTGTTTCGTTTGAACTGAATTGTTCTTTTGAAATACAGAGCTTTGACATACAGATCAAGATATTAGTTGAATACTTCTGAAGTAATGGCTTTCATTAATTTATAATACTCAAAATCAAAGGGTTTAAATTCTTGTTTTTACAAAAACTAACCTGATTTGGATAGTGCATTCAAAGCACACTTTATTTATGGATAAAGAAAGAATCTACAGAAAGGTATATATTACCTGTGTTCTCACTGATATAAGAACATTTTTGAGAAACCAATACAGCACAGGGGGAAAGAGAAAATCATTATAACACAAAATGTTGGCAAATGTACAAAATAAGCAAAGATGTATTGCTAAATTATTCATAGATACACAGACTTTAAGGCCAGAAAGTCAATTGTACCTCATATCTAACACAAGCAATGAAATTTCATATTAAACTAAAATGAATCTAGAAACAGCCTGTGTTTTCTAAAAAGTACCAAGAGTATCTTTCAGAAAGGCTTAAAGAATTCAGAATTGGAAGATCTTAATATTTTTCTATTTAGTTATCCTTGATGATGTGCACAAAAATATAAAAAAAATTAAAAAAAAATAAAATAAAATAAAATAAAATAAAATAAAATAAAATAAAATAAAATAAAATAAAATAAAATAAAATAATAAAATAAAATAAAATAAAATAAAATTTTAATTTGAGTATCTTTAAGAGCAACCATTTGGTTCTTGTTACACTGGTTCTTTTCTGTCCCAGACTGAAGAGCCTTTAGTACCAGTTATTTTTGCTTATATAGATACTTATATTCTATAGTCAAATCACTACTTGATCTTCTTTCTGATAATCTAAGCAAGTTGAACTTCATAAGTGTTATATTGCAACACATCAACTTGCAATCATTTCAGAATATCGTTTTGGCAGTTATAGGAACCCTATGTAACAGCAGAACAGCAGGTAAAAATTTCTGAGCTATTATACTTCAAACAGGAGAAATAGTATTCGGACAATTCAGTCTGTTGACTTAGTAAGATTTCAACTAAGCAATCTAAATGAAATAAGAAGGTGTCATGTTGAATATGTTGCAGAATTACATGCCTATTCTGAAAAATATTCTGGATGTATGTTATTACAATGTTAAATTAAACAATTCAAACAGGTAAGTCAGAAAATGAAATTACAGACAAATCTTTAAAGAGAGTAAAATTCACAGTGTGACAAAGGATGAGTGCACAAGTTAGCTTGCAACCAATAATTGCTGCTGCTTTGGGTAATTTAATTCAATCATGAATTTTTAGACAGTTCAACAGGTCCAAACGTTTAATTCAGGATCATTTCCATATTGACAGTTCTAGGACACATTCTGTTGTATATGCTCACCAGGCATAGATTTTCTTGTGATTTGTCAGTAACTTTAAGTGGCTTAGTAAACTCCAAGAGTGGTGCTTGAGTAATAAAAGAAAGCATCACTTGTCTTTAGTTGATGGCTACTGTGCTACCTTACGGAGATTAACATAAATCAGACAGAAGAAGGGAGGCCTCTGAGAGCAGGACACTACAACTGCAAAATGATAAAGCAGAAGAAAACCATCTCCTTTTGTTCTGTCCTTTTATTTTTATTTTTTTTCCTTTAGTTTCCTTTTCATTAATGATGGAGATTGGAAATTTTCCTGACAATCATTGGGATGTCAGAATAAAGTGCCTCACTGTCTATTCAGCTAAAAGAATGCTAGTTTAAAAAGTTTCACTGGTAATGCCATTCTGACTCAAGAAGAATCACAATGGATCAAGATCTAGTTTTTCAAAACAGGAAGAAGGGAGGAGAGTGCCAATAAACTTGGGACATGTGTAAATAATGTAGCACTAATTTTACACATGCAACTCCATTAAAGAAGTGTTATAGTTTTGAATGAGGAAAATTTCCAAGGAAATGGGATGGAAAAAATACAAATATCACTACTCATTCACTAGAAAAAAAGTATTTCAGTTCATAAACACAATCCATGTCTTGCAGTGGTTAATCTAGATTCTTGTTATTTTGCCCTTATTTTCTCTCACAGGATTACTGAACTATAAACTCTACTTGATTCTGAGTCTAAGAATCAAATAATTTTTCCAGTATGTGGGAACATGGTATTGGAATAAAGAAAGACGAGGATCATTTAGTCATGTTCCCAGAAATGATGTCAGCCATCTCATTTTGCCTTTAAGCATAGTTGCTTGTCCCAAAAAGTGCTTCTTCTAGTAGATTTTCTATTGATTTTGAACCTATACTTATTCATGAGTAATTTAGTGCACTTATTCCTATGCCTGAACTATTGCTTAGTTAAAATGTCTTCCCATACTAAAACAAGACAAACAAAAACATAAAACAAAATAACAACAAAACACTCTATCCTTTCTGCAGGGCATGGTAAGTTAAAATCATTATGTTAACACCTTTGTACATCTCTTAACTATGACTGCTATTTTTCGGATTGTTTTAAGAGGAATTTACAGATACTAATACACTGTAGTTTTAAATTGTACTAGAAGAGCACCTGGAGTACACAAAGAACCACAATACTAACATGGCAGCACAAAAAAAAAAAAAAAAAAAAAAAAAAAAAAAAAAAAGGAAAACTCAGCTTTTATTAAAATATTTTAACCATTGCTTCAGAAATTTTACCAGGTCTGTAGTAAAGCTGGTGATGTGATTGTAGCAGCGTTAAAACACCCTTAGCTAATACAAAACGCATGTTCGAGAAGCTATCTTGTGCTATATATCAGTTTTCTTTTACCCTTCCATGTACAGTTGCACTGACTTTAATACTACTTGAATATATTGCATACATAACATACTACCAATTTATAATAATATAGGATACCTTGGCTTCAGCACAAAGTATATATTGCTGCGTTTAAAATAATCCCTGTACATATTTCTAGTTGCCTGGGATATGTATCTACTTTGATGTAGCTAAGGCATCTGAGTATCCTTTTCCTTCTCAGGAGATGAAAACTAATCATCAAATTCTGCTCTGAGTTATATCTATGAAAATCCATTAGTTTCAATGGACATGCATTTGTGAGAACAGAACTTGACCTAATAGGCTGTGTTCTTCTTGTACTTGCATTTATTTTCCCAAATCCTAAAAAATGCACAAAGTCAATAAAAGCTAGAGTCAACAAAATAGATTTGGGAGATAATACCCATTCCACCAATGCAAACAAATATAAATAAATAAATAAATAAATAAATAAATAAATAAATAAAAAGCTTGAACAATCCTACTCATTTTAGCAATGTTCATTAACTCCAAGAGGAAAGTATCTGGAAAAATAAGTTATTCTAAAGAAAGAAAAAAAAAATCATAAAAGAAAGGTTTCTATGCCACAAAAAATGAAGGCAGCCACTGCAACAGCAATGGTAAGAGGTGCTTCGTCATCTCCCACTAAGCACAATAAACAGCAGGGATTTCTAGATAATCTCTTGGTTTTAGAAAAACAAATTCTTATTCTATTAATCTACTGTCATCATTGTTGCAAAAAAAATGATTTCAGTCCATACTTCAGAGCGAGAGAGATTACCAAGAAAAAGTCACTGTATTCAGGTCTTTTTCTTAAACTGGTGACATTATGACATTTGAAGTAAATAAATTGTGTGCCTTCTAGCTAAAATGTAACATTTCATGAATGACATTGACACTTTAGGTTCATTAGGGTTCGTATTTGATGATACTTTTGTACTTGGTGGGATTTACAAAATCTTTTCATTGATATTTTGAGTGTATTTTTTAGAAGTAGCTGCAGCTGGATAACAGTTATCAGGGTGGCCAGATCTGAAGTGTCAGTTATATTTTTTCTAACAAAAACATGGGGAACAATTGTGGTTCTTGAGTTGCAAAGGTAATTAATGAAAAGCTGATCTATCCAGACATTAAAAAAAATGTCCCAAACACATTGATTCCTCTATTACCTATTTCACAAATAATGAGACACTGAAACACACCCAATGTTGTCAAGGTTGAGAAGAATGTAGAACACAGCAGTAATAAGTCATCATTCATAAGCTATTTTTTTAGACTACATAGTGGGGGGATACAATAAATAGTTCAAAGAGAAGAAATACAAGCAAAAGTGTACATGGACAGCTAGACTCCCTGAAGACACACAAAAGTCTGTCACCACCAGCTTTAATAAGAGGCCTTTTTTTTTTTTCTGGCTAACACTGCAGTATATGATAATCTGTTACTGGCATGGCTTGTAATAGGTATTCTTCAAAATAAACATTTAATCCTAAGGTGGCACTCTGGACTCCAAGAAGCTAATTGGACACCAGAAAAAATGCAATGATGCGATGGACTGAGACGTCACAAAGTGTATTTACTATCGTAGTTGAAGATGTTGTCCAAATATTTCAAGACAAAGCAGTGCTTTCATGTATTTAGTCTAGAAGTGAAAGCAAGACTGCCAAGTATCTTTAAGTAAATTGAAGATTTGCTAAGCATGTTCTCCATATATATACAGTGGTAGTTTAACACTAATGGCTAGCTAAAGTCCACAGGGCTTCTTCGTCTGCTGCAGCATGGAGATCTGCTCTGCCGTGGAACCCATGGGCTTCAGGGGGACAGCCTGCTATACCAGGGGCCTCTCCACAGGCCCCAGGGGAACTGCTGCTGCCTGCCTGGAACACCTCCTACCTTCCTGCTGCACTGACCTTGGGGGCTGCAAGGCTCATACTCTGACTTCTCTCTCCCAATTGTTGTTGCACAGCAGGTTTTTTCCCCCTTCCTTAAATCTGCTCTCCCAGAGGACCAACCAGCATCACTCACTGCCTCAGCTCTGGTCAGCAGCAAGTCCCTTTTGGAGCTGTCTGGAGCTCGCTCTGATCTGACATGGGGCAGCTGCTGGGCTTTGCTCACAGAAGCCACCCCTGCAGCCCCAAAAACTTGCCACATAAACCTAATACATATGTATATACATATGTATAGGTGTTAAAGGAAAGGTTGGACCTGGTGCTTTGGAACATGGTTTAGTGGGTGACATTGGCAGTAGGGAAATGGTTAGACCAGATGATATTGGAGGTCTTTTCCAACCTTAATGACTCCATGATTGTATGATTCTATGTACTCTTACAAACAGTAACTGGGTGTAGTTTACTTCATGTATTGAGAAATAAACGATAGTTTAACACTTTTGTTAAGTCCTTCAGGATCTCACAAAGACCTAAATTAATATTATTTTTCCTAGAGGACTATGATAGCCAAAAATTGCAGTATCCAGCAGCAGATGAGGGTTTGTTGCTGTTTGTTTGTTTGTTTCAGTAAATGTTGTCACGGAATAAAAGTTTGTGTTTTTTTGTTTCTTGTTTGTTTTTTAAGTCTTAGAATGAACATCTCCCAGCAAAGAGAACTGCACGTCAAATTACAAGCTAGAGCAGTGCGTGTAGATACCCTGCTTTTCTGACTGCTGCTTTCCTGAACACTGATCCTTATGTTTAGGTCATAATTGTGTTTTTTGATTTTGACAGAATACGCTCAAAGAATTTCACGGTAGAGGTCCGAATTCTTCACCATTAACTTCCAAGGCTACCAGTTCATTTATCATTGACTTCAGATAGAAAATAGTGATCTTAACAGCAAAGTATATATTAGTAATGGCAATGGTACTAACAAGTACAATCAAAATAGCTACGGAAAATAGTAACTATAAATGTATTTAGCAGGGAGAATATAGTAAGCACATTCATTTTGATCTGCAAAGAAACTTTACTGAGGTTGTCTTTCCTGGTTTGTTTTTTTTTTGTTTTGACATACTGAGAGGCATCCTGGTAAGAAAAAGACATTACAGTGATAGTAGACACAAGCAGATTTCTCAAAGCAATAATAGTAAAAAATGGAAAACAATCTCAGTGTTTAAGTATCTCATCAGAGATCACACTGAACTTCATCTCTATGAATGCATTGCCTTTAAAATGGGAATTATATTCAAAACAATGGATACAAATAATATTTGGCTTGGTTGTGTTCAAACTACTCGACGTAACCCATTACGTTATTGCTGGCCAAAAAAAAAAAAAAAAAAAAAAAAGGTCTCAATTTTTTCTCATGTACCCCTGGTTTGATACTTTCTGAAAAGAAAAGCCTAATAGAAGTGATTTAAGATCGAGACTTTCTTGCCAAAGCTATAACTCTGTTCCCACAGGCAGGACTAAGATAGTACTTCTATGAAAGGTGTTGATGAACACAGAGGTATCAACATTTGTGACTACAACACACAAATTCCCTGACAGTCCCCTGTTGTTCTTTCATGTCATTTAGGTTATAAATTTCAGCAAAGGTTCTCCAGAATGACGGGGAGAGGAAAACTAGAAAATGTATTTATATTTTTTCCATGCACACAAACACATGATAATAAAGTATGTAAGCCATGTTTAATTTAATAAAGCCTTCATTTTTATTTGATTGTACATGAGAAATGTCCTGGGAGAAAAAGACCATCATTATGCTGTGGTTTTGTTCTTTATTTTTTTCGAAAATGTCAAGTGGAGAAACACTGTTTCACATGATTTTCAAGAAGCTTTCGTAAGGTAATAAGGTGCTTTTGTTAGTTAGTTAGTTTGTTTGTTTGTTTGTTTGTTTGTTTTTCCCAGCTGAGCTGAACAAGTCATAGCACCAGCATAAGGTTTTTCCCACGGAGCTTTCAAGTAGCTTTTTGTAGCAGGGCTGTGCAGAACATGAAATGAAGCATTAGCAGTGCAAAAAGCCTCTGTTAAGTCAGTAAACTTCTTTTCTGTGATTTATTAGTTCTTCTTTTTTTAAAGAAAAAAGCACATTTTTTATACTTTAGTTGTCTTTTCCACCATAGATTCAACTGCTTGTAGCCTCCACTTATGTGAATAACTCTCAAGATGTTTGTCACAGCTTGCTTTTTGTTTGAAATCAATGGTATAATTACTGCTGTACAAAAAAATTAAAAAAAATGTAGCACCACTTTCATGCAATGTCCCCTCTGGATACTTTTCACTTCTCTGCTTAACATTTATAGATGCTACTTTGCTCACATCTGTTGAAGTAATTTTTTGCCTCTTTTTCAGCTCAACAGCATTTTCCCACCTCCCTCATTCAAACATCATTGGCTGGTTTGTCTTCCACACATACAGGCTTCCAACAGCTAAAATCCTATGTTACTAGCTGAGAAACCTGCTGATTTGATTTGTCATGAGCGCATGGCACATATTCATTTGTACTGAATGCAAATTAAATATATTCTTATACACACTGGCAAGATTTCAGTTTTAATTCAAAAGCACTATGAATACTAGGGTAAGACTGTAGCTTTAGTTATAAATATGGCCCTATAAAACACACTGGATTTGGCCTTAACTCCTCAACCAGGGTTAACTGCTGGAATACCCAATTAAGTTCTCTGATATCTTTACTGAAATATCAGATCTCTTTTAAATATTCCCATTTCAGACTAACAAATGTCTATTTCATTTACTATTACATTTTTAGTATATAAATAAATAAATCCAAATGTAAAGAGGAAAAACATCAGGCAGTATCAGTGGTGTTATACTTAATATTCACTTAACTCATTGTGACTCCATAAATTACAATTTCCCACCCTTCCTGAGCTTTATCCAGTATCAGCTCTGTTTTATGAGGTAGTTTTATAGAACTTCTGTAGATCCTATTATGAAGTGGTGACTAGCAATAACTTCATCTCATTTTCTAAAGTAGAACAGACCTACAATCCTCCACAAATGCTTCAAGCCATTCACTCAACTAAGAAATTATTTAACCAAGCTTGTATATCAGAGTGTTTCTAGGTGGGTTGTATAAAAGTAATCAGTCTGCTTTGTTGTATTTTGTCTATAAACAGTCATTGTAGAAAGAATCTGAACTTGAACCTCAGTAATGTCCAGGATTTTCACTCGGCAAGGTGTGAAAAGTGTAACAGTGCTTGGGGTCAGGGTGTGTGTGGACTGAAGAGGTATGTATGTGGGGTATATGTTAATGCTCAGGAAAAGAGGAGGCTCTACTACTATGTAGGACAATACTTCTACTTCCATTGAAAGAAAATGTGAAAAAAAATCTAAACTTGGTAATGTTTTCTTTTGTTTGTTCGTTTGTATTTAATGTGGTAAAGCATCCATTGAAATCTGGATCAATGGCCTCAGATTTGTTTCTTTTTCAGTTTGATTGGAATCTCAAGTTGATTTTATAGGGATCAGAGTACAGCATAAGAAAAAATTTACCAGGTCTGGTTCTGTCTTTTGTGAAGATATGTAAAGCACAGTTCTTCAAACATTCCCTGATCTTTCTGAAAATCTTGCAGAAAATCAGCTTGATGCACAGTCACTTCATTATATCATCTGCTATAGTCTAGATCAAAATGTCTCTTTCTAAATGTTTAGTGGGGCACCTGAAGTGGAAATCTTAACATGGAGCAGACCATGTACATACTACAGTGTCACAAATAGAAGAAGGACTAACAATTACTATTGTTCCTCTTTGAAAAGAATATTGAGTCGTCAGTGTCTGTCTTTACAGTAGTACACAGCTCTGCAGTGTTACATTTTGCTTTCTTTGGGTAAGAGGGTTATTTTTATTTCTTGAAGCTTCCTACTTCAAATATAAGCTGGAATTTACTGTTGTACATCCATCAAAAAGTTTTTCATTAAACATGTTAAACTGCTTTCTAAAAAAGATGTGGTTTAATTTTATTTTAATTTTCTTTGAAAATATAGGTCTATACCTTCTGCATAGGTCATCGTTTGTGCTAGTCACACTTGCTAAAACTCCATATCATAGAATCATTTCTTTATCTTTCTTCCTGAGAGTTCCTTATTGGCAAGTCACAACAAACTGTAAAATTTGCTACATTTACCATGAACAGCTTGTGAAACATGTCAACTTTCTCTATAATTTTCACAGGGCTTTAATTATGAATCAATATGATGGTATGAATAGGGGTATTCATAGCTAATGCTTTCAACATGCAGTAAGCAATATTTCTATTACTTAAACATTGCTCATATCCACAGGCACTTCATTCTGGATTGCTTCTTTTGTGAATACCCAGGCATATGCATTTTACTCAATCTAATGGTCAAGTTAAAAAGGAAATGATGCATTTTCCATGGAATTTTACATTGCAAATAAGAATGAATTTTCTAACTTGAGAGTTGCAATTCTCCTGGGACTCTTTGTGACTGACACTATATTTTATCTGCACACTGAAACAACACACTTATCAAATGGAAAAGAAGAAGAAAAATTACAAGAGATTTGATCTTCTTTACAGCTTCTAATAGCAAAATACACTGTATGATTAATGAACCTGTCAACTGTAATGGGAAGAATATGTAACAAGTAACTGTGCATTACTTGTTTGTGATTTTTATCTTTTATAAATGCAACCATGTGTAGGGTGATAAGATTAACCCTTTCTACTTTTAAGTGAGCATTATATGCAAGAATAATACAATCTTTGCTGTTTGTCATCTTCTTTGTCAGTTCTCAAAGTCTTAAGAATTAGAATTTTCCCTAATTCCAAAATAACTGTATTATTATTTCACTTGGCATATATACACATCTATTAGATAAATTATTCACAGGGATGAAAGAAAGAAAAAGAAAAAGAAAAAGAAAAAGAAAAAGAAAAAGAAAAAGAAAAAGAAAAAGAAAAAGAAAAAGAAAAAGAAAAAGAAAAAGAAAAAGAAAAAGAAAAAGAAAAAGAAAAAGAAAAAGAAAAAGAAAAAGAAAAAGAAAAAAAAAGAAAAGAAAAGCCCACATATCTCACCTGTCTCTTTCCATTTAGTTCCTTATGCTTTGTACTGTGTAGCTTTTCTGTCTCGAACAATAGGGTTTTAAACATTTCTTCAGGATTTTTGTATGGCCTACCACAGGAGAGCCATGGACATACACTGGAACATGGCTGGCATCCCATGCAGCATGGCATGAGGGATTTATGCCATAGAAATCTATTTGAGCACAGAACTTTGAGAGGTCCTCTGTGCAACTTTGTATCCTTATCTCCTAGACTCTAGGAAGAATTGGGAAAAGAAACTTTCATGTCCCACTGAGCCAAAACTTAAGAAATCCTAACATTTAAACAGTTTTGGTTTGTCTCCTCACTACAATGAGAGCTTCACTGAAGTGGCAAGGCCTTGGCACAAGAGCCAAAACATGGATTTCTGGCAGTTTTCTCACCAGCTCTTGGCAGTGAATAAGAAGGGCAACATTTCCACATGTAAAACTCAGAAACTTCATCATGTGGTAGCCAGATATCTCTAGGAGGACTTTTAAAGAAAATAAGAAATCTTCCTGTCCTCAGAACAATGTCCAGTGCCATTAAAATAATAGGCAATTATTTATTCTCCTTCATTCACAATGTAGTTCTTGACATTTAATTTTATCATTTCCTTTAATTGGGTATCCAATTGGCCTTGGGTAACTTGGACCACCGAAAATAATATACATATATTCCAGATGTACAGAAACTCTGGATAGGGGAAGTGTCTGCAATCCGAATCAAATCTCAGTCTGTCACTTTGTTATTCAGAAAACAAAAAATTCTAATTATCTGATCAGAAAACAATAATATGGCTTGGTGTATTTGAAAATGGGTATATAATATATGAAAATAGTCAATTTCCCCTTAGCATCTGAGAATTCAGTTTTCCATTTTAAAATGTAATTCTGAACTAACATGCATGGTGATGCTGACATGGGGATGGGGAGAAAGATTTATTGTAGTACTGTGGAAATTGACAAAATTATCTGTGATAAATATTGAATGGTATAAGGAAAATAAATTTGTCACGATATACACCATTTGTTGCAATGCATTATTTATTGTAGTGTCACTTTACCAATTTAGCCTAGTAATGTTACCAGTGCAGGCTACAACATTCATATTAACTATTTAAAACATTCTTTAAAATCAGCCTTTATTGTCCTTAGCTGTCTTTACTTTTTCATTGGAAAAAAATAAAATAATAATAATAATAATAATAATAAAGTCTTATAAACCAAATGCCATGTTCCAAGTACAGTAACACTTATACAGAGAAAAGAAGAAATTTGTCTTATTCTTTGGCACCATGATATCTCTTTTGGAAACTTTCAGCAGTGCAAATTTTTACTAATTGTGCTGTTCTCTGTACAGTTATCCCATGTCTCTGAATTCAGGATAAATGTTAAACAGAAGAGAAGTGTCATATATGATTTCTGCTGGCTCCAATTTCATGTAGTATTGCATATCCAAGAAGGTTGTATAGTTCTTCAGAAGTCACAAAAAGACAAGGGCAAAGTAGGTCTATTATTGAATGGAAAAATAGCTATATGATGCACATGGAACTATCCAATGCCATTTTACCCAGACAAGAGTTTAAATATAAAAAGATGTTTAACACAATTAGTTTAAACAAGGGAATAGGTATCAGGTCAGAAAAGGAAATTAGGTTAAAGAAAAGACAAGTTTAGGTTAAATAGAGGTGCTGAGGTTCTATATTTAGTATTTTAAAGTATTACAAGAAACATTCTAACTATCAGAGATGCACAGAGAATCCACAGGGGAGGAACTGTCAGATAAAGTACCCATCTTGAAAAGGGAACAAAAGCAGTTTTAGGGTGTTGCCCATGAGAGAAAATAATACCTACAATCATTAGAATATAGTACAACCATCGTTGCTGTTATTATTGTTAAACAATCTATCTTTAAGTGTGGAGAGGATAAGATGACAAGAAACCATCAACACACAGTTTGAGGACATACCGTGTCAAGCCTGTATAATTTTATCCTGTGAGAGAAAAATTGCTGTTTTGATTGGTGGAAAGTAATAGACTTAATTTAGCTTGGCATTAGTAAAGCTTTTAAACCTGTCTAAACAAGATTTTAATAAACAACCTAGAGAAAAGAAAGATAGCACAGATGAATAGACTAGACAGAAAGTAAAAAAAAAAAAAAAAAAAAGGAAAAAGGACTCAACAAATTAAACTTGGAGGACAGACCAAGGATAATTCAGCAATCATAACATCCTTTTTGAAAAGAAAATTAGTACATTATGTACAAAGCAACAAAGCATGGTAAGAGATTTAGAAATCATAACATAAAGAAAAGTTGAAAAAAATTATGATTGCTTAGTCTGAAAAATTATTTTCTTGTAATACATATCAAGAAGACAAGGATCAATATTCTCTGTATACAGTGAGGTTAGGAGCAGAAGTAATTATCGTAATGTGTAACAGAAGACATTTGTGCTAGCTATTAGAAAAAATAAAATAAAAAGTCCAATAAAAAATTAGAGTACTGCTGCAGCCTTTAGCAATGGAACACAGTGATTTTAAGAGCCCCTTTATTAAAAGCTTTTTTAAAATAGTACATGTAAGCATGTCAGGGATGGCCTAGGTGTGACTCCTCAGTCTGGAAGCAGAGGAAGGGACTAGATGATCTCAACAATGCAATTTACGGGCATATTTTTATATACTCTTTAACTTCTGATTTATCTTCTAAGGCTTGCTTCTAACAGCTTTACAGGGCTTCAGAGGAGAGGTGGATGATCAGTGGGTCCATGAGAGAGAGCTGATATGATAAAATCATACATGATTCTACCCCTTTTGAAGCAGCAGTTGGAAGTTTAGGAGAGCCTTGGGCAACCTTGAGCAATCCATTGGGACTAGTACCCCAAAGAGGGCAAAGTGATGTAACTCCTCCCAGAAAAAAGAATAGTATCAGAGAAATTATAATGGATCAGACAATTCTTATGCTCAATTCTCAATTCAAAACTAATTGTCAATCCCACAGCTTTTGTCACAGAGCTACATTTGTATATCATTTGTAATCTCCAGTAAAGGAACTATTTGCAAGTGTACAAAAAAAAAAAAAATCCTATAGCTTAATATAAGTCAAGATATGTATAACTGTGTCTGTGCTCCATAGTCTAGGTCAATACATAGGAGCTCCACAGGCTGCCACAGCCGTCCAGCTCTTTCAGCAGAGCATACTGACACCACTTGCCTTCACAGGATGTTAAACTTGACAAGATATCAATGACATGATTTGTCTGCTCCAAATGTCCTGTAGCCAAACTGTTCTCTTCTATGTAAATGCTTACTGAAAGAAATGTCTTAAACTCTAGACTAAGTGTTGATGTCGCACTTCAAAGGCTGGAGAAATCAGACATTTACCAAGTTGTCGGAGTTGGTAAGTAGCAGTTTATTTTTAGTGCCTTCAGAATTGGCGTGAAATGCCTTCCCTGGCTAGCATTTCTCCTCTGACTATACGAGCAGTCAGTTAATATGTTAACATATTACACTTGCCAAAATAAAACTCCTAAACCGCACCCACTGACATTAATGATAGACTGTGGAAAGGTTATTAATAATCCAAGTTCAAGTTTTGCTACCAACTGTCAAATAAAGTGTTATCCTACTGAATTCATAATACAACACTGGAGTGAGGGAGTTCTCTGCATTTAAAAGATTTATTTGATGTAACTATATTAGCTTTTCATTGTGTATTTTATGTCAAATAGCATAAAGTTCTATTCTCATTTGTACCATTATTTGCTGTTCTGTCTATTATCCCTGGAGGAAAGAAATGGACTATGAACAACATCTAGCTATTCTTTCTGCATTTACACTTCAATATGTAAAGATTTTTTTTATTTTTCAAAGGTCAATTTACATGAGCATTTTTAAACACCAGCACATACAGTTAATTCCTCCCCCCTCCCCCCCCCCCCCCCAACCCCTTGTTTTTATGCTTGTTCATAATAAAGTTTACTCATTTGGAACCAAGTAAAGCTGACTGAGATTTATTTATTTATGAGTATTGTTTAGCCAGAAAATATAACTGTAAAAAAAAAATAGACAATTGGTGTAGAAATGCAGCAGTTACCAAACCTTTAGTGAGGAAATTCTGCAGTAGAATGCTTGACTTCTTAGCTTGGTAATGGAAACATGAATCTGAATTTTCCACATGCAACATCAGCGCTCAGACACTAGCTTGTTCTGAGTAGATATTTAACTCATCTCCAGCTCTCCTTTTCTACAGTTTAGGGATCATTAACTGGTTAAAAGTATCCTCTTCATTTTTTCTCTTCAATTTGCAGCTTGTGTTTCTGAGAAACTCTTTGGAGGAAGTGAGTAGACCTCTGTGGTACTTCTAAATACTGAGGCTATTCTAACACAATTTTCTTAGAAACTTATTTGGAAAATCCACCATTGCCTGTCAGGGAGCTGAAGTGCACTTACTCAAAAAATGTCCTGAGTTTGTTTCTTACATGAAACAAAACTGAGCAGCCTATTCCATACCCAATGTACCCGAGAACCTGTCAGCTAAAAGAAATCAAATCTCTGAAGGCATTTGTATACCAGAAGAAATAATAATAATAAAATAATAATAATAATAATTTTTTTTAAAAAAAGAGTTTACAATGAGTTTTCAAAATACTGTAATTTTCCAAAAATTCTCACAATTAAATCACTTTCGATTGTGCAGGCCAGATGTAATAGGTGAAGGAGAAAAAATGCAGAGAAATGTCATGCTTGCTAGTTTTGAATGAAGCACTATTGCAGAAGATATTCATCATTTAAAAAGTCTGCCACAACATTCTTCACCTACTGCACTACAGACATTGTTAGTGCTTGTGGATATTGGCAATTGTTACATACAATTACTCATGTTACTTTATAAAGTGCTCTGTAACTGCACTCTAGTGATTTTGACAGTGTTTCTGTGTCCGTTGGCTGTTTGAGTGTCTCATTGTATAACCTCATGATGTTGTTTTTGGAGCAAAGCTGTAAAATTGCAAAATGCACCAGAAATGTTCGTGTATTTAAGGTGACTCTGATGAGTTTATTTAACTTTCAACACATCCCTGTGAATACAAAACTTAGGTCCCAGCCATGAATACTCATCCACAGCTGTTATAAATTAATTTATGCTCCTGATGATGGTCAAGGCTACAAATTAAAGCATCAGAGAAACAAGTTATTTAATCATTTTAGGCTGTTTTCACCCCTCACTGTAATCTAATTTTCATATTTATAAAAATATAGGACAGACTGGATGCAACCTCATCGTAGACACATTCAGGTGTAGAACATTGACTTCGAAAGGCCAAAAATCACACCACTGGATATGACTGGATATATTGTTAATATAGAGCAAGTACTGCTTTCACACCTCCAAAGTGATAAAAATGTAAAATGTGAATTTGAACAAAAGGGCAATAAAACACTTCTGAAAAGTGTGCATAGGTTATATGTATTACATATGATGAAGAGATGAGAGCATTCTGGTTGCTGAAAATCTCCAGGTGTTTCCTAATTCTCTAAGTGGGCATTTTTGGAGCTTAAGAATTTCACACTTGACAGATGCAACTTCCTGAACCTTCTGGTAAGACTGTAGATACATTAGGGAACACCAAGAGCTAACATCAGCTTTTGTTTTTCTTCTTTTCACCTCATGCAGTGCCTTTCAGGTCATCTGCCTGCTAAATGCCTCCTCCAGATAGTCTATGAGGTTCAGTATTCTGTACATACAAAACAAAATTTATTTGGGGGTGGAAGGCACTGTAAAATTGTACAGGATCGTTATAATTTCAGGGACACCACCTTTGCATTGCTGTTTTTTGTTACAAAATACTTTGCTTAATACTTTACTTTGCTTAATGAGAGTGACTGCTGACAATTACTAACTAATTAAAGCAGTATTACCATAATATTTTGCCCTGTAATGAAGATGCCCTTTTCTGGAGTAGGTATCCAAATCTGGCTTTAAACAGATTTGATGATTCAAGAGTGGGTCTCTTTGTAAATGTTATTGAGTAAAAATAAGGATTGGCATTGATACACAAACTATCTATTAGAAGCAGTTCTTTACTCCAACTATCCATGCTGCTACTCTTACCTGCTGATATGTCATTCTTAGGAAAAAAGTCTGTAGTGCTTTGGACTTTAGTTTTGCTGGTACAGTAAAAAGACTTACAGGTTTACATTTAAACTAGGGATGCTCTCAGGCTTATATATCTTCAAACTACATACTTCATCCTTCAAATGCTTCTGGGTTTATTTTGATCCCAGACTTGCCCCTCAGTGACACAGACATCAGGGTAACAACAGGAGAGTAGCCTTCTGCACTCTTCAGCTGAGAGAAGATATGTCACCTAATAAAACATGAACAGAGCCCCTACTCCCTTATCATTGCACTCTGTCTTGGTGGCTAAGATGTGCACACATTCCAGATTTGTCGCTTAAGCACATTCCTTCACCTTTTTTTCCAATTTTATCACCTTCTCCCCTTCTCCTTTGCTTATATGGATCCATTTCTTCTCCTCTAGTCGGTTGTTCCAGTTCTCAAGAAGGGGGGGGGGGGGGGGGGACAGAATTAATTTCATTTTCAGCTTAGTAAACAAAGTCTAGGAACTGAGCAGCAAAAAGCATTAAGTTTCAGTCATAATTGAACCAAAGTCATAAAAAAGTGGTCTTTCTAAAAATGTGCTTGAGAATATAAAAAAATGCTCACACTCTAGGAACTACAGCAAACAGAGGGCAGCATTTTCATGACTGTCATCTTCAAACCCTTCAACAGCATTGCCTTCTATTCTAGCAATAGGCCAGACCCAGAAAGCTGCTGCATGAGTACATCAAAAAGTGGATAAACTCTTATTAATTCAAACAGAAACAGTGGCTGAATTCTAAAACTTTAAGCCACACTCTCTTCATTTCCAAAAGTCTTACTCATAGTAGCTGCTTTAGGGAAGCAGGGAGTATGCAGTAAGATCTCTAGCCTTTGTAATGTAGATGTTGTCTTTTTAAAGAAGGTGTGATTATATTCTGAATAGGTCAGCCTCGGCATCTGGCATTTCTTCTCTTTTTCCTATGACCTTTTACTAAGTAAGTGGGGGTTTTTGCACTCTTTTTCTGGAACTGCCCATTTGAGACAGTGAATATGAGAAGCACAGTTTGACCATCTCAGAGTTATTGCACTGGGTTATTGCGAGGGCAGAAACCACCTACTGTGGATGGAACTGTTTCTTCCTTAACAGCATGCCTCCAATTCAGGTTTAACTTTACTTTGTCTTCTGTTTGTTCATCCACATTTCTAAAGATTTAAATAAATGTGCAGTCACATTTGTTCATGGAAAGTAACAAATGAATAAAACTGCACTGGACAGATTTGAGTTTCACAATGTATGCTGAAACAGATGTCTTCTTTTGAATGGCACTGTAAAGAATTATTAACATGGACCTTCCCTGGTTATGAAAGAGACAATTAGGAGCTTTAATCCAATATAAAATATTTCAAAAATGTTCTTTTTTATTAGATTTCAGCAGCAAAGAATACCATTAGATAGATCACCAGAGTAATAAGCAAAATGATGCTGGGTTCCACCCCATCTGTGATATTTTAAAACTACACTCTACTGGTGCCAACCTTCAGATTTCCTATGGGAACATTTATAAGAATACAAAACTCAATAGGCAGTACTGATGCTGTATTAAGGATTTGTGGTCATTTTCACTACAGAATAAACATGTGCTATAAAGTGGCATGTAGGATTTTTAATAGTAGAGAAGTGAAGTTTGGCTGAGATGAAGGATTTGATTCTATTCAATACAGCACAGAGCTATAACATTTTCAGAACTTTTTGTGCTGTACTGAGGCAAAGGAGTGACAAACATTTAAAACTTTTATTAATGAACCAGATTTTAACCCATAGAGAAATAGCTTTAAACATGGTTTATAATCTGTTCAATGAATTTGATTGCCTTAACTTGGTCCCTACTGGATACTTTTCCATATTTCAGAAACCACTTTGCTTCCCAAATTTGGCACAACTAGCAATTTAGGGTCAAGAACTGAAATTGTAGGGTGTTGGAGATTGGGTTTATGGACTATTGGAGAAGCTGTGAATAGGAGAATATACAAAGTCTGTCACAGCCATCTGTCCCCACCCAAACAATTTAAGGAACAGAAATACTGATTTGCTCAAAAGGAGCAGGCCTCTGCAGGCTGCCTATAGGGATGCTAGAACTAATTCTGACCTGAGAATCTGCACTCAGATAATTCAGTGTAGAACCATACTGTAGTTGAAGATAATCTCATATAAACAGTATTACTCACTCGTTTTCTCATCAATAGGTCCACCTGCTTTACAGTCAGTTCTTTGTGGACATAACTACAGTTAGAGCCAAGTTTTAAGAGCTGATACTAGGGTTGCAGTTCAAGATTTATATGGAAGTGAAATTCCTCAAAACCATAGGTCTAACTACCAGAAGATTATACTTCATGACTTTTCTCTGGCTCGTCTGGATCACTCAGTATTGTGATACTGATAATGCTACAACTCAGTCTGTGCTGAAGTGCCAAATGTGATGCGATCATGAAAAATCTTCAGTGCTAGGATGAGTATTGTTGATGATGGAAAATATCATGTGAGAAATTTTCTGGCAGAATTGTCTTGCTCATGGAGCTAGGATGGAATTAGAACAAGGTTTGAGAAAGGTTTGATTACAGTCACTCTAATTGACTCCACTGTTACTTCTTGACATCACAGTTACAAACATGGGCTTTAACAGCCTTAGAACCACTCCTAAATGTTTTTCTCTTCTGCTTCTAGCTCCTATCCTTGTCTCTTGGCTCATGAGTACAAGGAGATGCATCTCTTAAATCTCTTGCTTTTTTGAAAGCTGAGTCTAGTAATTATAGACAATTATTATTATTTATTCAAATACATATTATTATTTGAATGCAGGTCCTACGCAATTGCCACTGCCAGTCAGGTTTCATGTTCAGAACAGCAGACATCAAAGACTTTGGTTTACTGATGGATAGATGGGCTGGTACTAGAGCTGCAGTGAGCTTTCAGGAGGCCATAGATGAAAGATCTAATGCTAGGTCTTTGAAAAGTTTGGCTGTAGGCTACAGCCATCAAACAAAATGACTTACATATTAGTTCTTTGTTAAGTTGATTAATTAAATGAGGGTTTGTGACAAAATGGATTGAAGAACCAAGTTTGTATCTGGATTCTTCTAGCAAATCTACAAATATTTCTGAGAATGACTGAGGAAAATCTATTCATACAAATCTGTAATGGGTGGGATTTTCCTAGGTCAAGCTAGGATTTGATTAGGATGCGAAAAAGTTAAAGATCTTGGTTTCCTAGGGCTCTTGTGAGCTCAGAAAGCTGAGCTTAGTAAGAGTGAATGGCTATCCAGGACAGAGCATGTATGCAATTTCTTTTAAAACTGAGATTATGCTGGGGTTCAGAGGGGTGCCAAATAGCTCTGAACTTATTCATGGGATCCTGAAAATACCATATGTTTAAGAGGACAATTCTTACTGACAAATGAAGATCATTAATTTACAGGGAATATAGACCACAAGGCTACACTTTCAGTTAGAACACAGTTGACATCAGGCTTAGTGTTTGGGACACCATATAAAAATATACATACATGTATATTTATGGATAGAAATTGGTGTGAATTATGCAGAAATTTAGTCCTATCAGAAGAAAGTGCTTACAGATAGGTATGAATGATGGTTTTCTTATATTGCTGATAGTGCACCATTCACATAACCACCAAATCTGGCATCACAAATGGCCTAGATTGACCTTATCTAGTCAGAAATGTCCCTTTACTCCGTTCATTTATCTCCTGTGTGCATACATGAAGTAATTCAATGACAGTGATTTCTGTGCCTCTGTGAAATAACAAAACATTAAATCAACTAATTCAGAAAGACAGTCAGACATTGGTTAGATTAGGTCTGCCTTCCCCTCATGACATGATATTAGGTTATAACTTTTCCCCCTTAAAAAAGGTTGTACATCATTAACATTGCAATAAAATTATATAAGGCTAACAAAAGTAATCTACCACCATGCACCAATATGCAGATGTAATAAAAGACAAAATCACTTCTCACAGCTATCTGGCCTGCTAATTATCCCTGAATATGCAAATTTGGCTTGTTTCTTGTTTGAAATCCTGTTTTATATTGGCAAACTTTCTTCTCAATGAACAATAGAAAATGAGTTAGAAGACATCAGTGAAATGTGAAAATGCAGTTGGGGATTGTTTCCATTTCATCTTGAAGTAATTTTAATACTGTTCTCTCTATCCCAAACTCCTTCATGGGCACAGAGTGACGAAAAGCAAGCAGGGAGTGGAAAGGCAGGGAGAGAGCAGTTTATCTTCAATATTTGTCTCAAAGGATACTGCCAGTGTTTAAAAAACCATTTGCTATGTGTGTTGGGCTCCAAAAGCCATTTTCTGTGTACCTAGGACAACTGTAGTTTAAGTCTGCTTGTTGCCACTCTTCTTGTTTTTATTTAGTCTACATCCAGATTTACTGTGTTTCTTCACATGCAAGTAATATGTCTTTCTGCACACTGCAAAAAGTGTAATGTCCTGAGGGTTTGCTACCAGGGTTAAGGTATTTCCCTGGAGTACACCTGGTAAAGCCATCTGGTAGCATTTGTAACAGGGAAGGGCCTAAAGGCCATAGTTAGAACCAGGTTTCTGTTGGGCTCTGTCCCCTGCAGCCTTGCCCAGGCTGCACACAAATGGAGCTAAATTATGCATCTTAAAATCTACTTAAGCATTTGTGCAAAATCTTACAGACCACAAAGAAGGACCAGAGATGGAAGGCCTCCAATACATGAATCTCTGCAGGGTTTGATCTGTGGAAATGATTATCAACTCTTTTGACCCTACCAGGCACCTACCAAAGCTCTCAAATGGACCAGAGCCATGACATCTATTTAAAGCATCTCAAAATTCAGGAGAAGAGAGGGAACTCCAGATTTAGGGAACTGCCATAAAGAGACAATTACAGAAGTTTCCTAAGTTGCTCGGGGTTTCTCTTGAAGAGTCAGTCTGTAGCAGATACAAGAATAGTACCAACATCAGCCTCAGCCTCTCCTTTGCTACATGTAGCTACACGTGCATCATATGTATATGAAACAATGCAAGTTTAGGAACTGTACTTGGTTTGGGCCACTTGTACTTTGTGAAAATTAACTGTATCAGAGAACTGATAGAGAAGTACACCAGTGTTTGCAAGAACACAGAAAATTGGAGGAATAAAAAACAAACCATTGCTCTTCTAAATCTCTAGCAGGACAACATTGTCCCTGAGCATGGGGAATTAAGTGTAGCAATGTGCACAGCTGCACGAAAAGCAAAGTGAGGAACGTAGGAACACACAGAAGACCTTGCAATCTGGTCTAAAAAGACCAGATTTTACTATACCAAGAAGGGCTTATGTTTTTGGTCACAGTATCCAGCAGGAAAGAGTATGCAAGCACTGAGTTGTGGTTTGAAGCTAGGAAGTATGTTGTTGCTTTAAAACAACAAGCTTTCTACAGCCAAAGTGAAACTTGTTAAGTCCCAATTAAAACCAAACACATTCAAAAAGCACTAACATTAGATCAATGTTTTTCTTTTTTCTCCATTTTAAGCCAAATAACAAACAGTATATGGTTTAATTATAGGGAGTATAGCTAGTTTCTGGTCTGTATTTTGCAGTTATTAAACGGTTCTAAAAAAGATATTGATTTATGTTAAATGATAGATGTGGCTACTGATGAAACTGAGACATATCACCCACTAGTGAAGTATTTAAGTATACATTTAAACCTATTCAGATTTCTACCTCAAATCTTCTCTTGAAGAGTGTATTATTCCATGTACTTTACAGCAAAGTTATGGCTCAGTAGATGCAACTTTCAATGTGGGAGAAAGTATTAAAACGTAAAATAAGCTTTAAGAACATCTTTTCCACAGTTGAAGAAAGTATGTATATTGCTTCTTGAAAATTTCTAGAATATATAGGCATGTTTTCTCTTAATCTCCATATCCCTTTGCCTGACACTTGACTCAGAAGGGAGTTGTGGGTGTTCAGCATTCCAGGAAAGAGCAACTGACAGGCTTTTGACTTTTGTTGCAAGAAAACAAAATTGAACGAACTATTTCGAAACACCTGAATGCTTTTAAAGTGTCAATCTGTAGAAAAAGAACATATATTACAGAATGTACATTGTGTTTATTTCAATTCTATGCACACATTTTGCATGACCTTAATAAACCCGTGATTTAGATCTTAGGAATGACCCTCGTTTTCAGAGTCAGGCTTTTTAAATGTTTCAAATCAGATCCAGTAAAGCAAACAAAGCACAAAAGTTATTAAAGGATATAGTTAGTTTTGAACTTATGTTTAAGCACTTTCCTGAATAGTATGAAGCTAAAGACATGCTTGAGGCCTTACTTGAAATAGGACTTATATTGCACAATGCAATCATGGAATCATGGCTAGAGAGCAGAGACCTATAAAAAGAGACAGGCAGATTTCTACATTTTTTTCATGTAGAAATGCGGTGCTTTAGAACCTCTGAACTTTTCATCATGTTTTAGAATCTCAGTGAATTTCACTCATTGAATTCACACATTTTTTCCAAATTCCATGAGATTCATTTCTATGCATATAATTGCATCTCTTTTTTTTTCCGTGTCCATTAGCTATAAAGATCTCAGGCTTTTATGAACTTAAAAAAAATAAAATTAATAAAAAATAAACATAACGCACTGAAAGGAAGGAGAAATACTACATTCCACACGCTTACCTCTGTGAGCTTTATTTCAAACTGAAAGAAAGGGAAAATGAGGATATTATGGAGCACCTATAGTCAGTTGTGTACAACAATTAACAGTGGAGCACAGCCAAAGACAGTCCTCTTCTAAAGCAAGTGTTGGAACCACAGTGCAACAAAGGTGATCACCACCACCACGAACTGTTTTTGAAAAAGAAAAGAGCAAGCAAATTTGCCATGTCAAATGAAGCAGTTCAGTGACACGGGTGAGGGAATCAAAAGGAACAAAAATGCCTTACACTAAGCTGTAGGAAATTATGACTTCTAGTTGCAATCTTAGCTGCTTTCTTCTGAGAAAATATCCAGGATGATACAATGAGATGAATGAATTGCATACTGACCTAAATATTGTGCAGTGTCCCTGACCCACTGGCTTCCCTCCAAGCATAAATCTTTCACACAGATTTTAGATTACATGTCAGTATAAGAACAGTTAAAAAGAAACATTTTTATTTTACAAACAGCTGCTAGGAAAAAAGCCACAAACAAATGTTTTGTAATTAATGATTCATGATGAAGCAGATCTAATGAAACCAACAGCGAATGGAGAGTGAACTGGGACATTTGTGGAAAGGTTTTGGTTGGCTACATAAAACAAAAGACAACATGTTCCCAAATGCAGGAACTCACTGGAGACCATCCCAGATGACTATCCAAGAACTATTGCTATCAAAAGATCAGAATGAAAGCAGTCAGGCACAGCTGGTAGAAATACACAGTAACATTTCTTGAGGATGATTTTTAATTATATTACTATGGTCACAAGAGAGAGGCCCAACTCATGTCCTGATGGAAATTGATTACCCGCTACAAGGTGTCCGTAGGAGAGCCAGTGTTTCCAAAGGACAGTCTGGCTCTAGTCACAGTGGGTTAGAGATGCCCTGTCCTTCTTGTAGTGCAAAAGCCAATCTAATCAGGTGTGAAGCATTTGATGTATGGAAAAATTAACCAGCATCTAGAGAGAAAACCTGGCACAAGATGAAGGAACCTGGCAGATGAGACAATAGACCTGGCAAAAATTACCGGAGTTTCATTCCAGTTTTGTTGAAGGTAATTCTTTTTTTTTGCCTTCTATTCTACATAGCCTTTCTTTTATTTTCATTCTAGGCTGTAAATCCAAATAAGTAAGCTAGCCATGCTGCTGTGTGCCATGACACCAATCTTTAGAAAAGCACAATATAAAACTGATCATTCTTTTTCTCTCAAAACGCTTTGCTTTAAAACATGTTCCTAAAATTAATTTTGCAAGCAGCTTTTACAAAATATAAATAATATGAGTCAAAATATCTGAGAGTATACAAATTACAAAGTAAAAACTAAGTCTCACTTTAATCAATAAGTGGTTTCCCAACCTGATGGAAAATACTATTATTTTCAACAAGGCACTTAGCTAAAATCAGTGTCTTGTGCATTGGAGAACTGTTGATGGAGCCTGGCAGCTATTTCAAGGAATTATCTGTCTAGAAAAAAAAATAATATGTATATGACTTTTGAAAGACTGTATCCAATGTTTTTGTTTAAAACATAGAAAGAACAACAACAACAAAAACCACCAACACCACCACTACCAACAACAAATTGTTGTTGGTACACACTTAATACACGCTTAAGATTTATCAAGCACAGTGTTTCACCCAAAGGCACATTCTCTTAGCTCTTTCTGAAGACTGATCTTTTCTGTCTGTACTTGGATTTCTTCTGCCTTCTTCCTTAAAATCTTTTTGTTTGTTTGCTTGTTTGTTTGCTTGCTTGCTTGTTTTTGTTGTTGTTGATGTTTTGTTTGTTTGTTTTTTCTGCACATACTTTCCTCAGGAAAGAGAAACAAAATTAAGTCTCTCTCCTCCCAAATTTTCTTATACATTACAATTTCCTGCACATGGCCAGAGTTTTGGGAAAGGGTTCCGATTGTTTTATCTACTTTCCCACTTAAAAAATGTAATTATATTTTTTTCTGACTGACTAGTGTCTGTGCCACAGCTCAGACTCACTGAGATTTTCACATAACTTCCAGAATAACAAGACACATTTAGAAAAAAAATCACCATTTCCTCATTGCAAAACTTACCTAGACGAGGGCACTCAAAAACGGTCTATTCAGTTTTCCAAACACACAATTGAACATCCACACTGTAAACCAGCTTGATTTGTATCCATGTATTTTCCTCCTAGAACTGTGTGGTAACGTGTGTTAGTAAGTAACATTTTTAGCAGGATTGTTAGAGCTTCACTAGCATCATTTTTCACACTCTGCTATAGAAGAAGCTGATGTCCTTTCTACAAAAGCAATAATATCAACTTCAAACTTAATTTGCTCAGGTACTGCTATCACAGAAAGAAAATTGTGTTGTACTGTATTGATCCAGCAGTGGCAGTAATTACAGCAGCTGGAGCAGCTGCTCCTACAGGTGGTAGATGTGCATCCACACACACATCATCAACTTCTATTACAGAGGAAATGTGGTGGCATATTTAAGTATATATATTGAGGATGTGCAGTATTTTGAAGTGGCTTGCTTGTCACTGGGGATAAATGTACACCACTATCACTGGACACTTTTCACTTAAGAATGTCAAGGCATGGATCTAGCATGGGGCAACAGTGCACAGTAACAGATATACCTGCAGTAGACAAAAGATGTGGGACAGATGGGTGAACATTCCAGTAGTGACCCTCTACAATGAGCATGGCTCTTATACAAACTGAACACTGAGAAAGCTGACTATATTTCAATCTCTGCAGTTTCTCTGTTCATAAACTGGTGAAAAGTTGAGGCAGAACAATTAACAATGTGCTGATATCACAACATAATTTTGACTAATAAGCAGTAATAAGCAATGCTTTTGAAAGTGCTGTGAGATGATTTTAATGAAGTTGTGTGAAGAACTGGCTCTGATCCTCTAGCATACTGGCACGTGGGTACACAAGGATATGTGTATCTACTTACAAGCTGGGGACTTCTGACATGTGGAAGCAAACTCTTCCAAATTACTATAAGGCAGTGGTTAACAAATTCTATACTGGCAAACAAGCTATCAGTATTGAAGTAACAGAGGTTTGAAGACAACTGATGATGTGATTTAATCATCAATGCTTAATTTAGCTCACTTTCTCCTTATTTTTTATATTAAAAAAAAAAAAAAAAGCAAACTTCTCTTTGCTGGGGCAGATGACATATTCAAAGACAGGAAACAAGAACTGCTAAGTACATTTCCTTTACTGAGCTCTACAGTGATGGGCATTGAGATCTGTTCTAAGGGGCAAAATGATGCAATGCATTTGGTATGCATTGTCATTAGATTGCTTGTGTGCTTGCAAAGATTTGAAGAATGTATACATTTAAATGTATACGTTTTCACTAACATTAAGAAATTCTTCTTCTGCTTCTTCCTGTCCTGATTATGATACATTGATCTGTGGTCTGAACTTCATACAAGTCACAGAAAATTTTCCTGAATCTTTTATTTCTTTCTGCCTGAACCACTATTTCCTTGCATCATTGGCTGATACAGAATGTCCTACCAAAAGTATATTAATTTCTTCCACAGAAATAAAGAAAATTCCCCTTTAAGTTTATCTTGACAAAGGAAGACATCAATACTTTTTATTTCTTTCGTGTGCCTCTATTTCATCCTTCTACAGCAACCTTCTCAAATATCAGCCTACAAAGAAGTGTGGTAGATGCAATTCACTTAAAAGAGAATGGGACCCACCCCATTGACAGGTGGTGGGGCAGGAGTGTCAGGACAATGAGTCTGAGTTTTTTACACTGGTTAAATTGATTTAGCTATTTCAGCCTTGCAATGCTTCATGAAGTGTTAAATAAGCTGGAGAACCCTGATCAGATCAGGCAGCAGTTTTCAAGGCCTTTGATAAGAAACTATATAGATATAGTGTAAATGAATGACTGAGAAAGTTAGACAGCTAGAGGACCAGCTGTAGGGAATCTGAAACAATCTCAGAAACTACCTATAATTTTAACCTATAGGAAAATCTTGAGATTTGATTATGAGAAGCAACGACATTTTGCAGTGAAAATAAATACGATATAAAACCAGCATATGGGGCTTTTGAACAATAATGCCTTCCTTCTCTTGCCCGTGCTCCATATTCTGGACAATGTCATGAAATACAGTTATTGCAATACCAACAGAAAGTGCAGAGGCTCTGAAGGGACTTTTTCACTTGATACTGCCACTGGGATTTGTGAGTCAACCCCTCATCCCACCTGCACAAGCAAACCCAAATTCCAAGCACACATAAACTCAATTTTAAGGAGCTTATGCCTGACAGGTACAATCCAAGGAAGATTCCAAGAGAAGCAAGGAGGGAAGCCATAACTGAATAAACCTTTCTTTCTTTCAAATTTGGATTTCAAATACATTTCTTTAACCTATATTTCATTGCTTATGAGGTGGTTTTTTTTTTTTTTTTTTTTTTTTTTTTTTTTTTTTTTTTTTTTCTTGCATCATGTTTTCTACTCTTTTTTTCTCCTAACTCTGGATGGGAATCTGTAGTATGCCTTAACAAAATACAGTAAAATTACACCATGCATAAGGTTGGTATGAAAGTGGTTTAAAACTCTTTGCACACCTACAGCAGTACTAAATTAACAAAATTTTGTAATAAATTACATTTTATAATTGACAACTATCCTAAGTTTAGTAACAATACAATAACACAGATACATTTATAATTGCATCCATACAAAGATCACCTAGTGTTAGGCACCTACTGAATAGTGAAGCTCCTGAACAAAGAAAGTAGGCTGGTATTATTACTTTTTTTTTTTTTTTATGAAAGAAGTCAAAAGAAGAGAATGCAAAGGTGTACTTTTTGTTTGTTTTTACATTTAAAAATATGTCTTTTTTTCCATGGAATAAATTTCTGGGTGGAAGCTCTTGGCATTTGAAATCTCACTTTCAGAAATACTGGAAGAAATTTAAGTAAAATGAAATTGTAACTCCATGAAGGTCTAAGTGTGCCAGCCTGTACAAATTCAAGCTGAGGACAGCTACATCCTTGATGTAGAGGGTTGCTGAATAATACAACCACTCCCCATTGCTAGGATGGGTGTTGTGTACAGCTGTGTGGGCAGGACATGGAGAGAGGAAGAAGGTTGTAGTGTTACCCTTGATAATTTTTCACCTGGACTGTTTGGATCGTAAGATGTCCCCTGTGCATATTACGTTTGGTCTTTTCGTAAGACAGCTGCAGTTCCTTCAGACACTTGCAGAGCCACAAAAGAGATATGAAGTAACTCAGAACCCCCATCTTCATCATGCTCCTGCAACAAGGATACACTGGGGTGGGCCAAACAGGGTCATACAGCCCCATAGAGCTGAGGAATTATGTGTATGGAAACTTGGGCTTATACTGAGTTTATGTTCTCTACTCTCCTGCTGTGTGAGCACTAGAGTGATGTTTAAGGACTGCTTCATGGGTATTGTGTTGTCATGGCTGGAGTCAAGGTATGCAGCACTCATCTGTTCGAAGAAACAACAGGGGAGAAATCTCTAGTGGATGAAGGCATGAAGCCCTTGTGAGAGTTTCTTTTGACTTTTCCTAGGGGTTTTAGAACTGATAAATCAAGCTTAATTGGAATTTAAAGACATTATGTGGTAGGAAAGACCAATTTGAAACTGAATCAAAAAGCACAAAACAAGTCATTTATAGGAAGTATTTCAAAACATTTACATATCTTTAAATATTTTCTATAAAATCCCTCAGCTCCTTAGATCATTATTTATAGAGTTCATAAATAATAGTGTAATGCATATTTTAAAAATATGAAAAGTATTCTTCCATGGAGTTGCAGAAGATAATCTACTTTTAAATCCACAACATTTCTAGAATTAATCAAATGTTACACAATGTCCTTTAGTTTAATTGCATGAACAAACATAAAGGCAAAAAGACAAAACAAATTATCTTTTATCCATTATCTTTTTCTTCATCAACATCATGGCAGCTGTGGGCAAAAAGATCATACGAGGCTAAAGGGAGCCTGATTTCCTTCATCCTTAACAGTTTTTCTCTTCCCATATATAAACTATATTTTAAACTCCTGTAAACAAATAACTTAGTAATAATACTTTTTGTTTTTTAAAGACAGGTAGACAATTTCTAACAAATAGTCTAAACACAGAAAACTATTCTGTAAACTCAAAAATAGCCACACTAATAAAGTGCAATCATCATCTACAACTTACATCAGACTTGAGCTGACAAAGCTGACTTTCAAAAGGCTTAAACACTTATTACAACCTAGATGTGATACCGACAAAAAAGTAAATAAATAAATAAATAAATACCATCTCCACTGTGGATTATTTTATAAATTCTGTCAGTCCACTATGTATTGTATGTTCTTCACAGATTATGACTGATCCATGACAGTCCTGAGACAGGCCATTGCAGTTGCAGTATTATGGCTTTAAATGTAATATCGGACATCACCATGAGAAAAGAATACCCCCAGGAGTCGAGGACAGAAGGTAATACAGTGGCTCTTTCAGTGGTGTGGGAGACATGGCAAACTGCTGCATAGCTGAACAGTTCCCCTTTGTTCTCTCTTCAGCTATGGATCTGATTTCTCTGAATTGGCCTTATTATAATAAATATAGATGCACAACATGATTATTTATGGGAAGAAAACAGACAAAAGGGGTTGAGTTGCTGGTACCTAAAACCTCATTTTCTGAGCTTCTCCCCTTGAGGCCCTTTTCATTTGTTGCACCATTGTATTCTCATTGTTGCTCAATGATACAAGCCTAAGCTGTTCATCAATTTACCCACTCCCCCAATCTCTCTTTTTCTCTCATGTGTGTTTCCTCTCTCTTCCCATGTTAATAGTTCCCCTGAAATCCTATCACTTTGCTGGAGGATTGATGTAAGTCTCCAGCAATTAACATAATTACAAGCCTGATTATCTTCTAATTGCATTATGAGTATTTGGTTATTCACTACACAAATTAGAGAAAATTAAAGAGGAGCAAGATCCTGTGGTGTGGGCGGTATGCTTTCTAAACTGTTATGAGCATCTGAATGCTGTGAGATAACAAGAAGGTGAAGACGTTTTATTTTCCTATTGGTTCACAGTTGTTCTTGTCACTGTGCAATTTTTTTTCTTCTTTCAACCGTGTTTCATTTCACTGAAAGATATGGCACTGCTTTCTTTGTTCACACAAGTTGACTGATAACATACAGTACACTAAAATAAATGCTATATTTTCTATATAGATTTGATAGAGTAAAAAGACAGATAGAAATTTGAACAAAAGGCACCTAGAGGATAAAAGTCAATACTACCTAGAAACATCAATAATTCAAATACATAATTAAGGGATATAATTTGTGGGGATAGAGAAACATAACTGTAAACAAACATGGAGAATTACAAGTCCTTGTCTGTCTCCTTCTAGCACTTCTGAGGTTACTGCATTATTACTTAAATAAACAGGGGTATGTTTATACACTGAGTTTAAACTTATTTTAGTTTAAACTAGAGGGCAGTTTTAAACCTAAATAACACTTTGATGGGGCATAATTAATGTAGGACAGGAGTTACTTGACCAGCAGCAATGCCAGTCATAAAAGAAATGTTTGAAGTACATAGAATGGAAATTTGTTAAAAGAAAAACATGTAACTGGATACATTTGAAAACTGTATTTTTAAAGGGAAATATAGTTTGCACAAAACATGGACAGAAAAGGGTATGATAGGGAAAGTGAGCAAGTGAGACTTGTAGTTTTTTTAAGGTACTCAGTACCTGTATTATGAGCCATATCCCACCAGTGTTTTTTGCAGAAGACTTTTTCATCTTGTCAAAATGTTTTTAATAGAAATTAACCTGTCAACACTCAAATTTAATGTCCCTGAATGAATTTGCAGGATACAGCTATGGTCTAATATCAGCAAATATAACTGGCTTCTGTAGCAGGGGACCTCTAGTCTTCTCTTGGTCTCAGGGCTTTCAGTTAGGCTACTGGTGCCCAGCCACAAGGGAATAAATTTATGACATTTACTGATTTCAAAGGGGTCAGCAAACAGCCTTTGGTTGAGAATTTTGCCTTCTGACCTAGGAACTGGTTGAAGTAGAATTCAAATGTGTGACCTAAGGCTTTACAGCTGTAAAGCATCCACTGTGGAAAACCATTTCCTTTCACTCCTTGTACCTGCCTGGTGCATTCACCAGGTTCATTTATAGACTTAGGAGCTAGTAACAAAGTAGAAGCAAGGATCCTAAATAGGGTCACAATACTTCAAGAAGGTCTCATCTAAATACTTACTTTGTGGGTGAGGTGTACACTCTAAATGTCCCAATGGCAACCATTGGAACAGGCTCTAAACTGAAATTTCAGTGATAATACTAAACTATATTAATCCTTTTGTCTGCTCTTTTTAAGACCTTATCCCTGCATTAGCACCCTGGTCCTAATTGTAAAGGAGATTGCAAGATCACAATGAGTTTTTTACTTACCTCTTATCTTAGAGCAAAGTAAATTTCAATCTGTTGGTACAATTTGAGTTCTCTGACTTTGTCTCCCATTCAGGACCATAATTCATAATTTAAGAAACACACAACTTGCCATTACAGAGGACCCAAGAGAGAACCATTATTTTATGCAAATAAGGTGCATCAATGCACCTGGATTTTACAGGCAGCAGAGGGCATTCCAATGCCTCCTGCTGGGCAAGATTAGACACTGCAGACTAAAGTAAAACATCATTCAGTCAAGCGACTGTTCAATGCAGAATTCAACTGGCCTTATTACTACATGCATGTTGGAAAGCTTCCCTTAAAACAAAATGAGATCTGCCTACTCCCCTAACTTCTCAACTCAGAGCTCCTTAGGACTGCCCTTTTTCCACATGCAGGGAATAGAATCATGGAATAGTTTGGGTTGGAAGGGTTCTTCAAGATCATCTAGTTCAACCCCCCTGCCATGGGCAGGGATGCCACCCACTAGATCAAGTTGCTCAAAGCCCCATCCAACTAACAGCCCCACATCGTTCTTGTGCTGGGGGCCCTGGACCTGGATGCAGCACTCCAGGTGGGGCCTCATGAAGGCAGAGAAGAGGGGCACATTCACCTCCCTTGACCTGCTGGTCACTCCTCTGTTGATGCAGCCTAGGATGCCGTTGGCCTTCTGGGCTGCAATCACACTTTGAAGGCTCATGTTGAGCTTTTAATCAACCAAGTCCGTCTCCTCAGAGCTGCTCTTCCTCCAGTCGTCACTCAGCCTGTATTTTTGCTTGGGATTGCCCCAACCCAAGCTCAGCACCTTGCACTTACACTTACTGAACTTCATTAGGTTCACATGGGCCCACTTCCCAACCTTGTCCAGGTCCCTTTGGATGGTATCCTTTCTTTCTGTTGTATCTGCTGCACCACTCAGCTTGGTGTTGTCTGCAAAATTGCTGAGGGTGCACTCAATCCCAATGTTTGTGTCACTGATAAAGATATTAATCATAGGAAAAAAAAAAAAAAAAAGGCATAAAAGCATGTCTTGCTCCAATAGTTCTCAAGGTCCATCAGTCCTGGGACTCAATTTCTTCTGAACATTTACTGATGAAAGAGGTTGGCCATTATAAATAAATAGACAATTAATAAATAAATACCAAAATCAATATAATTCAAGCTTAAAAGAGAAAGGTGAGAACAATCTTAATTATGTATCTTCCTGGCATAGCCATAAGAAAAATCCCTCATCAACAGAAGAATTTTCTTAAACAAAACTGAACCATGTATACATATTTTCATTTGTTGCTGCCAAATGTGTGTATAGAAGTATCTAGGAACCCCTCACCATGTGCTTCAACTGATCTATCTAGACAGAAAATAAAAAGAGAAGCTGTACACCATATGACTCCTTAACTGATACTTTAAAATTGTTCTTCAAGTGAGTTTAAAATAGATTCAACATGAAATTGAATTTTTGCAAGTAGGTAAAATTTCATATAACTTTTTTAAGCTGTATAATTTTAATAGCTGTAGACAGTGGGCCAAAAAGAGCTTTAATGTAAAACACACTGAATTTAATGAAAAGCTTCATTGAATTTACTGGCAATTTGCCCAGTTGCCACAGGATTCAGTTTTGCACACACACTTTCCTCCCACTGCTTCTCAAAGCTGTCAGATGTACATATTATAGAGGTTTTCAGAAATCCAGGACTGGTAGTATAAGTGGATTTAGTAGTCTGATATCAAAGAGTCCAAGGAGAAAAGCCACCCTGGAATTCTGTCAGAGGAAGTAAACAACAGATTGCCATTTTCACTGTCATCTTTGTAAAAGGCCATTTCTTAGATTCTACAGATACTTTTTTTCTGAATGGCATCCCTGAAATCTAATCTGAAGCCCAAACTCCAAAGTGAAAGTGAGTTAGAAATAGATAAATGTATATTTTTTATTTCTTTTGCACTAGCACTGTCAAACTTTTTAAGCAGGTAAGAATTATGGACATCTGACGATGATCATATTGACAGAAGACACTTATTTAAAAATAAAAAATAAAAATCCTGTCTTAGTACTTAGGTAAGTAACTAAGAATATTTCCAGATCATAGCATCTCTGAATCCCAAATAAGTTGCCCATGTTTGTTCTTTACAATTTTTTCTAGCAATTGCTAGGAGGCGATAATCCTGACACGATAGTCCAGAGCCATCTCAGATTGTTTTAAACAGAAAGCAGTACGTGACTTAGCAGGAAGGCCATAATACCATGCCACAGCTATCCTTAAATTTGAAGTGTTATCTTCTTTTTTGATGCAAACATCCTCCACCACAGTGAAAAGCAAACAAAATATTGTTTCCCTGCTTCATTACTTTAGTAAGAAGGATTGACGATATGCTTAGCTGGCAGGAAAAAATAATTTATTTCACTGTCACCTTATTTGTTCACCTGCTGCAAGGTAAATAGAAGCTAAGTCACTTTTTATTTATTTAGCTTTTGCAAGACACCCATACCGACATGGCTAGCATTATCTATTATATGCAACCACTCTATTACACTGATCACAGAAAACAAAAAAGTGTGAGATCATCTAAAACCAAATTCACTCTTAACAGTTAATATTTGTAGAAAACAACATTCCACCTTTTAGATTTTTGAACATAATGCTTTGATTTTTTTCCACTCATCTTTTTTTTCCAATTTAAAATGTGTTTTGAAAATAACAGTAATTTAACATATTTCATGTTCAAAATGTACTAGGAAAGTAAACGGTCCACACGTAGGAGTTTTCAGTGTCTCGGTTTTATCTGTTATCAAAGATCAATTACTATTATTAGTAAAATCTCTTTGTCAAAACAGTACAAAAAATGTAACTGATAAATATATTTGAAAAATGCAGTTACAAGCCAATTCCCATGTTAATTTCTCAGAGAAATTTCCCACTAGGGCGTGGCTGAAAGCAGAGAAAGTGAGTAGGGATTGTACAGAGATTACTATGTATTAGCGTAAAGCATCTCTTTTCCTGTGAAGTGAAGAATGGTATAAGCTCCACACTCAAAATGAGAGTATAAATTTGACTCAACAAAGCAGCCTGTCTGTAGGAGCTTGTTCCACTCTCATTTCATAGCACAAATAAAATGCTTTTTTATCCTTCCTTTTCAAATAGAGTCAAACATTCTAAGTAAAGTAAAATCTTATAACAAGGGGACAAGCAAATAATTTATGTTTCAGGAGGCTGCCTGATAGCTAAATGAGATGTAAGGTAAGAGGGCATTATGGTAAGCAGATACATGGCCACAGAACTGAATGTAGTGAGGATTTGGCTTTTTTTTTTTTCCCCTTATTATTTATTTATTTATCTATTTATTTATTTTCTGTTTCCTCCTGTTTTCTGTTTTTGGCTTCAGCAGATGCAGGACTGATCTCTTTGTTGTCACTTTGGTAGCAATTGGCTTTGATAGTCAGCGGCCACTGCATGGGTGGACCTGTTGCCAGCCTAGTCTTCAGTGCAGCTGTGTTAGTGGGGTGTGCTTTTCCAGAAGTCTAAAACAAGAATTAAATTCATACCTTTCTTTGCCTTAATAAGAAGTTGCCACTCCTCTACAGATTACAAATATGGGCAACATTTCTCTGTCTGCCATGTGAATTCTCATATGTACCACTACTTTTCTAACAGGAAATAGAGGTAGATTACTGCTGTAGTGTTTACATATTGAAATATTTCAATAATAATTGAATACTGAATACTTTCAGTAATGCATTAATATATTGGAAGCTTTGTCCTTTTTCTTACTTTCAAACTGGTCGGAATTTTGTTTCTAATGATATCTTCTGAAATATGCAAAAATTTTCTCAAAACTTGAGCATCTTTTATTCCCCTTGAATACTTGGGTCCCTGTGCTAGAGCTAGTCTGTAGGTCCATCTCCCAAATGGTCGTTTATGCATATGTGTAAACAGAGTGGAGTACATTCAGATGGGGAAACTGAAACTATCAAGAGGGAAAATTCAGGTTCAAGACTGTCATGTAAAGCAGGCAGGGGAGCAAACTGACCTTTGTGCTCTCTTACTGACCACTGGCCAGTTGGGTGTTCTAAGGTTTATTCATTTTTAAGCAGAAAATCCTTCTTGAAACTGAAAAGGTTTTGTTGAAATTGATACATTTCTGGGAAAAGAAAAAAATTAAAAATAAAAAAAAAAAAAACATACACACTTCTGATTTCAACCAATCAGTATTTTCACTGAGAGATTCTGACACAGTTCTTATGGTAAATAGATATTTTAAAAGTTTTGTTATGATTCAGTAGCACTATATTTATGTAGAGTACATTGTGTTGTGTTTACTTAAACTCAGAAGATATAACAGTAATATATGGAACACATGTACAGTAGGAAGATTTTGTGTACATATTTGACATTAACCTGCTATGCTATATATTTATGGAACACCAATGAAAAAATATAAAAGATCATAACACTTGACTCTTGATGACATTATACTAATACATCATATTTTTATATTTTATGAATACTTCTTGTTTCCACTGTAACTAATCTTCACCTCCCAGCATTTTTTTCAAGTCTGTCATACACTCATTATGTGAATAGCAGATACATAATTTTCCTCACAATTCTGGAACCACAAATGCAAGATATGTTCTAAAGAAAACTCCACATCATACTAGGCCATACTTATGTGTACAGTGTGGCTAGATTTCAGCATCCTCAGCTTCTACTAGTCACATGCACTTGATTTCTGACCTTTCTTATTTAGAAGTACCTGACCAGGAGCCATGACTTTGATCTCCACTTTCAAGCTAAACTGATAATGTAGAGCTGTCTCTGTCTCCAAAGTTTCTGTTAGATAAGTACTTAAGCTTGTTCTCAACATTTTTCTTAGGCTCCTAAAACACAATGGGTTTTAATATACCACAGTTTTGGACTTGCTGTGCTTTCAGCTCTTTGGGGCCAATAGCAGAGTACAAAAGTAGAGAAATTAAAGAGCTAGACTAACATATTCTGGCAGGAGGTCTTTGCACAAGACACCAGGGACTTAAACTGAGAATTCAGTGTTTTCCTCACACTCATGACTTTTATCCTTGTCAGCAGCTGAGGATCTGACTATCAGTCTCCAGAGTGGTTCACTAAATGGTCTTGGAGAACATTTATAGCCAGACACCAATGAGCTAATAACAGCTGGGATAATAACATCTGGGAACCTACATTTTATCTTGGGATTGAAATAAGTGATAGTCACCTGCTGTTGTGTCATAAATTTCACTATATTGAGATGGCCCATCCAGTAATCTGAGCAGAATTCAACTTTAGAAACCAATACCACTGAACTGAAATTTATTTTCTCTGTTCAATGCATGCTGCTATTACCAAGTAATTCCCTATAGACTCATCCACACATCTTGCATTAATGTAAGTTCTAGGCCTCTTTGGTCATCTTATTTTTCCACATTTTCCTCATCTCCAGCATCTGGTTGGCCTGCAAGTGAAAGCCTGGGCAAAAAGCTACTATCCCCTAACAGTTTTTAAACTTATGAAATATTTTAATATAAAAGATAGCTTCAACTTTGATCATACATTTGGATTTTCTGCCTTTTGTTTGTGTTTATGATGCTTACAGCTTCTTTTTGAGTATTTCAGTTGATTTTTGCCACCATAGTTTATGACGTTCAGAGCTGATAAAACTCTGGAGAAAAGGCTTACATAATTATGACTGTTTCTTCACAGTTTGGTGAAGAAAGCATAAAATTTTCTCACTTTTTAGATCTTGTTTTTCTGTTTCACCACTTCAATAGAGAAAATTTCTTGCTGTGACACACTTGATCTTCAAGATTTTGGAAGAGATTAGAAGAACTCATGGGGGTTAGAGCTACCGGAAGTTACTCCTGAAGGTATGTGAGCATACCAAGTGAAAGACCAAACTGTACTTCTACTGCTTGCTGTAATCTACATGTACTCCCACAACCCTGCATGGGTCATTTTCAGAGATAAAAGGAAGTGTGACCCAGTATAGTAATTCTTACTAACTATATTTAATCTCCAGAAATTTCTTTTCTGCATTTTGAAATTAACCAGCATACTTTCTGTCTTACTAATTAGGCCAACATTTCTAAAAGGCATCAGTTTGCTTCATTTTCAGCTTTACGTGTGGAGAATTATCTAATGTAACCACTGCAGTACATTTAGCTGCCTGTTCCCTATCATTTCTTTCAAGTTATTTTGATAAATGTATGTACTGATGTTTGATAATCACAGAACGTGATTTTAGAGAACATCTTCGAGATACAGATCAAGTGTTTTCACATATACTACAATTACAGAGAAAAACACTGTATGAAATTAATTCTCATTCTAGAGAATACAGCCCTCCAGGGACTATGGACTACAAAAGTGTAATGTTACGCAGAAATGCAAGTCATGAGCCCGACTTGTACCTGCCCCACTGTAGCAGACCACATCCTTTTAACTTGTGCAATACTTCATGGATTTTTCATTTACTAACAACAGCCAGCAACAGTGATTTCCATGCATTTCTATTTTTCTCCTCTAAATTTAAGGCAATTTTAAAACTGTACTGCTGCTGTCTTCCAGGTTCAGTAAGCCTAAGGGAAAATGATAATCTCATTGAAAAAGTAAATAAATAAATAGAAAGACGCAATGTACTTTTCCACAGCATACAGTCATTCCTAAGTCTTTTCTACTCATCTTCCCCCTTCAAGTTAGTCTTGCATTAGACTTGCTAAATTCACTGGAGACCAGATTTTACTCAAATGTCTTTAAAGCATCTGTGTTTTCTCTCCTTTAGTAAAAAATCAGGTTTGTCACTAACTTTTTTGTCATGGGTCCATTATTTTTAAAATCTATCAGTTTACTTCATATATCATGTTAATATGACATAAGCATATTCATATTTCAATAATTATTAATATTATTTTACCATCCCTATTAATCATTCTTTTTAACTTGTCATTCAAATCTACTATAATGGAATATGTGAACTTAGTGACTAAGAATGAAGCATTATGACATGGTGTAGTCACTTATTTGTCTAGATAAAAAGGAATTGGAGGATATCTTGCATGTCTCTCCCATTTCATTTGAGATAATGATGTTTGTTTATTTTTTAGCATAGGACCTTAAACTCCTTAGATGTCTGCGGATCCATTACTTTTGGAAACATTACCTAAGCAGTGTATGAAATCATGTATTCATTTTTTACAGACACACGAGTGAGGGCAAAAATTGAAAGCAAACCTAACCCTACTCAACAGTCAAATTTATCAGCGGAGTTTCCATCCTAAATACCAAAAATACCATGTTAAATATAGACACTGAAATATGGAAATATGTTGAAGATGCATATTATATTTGAAGTATTTAATTAATAACCTTGCCTGACATCCAGTACAGTCTTTAGAAAAGCTGTTTTGGACTTTACTCCATTGATTTTAATGGAAACCAAAGGCCTATTCTATAAAATATATATAGAAGGACATATACCACAATGCAAGTGATTTGGCATACATCCATAAGTCTTGAAAGGAAGAGGCACTTAGAAGTGTGAATGTGAATTGCTTTGCAATCTGCAGTGTGGTAATATAGCTGTCAACCATATTTCATGTTGTGCAGGACTATGGATAGAAAGCATCTCTGGAAAGACATGCAGAGACTAGCAGAGACTGAATGTTTGACATCCAAATACCCACTCTGCTCCCCCTCCCCTTCCCCCCCCCCCCCCCCAGTTTATTTATTTTTTTTTATCATATAGAGATAAAAAAAAATAAAGACTACCTTTCATAGAGTATGTTAAGCTTACCTAAAATATGGAGGAAAAAGTTTTTCTTCTATAGAGTTTGCATGCAATATTAAATATACAGAAAAGGAGCGAGATGGGGGGAGGGATGGAGAGTAGAGGCGGAGAGAGACAGAGAGAGGAAGAGAGGGATGAAAGGGGTGGGGAGGGAGAAGGAGAGAGAAAGAGGGAAGGAGAGGGTGGGAGAGAGAGAGAACTCATTCAGCTTTCACTCAGCCAGAAATGAGAAAGTTAGTGGTTTTGGTTTGGAGGGTCTGTGAATCCTTACACAGTTTCAATTCCTTCTGAGTTTGCACCTTTGAGTTTTACTTTAGGTTATGGGGTAAATAAAATGACACTCAGAACAATACCCATCAAGTTACCAAGATGCTCCTTTCTTCAAGATGAAATCATGAAAAACCACAAAGTCTTGGCAGCATTTCTACCTGAATTATGTGTTTTCTAACATTCACTGGCTATTTAACTTCACTGAAAAGTTTACAAATTTCAGCAAACTTCATCTGAGTTCTAGTTTTGTAGCAGATCACAAAGACATGAAAGTCACTAACTGCTTCTTCTTTCACTATGAAAGTTTCTCTGTCATTTATATGTGGCCACCCAGAAAAAAAAACAATACTGGCTGAATTCATGCATTGGAGTCACCTGGGATCCAAAAAAGATGAATTTTACTTCCACAGCAGAAAAACATGATTTATATTAAAGTATATTTTCTTGCTCAATTGGGTATCTCACTTTCAACTACTCTGATTTGCTATGTCTTGTGAGCAAGACACCACATTTTGCTATGGTGCAGTTTTTTCCTATTCTGTAATATCAGGATAATGTTTACTCAGCTTTGTAAAGGTGCTTAGACAATTTAGGATGAATGACTTAAAACCAATTATTCCTATTACGTTGTAACAAATTTGTGAGCCATATATAGAAAAAAAAATGTATAGCATTCACAAATTAGGCATTTTTAAATGAATCAGGTTTTAAACATTCAGATTAAAACAAGGCGAGGGTCTGAATTATATACCTAGTAACACTGCATTCAAAACAATGTTGCTGCTCACTTGGAATTAATCCTTAAAAGTAATCACCTTTAGAATTTTATAATCAGTTAAAATCAGTCCTATTGCAGGTGCAATCCAAAGACCTTTTCTCAAGAAATCATTAAGAAGACATCCCTGCATGCTTGGTCTGCTGTAGCCTCACTACATGCAGTATATTTCACTGCAGTTTAATATCTCCTGCTTTTCAGAAGATGACCAAAATTTAACAACAACAACAACAAAGTTTAAAATGGTAAAGAAGAAAACCATGTGTTTAATAACAGATAAAACTAGGGTCAGTGTCTGATGCACTGGCGTTTTCCCAGGCACAAGACATGTTTTCCCCAGGGGTCATTGGGTCCAGGCAGGCTGCATTCTTTCTGCCAGGCACTTTGTAATGTGCAATGAACAGTGTCATTTATTTTCATTTCCTCATACTTAATTGCATGCTTCTTGCTTCCAATATTAAGCCAGGAGGCAGGTGGTAGAAGCAGTAAACTAAAGTACTCCTAGCTGTCGGAGTTACAGACCATGCTACTCTCCTCTTGAAACAACCCAATTGTTTACAATTCAGCAGAAACTGCTGAACTGGAAAAATGCTTGCTTCCATAGCACATTCAATAGAGATTTTCCTTTTATTCTAAAAATAATAATAATAATAACAATAATAATACTCTGATACTCTGGTACTCTATGCATATCAGACACAAAGTAGTTACACTTATCAACATTTTATCACATTAATAGGAAGCAATACATTAAGCTATTTAAAAACTCAATGATCATGACCAAATGTAGGAATAAGATGTTTATTAACTATGTAACATTCAAGTTTATCACATTTGGAATTATATGAATTATTTAATTTATTGTGGAAGTTAACTTTTATTTAGTTTTCACCAATGATAAATAAAATAAAACTTTATTAAAGACCCCTTAAATAGAGAACTTAATTTCATCTTCATGGTGCACTCAAGCTGACTAGATAATTACTTCTGTCGTATTTTGATGACTTCTATAGACTAATCAGGAATTTACTGGTATATTTAGATATAATGCAAAGTTCTCATGGATTGCACTTTACAATGCATAAGTTTTTTGTTTTGTTTCTGTTTTGTTTTGTTTTTTAATAGTAACATTGCTGTGCTACAGATCTGAGTTATTGCTGAAACAGATGGAAATCGTACCATATAGACACAGTTAAAAGAGAATGACAAAGGGGAAAAAAATAAGTAACAGTTAATATATTCATGATCACTTCAAAAATGTAGGTTCTCACTCCAGTGATTCTAACTCCACCCAAGTGTTTGTGAATAAAAGGTGATGTTTATTCCTGCTGCAACTATCTGACAAAGATAAATAATAAAAAACAGGCTTTCTAAGAATATTATTTGCTTATTTGTATAATAGCACATAGTATCACATCTAACAAAAATGTCACTGTACCAAAACATGCTCTTCATTTTATCTTGTTTGCAATGTACAGTTCCAATATGTCCATTAATAACTGCAATAGTATACAACGTCCTTTGTATCAAGAACTTTGTATCAAGCTGTTCACGTTCTGTAATACCCTACTTAAGGATTACTCGTGCTGTTATTTTTTGGTAAAGTTGCACACTTCAGCTGCAGGATGCATGAAAGTTCAGGCTGAATCCTACAAGTTACTCTATTTGTAAACCTTTTCTTCTTGTTTGTACACCTTCTTGAAGGCAGTGGGGCTCTGAGCAAACGATCACTTTTTTCCTTGTAAAATAAAATGGAATTATGGTGAAATGAGACATCCCATTAGTAACCTAAGAGACATCCCAGCAATAACTTAAGAACAAGCTTACCTTATTTTACAAAAATCCAGTCCAAATGTCTTGTGTCTAAAGAAAGAACATACATGTAGTTAAAGAAAAATACATACATACATACATATATATATATATATATATAAAAGCAACTGGGTAAAAGTGAAGTTGTAAACACTACTTTTCCCATTTCCAGATCAACTTCAGCTGTTGAGGGATTCCTTACCTGAATTCAAATCTCTATTCTTGTACATGGTGGTCTCCCACACTTTTCTCATTGCTGAATTTGTTTATTGTCATGCATTGTCATACTATTTTTCTCCTTAAAATCCTATGTGCATCCAGAGAATCCTAATTGAACTAAATGTACAATTGCCCTAAGAAGGTAATGGAAAAAGGTTAAAATTTGGAAAACTACTTAACTGTCTAAATCATCAAAGTTTGATTTTCATGTATAACTTAGTTTTTAATATATTAAATTCCACTTGTTTTTAGTAAAACTCAGGTTTCCAGACCTAGTCTCCAAAGGTACTCAGGAACCTCAGTAGATTTCAAAGTATTCACATAGTCTCATTAAAATAAGTGGAAATTACACATCTTTTAGCAATCCCAGTAGGTACTTTTCTCCATCCTTCAGTATTATAATCTCTTAATAAATGTGTTTTTCAAGGCCAGAGTTTTAATCCCATTAGAATACCAGGTTCTTAAGTGACAATCCAATTTGTTCTGTCTACCCTTACAATCAGTGGGGAGGGACTGAGACAACCAGAGGTGGTGGGATCAGCCTAGAATTTGGTTTTGCACACCACTTTCCATATTCAAATGGAGGAAATTAGAGTAAATGACTCCTTTTTTCACCTCAGCTATGTCCTTAAAATTAGGTGAGCTGCATCAGAGCTTAAAGACAAAAATAGTTTCTTTTAGATGTCTTTTTAAAAGAAATTTAATGCCTTTTCTCCATCACTCTGTCCAGTGTTTTTTGCTTTAGCTCCCAACCTTCCTCTCGTGATCTATTATTTTAGAACAGATTACACAGACTTCCTGAAGAACTAAGAATCCCAAATGAATGTAGGGAAGTCTTTTAAATTCTGAAGAAGGAAGGATTTCAGATGTGCCTCTGCCCTCTGGATTCCCTACTGCTAAGTTCTGTGTAACACTACTTTTGAAACATTTTGAGTTAGCAAAGTCCACACACATACTGAAAAATGAGCATAAAGAACAGCTTCAGTCATTCCCCACTGCAGTAATGTACTGTATAATCACTTTTTGGATTAATGTAACAGAATTTCTTTTTGGGGTGAGCCCAATTATTGGCATCCAACTTAGATACTAGTTTCTTAACAATTCCTGGGGAGATCTAGAAATGGTGCATGGAAAGTCAGTGGACTTCTGAAAAATAAGAAAGGGTTTATGCAAAGTTCTTTAGCCTCTACAGTTAAGTCACATTAGCTTAAACAGAGAGAGATAGCTACCTTTTCCCAGGAACCACAACATAAAGTCTACTTTAAGCACTTTTTTCATGAAGAAAAAAGGAATGAGACTTTCCTCATTCATTTTTCCCTCCCTAAGATAATCAGATGCAGAAGTATTTTATTGCTCCTGACCTGCCAGAATTCCCCCTAGGAGATAAAGAGAAAGCATGATGGTACCAATGTAGCTAACAACCTACAAGCAGAAAGAACCCAGAATTCATCACCTGATTAAACAAACAAGAAGTTATGTACATATATGCTAAAAACAACAACAACAAAACATCATCAACAAAAATCTAACTGAGCCCAAATGACAACTAAGCCTCCATCTTGGCAGAAGATGTAACACCTTGTTACTAAGCTGTTAGCAGTCTCTTATCCCTGGATACCCAGGAAACCATCAGTTGGGATACTCCAGAATGTGAGTGCTAGAGGGCAAGATCTACACATGTATACTTGATAGATCAGTAAAGGCTACTGGTTTATGTTATATAGGTTAATTACACAAAAGTATATCTATTTTTATAAATTCCAGTGGTGCTTGAATGGCCTAAGAGACCATGCTAGTCTGTATGATTAAGAGTGCACGTCTCGTCCAAAAGAGACATATCTCCAGTCTGCAGACAGGATGAAGCTGCTCCTAGCCTTATCCTGTAGTTGATTCGGGGTACTATGAAATAAGGCAAGATAGATATTTTCAGTATTAAGCATATAAGTCTGTCTGTAGAGTGTAGTTGGATGTGCTTTTGAAAATTAACGGCCTTTCCCCATTGGTCTCCGCTATTCATATTTTTAAACTCCACCAAAAGTGTTGATTTTTGCAGACTCAAGACCAAAGTCCTCAACTGGAAAAATAATACAATTTAGAAAAATGTTGATCCCCCCAAAGATATTTTTACTGGACTTCACCCAATGTGCTAAACAGAGATCCCTACAGCATTAGCAAAGACAGACTGGCGTGCCTGAAACAGATTGCTATGGGCTAATAAAACAATAATACCTTCTTCATAGCAAAATCCACTCCCTTTTTCCTTCATGGACTCCCTTATTCCATGGTTTTTGACTTCCATTGTGATATTGCATTATGGACACATTCAGAGGTGGTAGAGGATTGGCTGGAACTATAAGTATCTCAAGCATAAAAAGAGACATCTAATATTTATATACTGAAATACCTTCTATGTTGCCATTTGAAGCACATTCAGTGCATAATCTTGCAGATCACTCATTCACAGGTCATGTCTCTATATCCGTAAATTCCCAAACTGCAGTGTTTGTTTTTCATCTATCCAGATGAATACCCTAAAAAATATCACTTACCCTTTGACATGATAAATGACTCTGTGGGGATTTTATTGCTGAGATGCAATACTCTGGAGAGTCATGCAATCGTGCAATCCAATTAGTGTTTTAGATAGTACAACATCATTCAGTGAATGAATGGGTACAGCTACTTTACAAATAAGATTGTCAGGACTCTTCCCTACCTTTTTCCTCTTCCTTAGATGGTGTCTACCGACATGGATGTGCATACATACACAGAAAATACACCAATCCTGGATTTCTCCTTAGAGAGACCATTGTTTTTGTTGAATTACATTTATAAAGACTTTCCAAATTATAGACGAGGTCATTACATGGAGTATGCATTGATGAGTACATGCTGAAAATGAAGAGCAAAATATTTGTTATCCATTTCAGTTCCTATACTCCGTTTCAATTTCATTTTTACAAAGCCATTTGAAAGCAGTGGAGAATCAAGTTTCAATTCTTTTTTATTTATTTATTTTTTTTTCACATACAAATTATAAAATGCATACCCTTATTCTTTTGGTAATACAATTTAATCTACCTCAGAAGATGTGGGTTTTTTTTTCTGCTTTTTTTTTTTTCTATACAGTTGTTCACAGCTGAAATTTCTCAGTCATAAAGAAAACACATTTGCTACATTCCAAATGTCTACATAGGTGCACATTTGGGAGATTTCCTTTTATTTAAAGTCACAAGGAAAAATATTGGCAAAATCTGTCATTCTTGAGCGAGTTCTCAATAAAAGTTAAGTAGAAAAAAAAATCCAGGTACCTATTCTATTGAGCCCTAATTTGAGTAAGTCTAGTGTAATTCTGATATCTAATTTAACTATCATTGCTGCACAGGGTTTTCCCTATTCCTCCATATGGAAGCTTGTAAGAGTTTCAGGCAGCTTCATAACAGGGGTGGATGTTTTAAGTTATCCTTAAATTTCTTACTCTTGACCCCCAGTAAATGGACTACAAATTAGATAAAGCAACTAGTCTTGCCAAAATATGATGCAGAACTCTGCTTTTCAAGCTCTTCACCCATAAAAACTGAGTATGACTTCCTTGAGTTGCATTATCAGACCCACATGTTTTATAAACTGCAAAATGGAAGTCTATTGTGTTTGGGGTACTTCATTCGTCGATTTGCTCATTCTTTCATGTCTAACAGAAAAAATAGGCCATTGCCTCCTCAATCAGGATTACCAATTCAAAAATAATTATATTGTAGCAAAGGCACAAAATTCTGATGCAACTTCCAAAAAGTTATCATGAAGTTCTCAATTTTCTTTTTACTTCGTTCTCCCTAAAACCTTTTTCAGTATTGCAAACTCATTTACTGGCAAAATATGACTGAATGGAAGCAAGCACTTATAGTTTATCGGTACCTTTGCAGCTAAGTTATATTGAGGGAAATTGTGTTTATTGAAAAATGTATATTGAACAAAATTTGGCTAAAGTATTTTTCTGTAATCTTTGAGGTTACATAACTACAGGAGATAACATCAGTAAATGAAGGATATAATTGGCTAATTAAAACAATTTCCATTCCCATTTAGGCCTCTACTCTAAAAAGGATTTAGAGGGATTCCTGCTCTGTAATGTGCCTATGTACTCCTTTGGGCATATGCCCAATGAAATGTTTAAGGATGTACTCAGACATGTGTTTCAATGCAATGATCTGCTGAAAACAGACTTTAGCCTAGAAGAACATGTAGGGAAAAGTATCCACCATCCTTTTGGTGAAGAATCAGAAAAGAAGGCTTTTGAATTAAAAAAGAAAGGTAGATGCTCATGCCAGCCAGAAGGAAAAGCAGAAAATGCTTTCAGAGTCTGACATAATCTACTTTTTCTATCACCAGGTCCAAAGCAGTAAGAAAAAAAGTAAGGTTTATTCATGGGATCAAACACAGGAATTCACTTTCAGCATTTGCTACACAGTCTTCTTCAGAGCTCCTTTAAATCAATAGTTAAAATCTGCTTTATGAGCTAGGAGGACAGGAAAAGCTGTCATTACACTAGTTTGTATCACATCTAACCTCTACATAAAACATTTTTTCATATTCACTTAGTTACTTAGAAGACATAGTCTAGTTAGTAAACTCATGATGTAGTTTAGATTATTTGTTCATTGTTTTCCTTTTTTTTTTTTTTCACTACCACAACACCATAGCAACCTAAACACCAAATATTTGTTTTCTTTCTCCAACACTGCAAGTTATTTTATGAAAATCTTTATTCAAATTGGGCAATGCATTGACTCATTCTGTTTGTCTCCCTTGTATTTATCTCTAAGGCATCTATCACCATGGTGCCTAAATGCTGCGGTATCTTAGTGTTTGCCAGCTCTGTGCATCTTGAGAGTGGTATCATGATTTTTGCCCACTTTTACGTAGCTTCTTTATACACACTGCAAGGAAGTATTATGTAAGACAGTCAAGGATTAAAAGCAAATGTTTTCTATACTAATACACAAAAATCAGTAGCAAAACTGAAAATCCCTGCTGTTTTCTTTAGTCTTTGTTTATTCTGAAAAATAGCTTCTACTGGTAGAATACACTTTGTTGGTGAAGGCATCTTGATCTCAACCCCTCTGAACTCTACTTAAAAACATTTGCATTCTACTTCCTAACCAGGTTGGATTACCACCTGCCCACACAACACCAAGCTCTCCTTATGCCTTTTTTTTTTTTTTTTTTAGTACCTAATTCAGTTTACTTCCTTTCTTAAGACTCATTCAGATTACATCTTCCCCCAAAACATACTCATGACACTTCCAAACCAATGACTTCCCACAAATGACCTGTGCTGTCATGAGAACAGTGTTGTGTAAGCAAGCCTGCAGAGCTTCCAAGCTGCTGCAGACTAGACTAGGAAGTAGTAACAGTGACAGTTGTAAAATACACCTGCTGCTGATGGTAAGACTTTTTTTTTCCCTCCTTCTTTAATAACAGTTGAATGGAAAACACAGGAAGCTGTAAGTAAACTTTATACTTGAAAATACTAACTTGGCCCAAAACATTGTGACGGTGTATCTGGCTCACCTTCAAATTGAATGATTTTTCTCCCCAAATATTAAATGGAAAAAGTATTACAAGAAAGAAGTGAAATGGAAAATTGCTAAAGCTCAAGAACATAGCACACAGAAAGGCAGTATTTTTTTTTCTAACAGCTCTGAGAAGATATGAGAAAGGGAGAAGGGGTGTGGAGGAGGGGGAGAGGGAGGGAGAGTCAAGACAAGGGTACATGAAGCAGACTGAAAACAGAATGTGAAATAATTGATATTGTTATGGAAAGACTGAAAAAAAAATTAAGTAGGGGCAAAATCTACAGAGGCACTTTCAATACCATAAATATCATCCTGCAGAGTAGATTTTCCATAAAACTCTTAAATGTAATTGGCCTTGTCATCATTTAGAAAGCTGGATTTTTTCCTAGTTCATCTTGCCATGGGCCAGACAGCTTCACCTTTTTTTCCCCATAGCAAGATAAACCCTATGGGGCTTAACTTACTTACAATGCTACACTCCAGTTAAAATATAACTCTTACCCAGTGTTTCCATTGAAAATCTGTTTCTAGCCCATTGATAAAACAGGATTATTATTGGAAGGTAAATACCCTCCAAATATAGAAAAATGGGAAAATGTCACACTTTGCAGCTGTTACTGAGGATGGTAACAGAGTTCGACAGCTGTCATTTGGGGAAGTGAAAGTGCTTAATATATTACATGAATAAAGCATATTTTGCCTTTCTTAATGGAACACATATAGTAAAACACTTCCCTAAATTCAGTATTCAGACTCTTCATTGATCAACATCATTTAAAGTTGTATCAACAATAAAATGCAACACATTTTTAGTACATCCAAAGTTATATAAAACAGAGGATTTCTATGTATATAGCACCTTACATCTTCAGAGTTTGAAAATAGCAACATCTCCATTCTCATCATCCCATTTCACTAATACAAACAACAAGACTCCTGAGACCGGATATATGTAGAAGAACAAGATAATTTAGACTTTTCAAAGTTCAGCAAACATTAGAGAGATCTAAAATTTCCGCTTACTATATAGGAAATTTTGCCTAGATAAAAATTAGTTCCTTGTGAATTTCCCCTCTGTGGGGGTGGACACAGACATGAAATCTCTTCCCTTGAAGGAATTAAATAAGCATCACCATTTCTTTTCAGGATTACAAAATTGTTCACTGACTTTTTCATCCACTGTTTACAATCCTTGTCTCTCAAAACACTGAATAACAACATGTATCAGCTTGAAAGGACCTAGCCATATCTGTCCATCCCATAACTGACCTTTTTTTTTTTTCTATATTTTAAAAGACTCATCAAAAAATTGGTACTTGTATTCCAGTATGGTCCGTTGTAATGAGCTAGTTTAAAATGCCATGCCATATAGATTAATATGGCTGTATGTTATATTTCAATACACATGTGAAATTGTTTATTTTGACATACTTCTTGCAGCTGACCTAGAGAAGTTCAGGATTGCTAGTATGGCCAGTTGCTATGACAGCTTAACCCTTTTGTACTGATAAAACTGTGACTGGTGTTAAATTCCTGGTCAAATTAAAAGAAGTCTATCCCCCTATATTTGAACCCTTGTCAAATTGTTTTTCATAGCCATATAACAAGTCTTTACTCCTTATGTTACTGGGGCAGCTAAAGATCCACTTTTCATTCCCAGTGTTAAAGGAATTTTCATCCTTTTAGTTCTCATGGGAAATTGTGTTAAAATTCAAGAACCTGACCTTAGGTTGCATTGAATATTCCCATTGACTTTAGGCCATAAAAAAGGAAAACTGAGGAGAAGAGTTATATTCTGTCAGAAAGAATATGGCTCCAAACACTGGAATCATCCTGACAGCTCTATTTCAGAAGTTAGCCAAGGAGAAAAAAGGGGCCAGGCATCTTGAAAATTACACACAGATAGCTCACACACATGTATACACACACAAACCATGGAGGAGAATAGAGGATAGAACCTGGAACTAAACCCTGCCAATTTATCAAGCGGCAGATGAATTATCCCCAAGAGTTTCATAGAAGCATCAGCCACCCCATTTTAAGGTGAAATTTTATTTCAATCTCAGCTGCAGCATAATCTAGGATCCATCTGTTTCCTCCATTCCCCCTCCCTTCTCCGCACAGTCCCCCTGCTCCCTTCCCAACTCACATACTGATATAATTCAGTGGAATCACTCCACCTCTAGTACCACAGGTTTCATAGGCCCTACTGGCTAGGTAGGAATTGCAGGAAGAGGGATGGAAGGAATTTAGAAAAAAAAAAAGAAAAGAAAAAAAAAAAAGGAAAAAAGAAACGTGGCAAATTCATTTCCATGAGTTTTCATCCCAGTGAAAGCTTAGAAACTGTACATACCTTTTTGATAATTTTTAGTGCGTTTAAGCATATTTTCAACATCCTCCCTTCCAAAAATGTTTTAGTGAAGGGTAGTGACTAACAAGTACTGCTGTACTGCCTAGTCTGTGTAATTTGGCTGGCTGTTACCATTGTTTTCACTCAATATCCACTCTCATTTTTCCTGTATAATGGCTGTGCTTCAAGTCCTTAATATATTATCTAGAAAGTCTTTAAAAAAAAATGCATCAGAATTTTCTGGTGTTTGACCTTTCTTAACACCAAAAACCTGTTTCACCTCTCAGTTTATCAAGAGGACTCCCAGGTGCAGTTTCTTTATTGGCTTAGGCCATCCTAAGTCCTCAAACCTAGGTAAACACTCTTCTCTTGTTTCACCACCAGTTCTCACGCAGCCAGTTAGCCAGATCAAAACAAAACAAAACAAACAAACAAATCCACCTGAGATCTGAGCCATGCACTAATTTTCAAACTGCTCCCTGACAGAGCTGACCATGCAGCCATAAGCATCCTTACCCTCCCCAGGGAGGCAGCAGGAGGATGCAGCTGCAGGAGGGAGGGAAGGAGAGCAGTACCACCATTTTCAGCAGCAGTACAGATTTAAATTTACTGAAGCTAACTGCAAAACTACACCTTTGTTATGCTAGGAACAAAAACTCCCAAATGAATCAAACTGTACAAAAGAAAAAGAAAGAAAGAAAGAAAGAAAGAAAGAAAGAAAGAAAGAAAGAAAGAAAGAAAGAAAGAAAGAAAGAAAGAAAGAAAGAAAGAAAGAAAGAAAGAAAGAAAGAAAGGTAAAGGAAGGAAGGAAGGAAGGAAGGAAGGAAGGAAGGAAGGAAGGAAGGAAGGAAGGAAGGAAGGAAGGAAGGAAGGAAGGAAGGAAGGAAGGAAGGAAGGAAGGAAGGAAGGAAGGAAGGAAGGAAGGAAGGAAGGAAGGAAGGAAGGAAGGAAGATAGATCTGGACGCTTGATTTTGAGTGATCAAGAAAGACAGACAGATACAGAGGTACTCCTGAATTGGAAACACCAGATGGCACAGACAGAGCTTCCACAGAAGAACTAGTAATAATACCATAATAATACCATATACCTGAATGCTGTGTCCACACTAACTCCTGACTTACAAACACCGGTAATATTTAAGGCAATATATCCCTCCATTTGTTTGTTATAAATTGTGCATCTCCACAGATTTCTTCCCATTAGGTTAAGGGAGAATTTGCCTGACCTTTTTGGGTGTGCATGGAGAGCACTTTGGGAAGCCAAGCAAACACATGCCTACAGTCCCAACCTGAAACAGCAGTTTTGTTATTTTAAGTCATGCCAGTCGGCCAGCCTGCTTTGGGTCAGAAGGAAAATAGCTAACTGCCTCTGTGCGATCCCATTCACCGAGAACACCTCAGTCTGATGCAAAGCTATCCAGAGAATGTGAAATACTGCAGAAATATTTCAGTTTTCAATAGTTGACGACAGAATATTAAATATTCAATTTATATTTCTGCTATGATACTTCAAAAGGTCTTATCCTGGGACACCTAGGTGAGTTGACTAATTACAGGAGTATTGCTCATTTTGTGGCCTTAGTACTCTAAAAGTGCATTGACAAACTTTGTCCTTTATGTGTGACACACATCTGAAAGAGAAAAATAAAAAGGCACAGAAGCCTAGGGATTTGATTTGTTATTTCAAAATATTTAGTTGCTATTATTCCCAGAAATATGCAATATGCTAGAATATTATTTTCCTTTTTTGAGGGAAAGCCTTGGGTTAAACATTAACACAAATTCCATGTGATTGCAAGCAGTCTCGGGAGTTTTAAAAGCTAAACTTTCACTGGTTATTTGCAGTTCCTTTTATAAATTTTGGGCACAGAATCAAACTTCAACATTTTACATAGAAAGACAGAATCTTTCTGAAAGATCTTTTACAAATCAGCAAGACTGGAAATAATGTGATAGAAGACTTACCGTGTATGCTTTTTCAGCCATTTCACAGAAACTCATTTTGGCTTTCTCTGAGGTAGAGATAAACCACAGCTAAGAGACAGTTATTAAATCTTCTTTATATATTCTGTATGAAATATATTAAACTACAAAAATGCTATATTCAAATAAGGTTAAGGGTCTGACTTAAACCCACACAGACATGAAAATCCAGAAATATTGTGCCTCCCCACCCTTTCCTCAGTGTCGCCAGGCATTGTAGCACAAATAAGTTGTGCTCAGATTCCTTAAACCTCTTCCTTACAGTACGTTTCTTTTTACTGGCACTTTCTACTTTTAGGTTCTCTCAGTTTGCATCTCCCTCTGCCCCAGACTGATATTTAAATATAATTTCATTTTTTTAAGCTTGTAGAAACATAAAATTGAGAAAAATAAACCAAAAGGGTAAAATTGTTAGCCTCTGCAACTGGCTAACATTTCTTTTTACACATAATTGACAAATCCCATGCTAATGAGAGACAGGCAGGCAGATGTAGAACATGCACGACTCTCACCAAGTGTAAACACATGCTTCAGCTCTCTGTCCCCCTTGCTGAAGTACTAGCTACACATATGTAAATACTCATTACATATTTCTCCAGTGGACTAAAAAGGAACGTTGGAGTTGACACTGAACTACGATTTTGTGTGACAAAACATTGGACCTTCTTCCATGGACCTTTTCCCCTTTTCCTGAATACAACAGCGACCAGTGGAGGTCACACTTTATTCAAAAGACAGTAAGACACTTGCAGACCATTCTTCCTGAGGGGCTCTCAGCTTTGAAACCACCTCCTTACCCTCCAGTACAATAGATTGGGACTGCTGACCTCTTGGGCAAATTGCAAATTGTGTCTTCTCAAGATAACTTCAAAGAAGGAAAATTCCGCTTTGGAAAGGGGGAAGGGTATCTTAGGAGGATGGGTATTTTTTTTGTGTGTTTTACAGCTGTGAACTACTCTGAGTTTCTCCTTGTTCTTTTCTATTTCTAGTTATCCTTTGTTTCTATTTAATCACAGCTAAGGCATTATGTAGTAAGGCAACTGTCTCCATGGGGCTCTTATAAATCTACATGCATTCAACAACTAGTCAGAAACTTGATAGTTTCAAATATGGCTTGGGGCTTCCCCTCCACATGCTTCATAGCATCTGATTAATGCGCATGTTCGACTGCTGTACTTACACATGCTACTGAAGCAGCAGTTTTTAAAGATGAACAATCAAGACTGACTATTCATTCCCTTCCACTGTAACCTGCTAAAAACAGACCAAGGGACATTCCAGTAAGAAAACAGTGTTGATTATGCCCTGATAACCAACATAAAGGCAGATGATTTGGAGAACATCTACAAACATTAATCTTTGAAGCATGGCTGCAGTAAAACGAAAAGCAAAACATAGAAAATCCTCAAACAAATCAACAAGAAAATAGTGTAAGCCTTTAAAATAACAGCCACTGTGTATTATTATCTTAAGACACAATAGAACAAGACACAGGAATTCAGATATTAATGGAAATGTAGATTTTCCTTAAATAGAACATGTCCCTATAGTTTCTGATAAAGAATAAGAAAAGCAGAAGGTAGTATCCTTGATCCAGAAAATGTATTTTTGCCTTATACAGCATAAAAGACAGACATTCAGGAATAGCTCATCCATGAGAAATGGTGATCTCCTATTGCTGCCAAGGTCAGTCAGACCTGTTGTGATATGTTCTGTAAATGCTGACTCTATCACTTACAGTTTTCCAAGGACTTCTTTAACACCTACATTTTTTTTATTTTTATTGTGGAACAAAGCTGTGACATGAAGCTGTCAAACTAGAAAGACCAGAAAAGGATGATAGGTTTTTATTACAGTTGAGGGTGACAGCTCCATTGAGAAAAACAAAACAAAGCAAAACAAAACATGTAGTTAGAAGAAAGGTGGTCTGAAGTTCCTGGAGATCCAGCATGAAAATGTAGAAATCTCAGCAAAGAAAGGAATTTTGTTCTTAAGCCAGCAGTCCCAACAATTTATCATACCCCTTAAAAACTGATGGCTGGTACATGTGGATGATGTATCTGTATCAGTGTATCAAATGCAAATGGAACTGGATTCCTTTGCTACAACAGGAAGCTCTAATGGAAATTCCCCACACAGTCTTACTATGCCTCAGTCCTGGCCTTCTGCACTTCAAATGCCAACTGTGCCCCCTTGTGTGGCACTTTTCTGATGTTAACCGTAAGTCCCTAGGGTACTAGGTTAAATTCAAACAAGACATTTTGCTTTTTACTTTCTCTAGTACAAAAATAAAATGACCAAAAGCCAAAAGCCAACCAAAAAAGGGTAAGTTTCTAGGCCTAAAAATTAAGTTTTTACTCTGTGAACTCCTTCCTATGTTTATATGTAATCATTAAGAAAAGATCCTGGATCTCTCTCTATTAGCATCTATAATTCTGGGCAAAACAAAAAGCACATAAAAGAAAGTATGTAGCCTACTTTTTGTACAATTGGGTGGGAGTCTCCTGTTTCAGGACCCTCCACACTTTGAGCTTTACAGAACATCCAAGGTGTTGCTCCACAGGCATTGTAAACACAAAGGAGGAAGAAAAACATTCTCTAACAAATGAGAAAGCAGGGCATAGGAAAAAAAAAAAAAAAAAAGAGGTTTTAAGCAAGTCTGTAAAGATCTCTTCATGCCACAAGAGCTCATGCAGTGGAACTTCATCTCTATTTGGGAGTTTTATTAAAAAGAAAAATGATAACATCATTGGTCTGAACTGAAAAATGATTAATCATTTGCTTGCATTCTGTCTTGAGAATTCCCTTTTCAATGCTGTGGAAAATCTGGTGATCAGACTAGTCCTCATGTTGTTCCCTGTCTGTATGCTGGTGACCAGACCTCTGTTCTATCTTTCTTTAATCCTGACCAGTCAGCTGACATATTCAGCTGATAATATGCACGTATTTTAAATATTTGCAAATACAGACAGGTACTTATAATGGTATCAAACGTTTGTACAGATCTGTTCTCAAGACATTTCCAATCTATATGATGCTTTCCCTAAGTAACATCTAGATAACTTCTATGGATCTTTGTTTTGGGGGCGAAAAAAAAAATACTTTTATACACACTTTTTTATTTGCAAAATAATTTTTTGAAAATACAATTTTCCTTTGAAAAAAATCTGAATTTCTGAAACCCCTGAACAGTCCTCCAGTACACTTCAGATAAAAATAGCATGAAACCAAAAATTCCTGATCTCTTATGCTTCGAGATGTTTCATGATTGATTTAAAAAGATAAGTGGAAGAGTGGAAAATTGGCAACCTTAACACTTGGGTATATCTTTCAATTGAGAACTAGCATACTGTGATGTATTTTTGAGCCTTCTTGAATATCATGTGGACAGTGTATCTCATATAAAATCACTTGATATGGTGGGTTATATAGGAAGGGAGAAAAAGGAACGTCATGTTTCCCTTTGTTTCTCTGACCATGAGAAAGAATTTGATTCTAAGGTGAAATATTTTCTTTCAGGACTGGCCTACTGTTTGTATGCCTGCAAGGCCACATTAAATTTGGTAACTTGAATTGAACCAGCTGGCAGTGTCTTCGAAGCATATGGGAATGGATCGAAGCTGCAAATATGCAAGGTGAATTTTACATTTTTATATTTCTTGCATGGTTATTTAAGATCTAAATTCTGTGAGGTGTTGTGTGCTTAATTCCTACTGTAGGCAATGGCAGATGAGTGTGCTAAGAACCTTTTGTAAGATGCAAAACATAGTTCAGGTTCAGCCCACGTATCTATTCCTCTATCTGTTAAATTGGCTATGTACCATTTGTTTGGAATGAGAAGACATCGCAATACTTAGGCTTTCTCTTTACTTTGTAACAAAGGGAAGTCAGGGACTTTCCTTAACTATTTAGAAGTGATCTTTACTTCCTTATGGAGAAGAGAACCATGTATTTCCATGCAAGTGTGATAATACAGGGCTGGTCATTTTCACCACAAATGAATTAAACAAGACAGGAGCAGTGGATAAAATAATAAAATAGCTGCCTCTTTCATTATGTGTTTGACAATACTTGATTTGACAGACTATTAGGTAGCATTGCAAATTGTTTAAATACTCTGAAACATATATCACTGCCATAAAGATTTGGTACCATATTGTACATGTTTCTGTTCAAATACACTGATTTATGCTCGCTTATGAGGGCATACCCAGAATGTCAACAACATTTTAAATGAATCAATTTCTTAAAGGATTTGAGTTCATGCTGATGAAAAGGCCAGATTAATTACTTTGTTTTAAATATTCTGTAATCTTAATATCATTATCTTTTGCATCTTCCCAGATCCAAGTGTCATACTCAGTTTAAGGACATGAAACAGGACATCCACACAAAAGGGATAGACTCTTCATCCTATTATTATTTAATTAACTACTCTCTAGAAATTGATGAGCATTGAGCTTTGTTCTGAAAGGTAAATAGTCCTGTGTGTTAGAAAGCAAAGCAAAAATTTCAGCAGGAGAGTCTTCCTTGGCAAAATCTCACATCTCCCCTTTTAGCTTATCTGGACCTCCTGGTTCCCAAAGTACAGACCACAAAACAAGAAGCAAGAAGATTTTACAATCCAGGTGTTCTGAAATATGTAGGTGAAAACTTTTCTTTAGAGAAGAGCCAACCTTATGAAAAGGGTGTTAAGGGTGTTGTGGTGCCTATGTATAATAAATAATATGCTATCATCACAGTCTCACATCTTCTTCTGCCTAGGAAAATCAACGTATCTTATCTTAATAGATGATCAGATACCTTGTCCGCAAATTGCAAATAAAACTGGGTATCGATGTTTAAAACAAAAAGATGTTGGGCCAGATTCTCTTTTAAAGTAAGATAATTTAATCTCTTTTTGGCTGATAACATTATTTATACCTACTGATGGCAATATACTACACTGAGTAGCTGGATGAGACATTAGGGCAGACAAGAAGATGACTTATCATCTTGGACATACTGATTTGCTCCTCTCCCTTCTAACAGTCCATGGTAACATGTGCATGGCTGGACTGGTTCAGCACAAGGGCCTGCCAGGTCACCACTCTCTTCCAACAGGCATTAAAGCCTCATCTGAGGATGTGTATGATACCTCACCTCCCCTTCCACTGTTTTCCCCCAAGTTTCTACCTCCTGCTACTTTCAACTCAGACGAGTTTCTGATCCATTGGTCTGTTGTTGACCTCCCAGGTTCCTTTGAAACACTTGTCCGGTGTGCTACATCAGCTTCTTGTATCCACAACTCTTTGGCAAGGAATCTATGTGAGTTCCCCACTGCATGGAGAAAATTCATACTACATAGTTTCACTCCAGCAGACAGCATTTAAAAGAATAACAACTTTTTTACTATCAGCAGATACAGATCGTGTTTCTCAAGGCATTTGTTCCTATTTATATAAGAAAAGCAATGACACTCTGCTAATACACTAACGTAGGAACCTCTTTCAAGATTGTTTTGGAGACACTTGAATGTTGATGGCTGTAAAAACACTCAGTGCCCTTAACAAATATTCTTTCATTTTGAGCTTCTACAATCAGATTCGTGTTCTTTAATCTGTTGTTTTTATTTATTTATTTATTTATTTTTCTAGAAAATGCACCTACGTAAGCTAAAGTGGTTGCGTTTGGTATACCATTGACTTACCCTGGAAAGGGCCTTGCTTTCTCAGTCCACAGAAGAAAAAACCTTACAATAGTATTAACATTTTCAGTTCCATTCTCCACAAATGCATTATCCTAAAGCTCCTGGTAAATACATGTATGTCCCCTACAAAACAAAGAACACTTAAGAGATTAATATATATAGCTTTTTAATTTTTACAAACTGTACAGATACCTGCCACGAATCTCAGATGTTTTTACCATCTCAATGATTAAATCAGCTCTGTAAGTAGCAGCAAAAATTTTACAACCTCTCAGGGCCTGCATCATTAAGTACTGAAAATAACTTGAAGTGCTGTGCAAAGCAAATGGTACAGTTGTAAACTCCTACAGACTCCTAGGAACTTGAGTCTTTCATAAGGCAATCATCAGTAATACTTCATATAAATACAAAGCCAAATCTGTATTTTTTGTCATCATATGTTTAATCATTCCGGTACTGGCATCTCCAGCTCCACATTAGGATGCGTTAGGCACCTGAATATACCAGTCACTCAGGCCAACTTTTCTAGAATCAGTATCTCTATCATCTTTCTCCACAACAGGCTGAAAAATAATCCATGGCCCATGAATAACAAGTTTCTCAACAGCAGCTTTTCAATACAGAGCTGCAATCTGTCTCCCATTCACTTTGTCAAATTATGGTCCACATATCAGCCACTAGCAGTAGTGATGTATCTGTCAAGCGTCAAGTACATTTCTTGCAAAGGAAATTCTTTTTTAGGATTTTTAACTTTCAAAATGTCTAATCCCAAACATGCAAAATAATGAGTCAGACTCCAAAAATCATGAGATTTTTTTTTAAAAAAAAATATGTTAATTTCTTTTCCTTTGCTTTCTGGAGCTTTTTCTGGGTCATATTTTCAAGCTTTTCTCCTAAACCATGAAGATTTCAAATGTTATTAAAAAAAAAAAAAGAGAGAGAGAGAGAGAGAGAGAGAGAAAGATTCTTCTGTAATTGTATATTTATAGTAAATATTTATTTTTACCACTTACTTTGTGTTGAAGTGACAACTCAGAATCTTCTGAGATATTTCTGATCAAATAATCCCGAGAAAATAACATTTATTCTAACCAGTCTTCTCTAGTTTTCCTTACATTACTTGTGTATTTTTTTCCAGATAATTAAGCTTTACTGAAAGTAGGTTGTTAGACACGGTGGAAAACTATGACTTGACACTATCTTGAAGGACTCTTTACAATATCAGAGTATCTGAGGTAGTGATTATAGAGCCTCACACAGTGATTCTCCAACCTGAAATTTGTGATTTGCTCCCCCTTAATACCTGATATCTTTATTTTGGATTTGTTTTGCTGTGTTTATAAGACACTTCTGTTTGAAACTGTTCATTAAAAAACTTATTAAAAGTTCTTCAGATTCCAACTTTTTTTTTTTGTGATGGAAACATACACGAGTTCTTAATAAATGTAAATGTTCTTGCTAATTGCAATCACCTCAGCCTATTTGTGTGCCACTCACTAATTTGTTTTTATTTAAAGAAAGACATTCTTTTCATGATACAATTATTCTGTATGGCATTATCTAAGCTGACTACAGTGTCTTTCCTGTGTCTTTTCTCTTCCATCCCTTCTGTCCTGATTAAAACTACCAGGGACTCTGCAGGAAACCCAGTGGGATTGCTCATGGTGTCTTGAAGTCACTGTTTCTTTCATTGTTTTTGTCTGCTAAACCTTCTTTCGCTAGTCAATCGCTCTCCCTCATGTCAGTGGATTCTCAACTTTCCCTTGTTAGCACCCTTGTTTGCAGCTAGCTTTGCTCCTCTTCTTTCTCACTGCCCCATTTTATTCCTCTTCCTTCCTCCCTTATATATGACCACCTCCTGAAGCTTCCCTCCTCAGACTTCAGTGAGAAATGATGTGCCAGTGCTAGCTGCCCACAGCCCGGCCAGGCCCAAGCCCTACACAGTCACGAGACAGACCCTTGCTCGAGAGGCATGTCAGGGACAGTTTTTATTTTTCACTTGGACCCTGCTTTCTGAGGTGTGCACGTGGATCCCTCTTTATTTCACCACAACCTCTGGGCGATGGCTTTACTCCGCCGGAACACAAGGCGAAGGGCTCACACTGGTGGACCCCAGTCAACCAGGACAACCGATGAGCCCAACCTGTGCAAAGCAGCCGTGAAGACAACCCAGGAGCTGCGGAGGTGGGCAGGGGGCTCCCACACAGACAGCCCCACGGCCCTGCCCGCAGCCCGTGGCCAGCCCACCGTGCCCTCCCGCCTCCCCACGACCCACAGCCGCCGGGCTCGGGCCGGGCCGGGCAGCCCCTGGCTGCGCTGAGGGGGTGCCATAGTAACCGGCGGGGGGCCGGGCGGCGCCGGGGGGCCGGGCGGGGAAGGCGGGGACGGCGGCGGGATGTCGGGCGCGGCAGCGCCCCCTCTCCGCGGCTCCCAGCCCCGTCCCCCGGCGGCCGCGAATGGCTCTTCCCTCGCCAGCCCCTTTGTGTGAAGCACGCTCGGAGCAGCGACTCCGCCGCCGCCCGCCGAGCCGAGCCGTGCCGAGCGGAGAAGGGAGAGAGCCGGGCGGTGCGGGGCGGCCATTCCACCCCCACGGAGCTGCGCTGGGGGGGCCCGGCCGCCGCCTCCCCCCGGCCCCCCGGTTCCTCACGGCGGAGGGCAAGCGAAACACACCGCCGGCAAACGAAACAAATAAATAAATAACAACAATAAAAATAAAAAAAAAATAAAAAAAAAAAGAGAGAAAGAAAAAGAAAAAAAAAAGAAAGAAAGAACGGGAAAAGAACAGAGGGAGCGAGCGAGCGAGCAGGAGGGAGGGAGGGAGAAGCGAACCAACTCCGAGACTCCCATAAAGAGCGGCACACACGGAGCTAGCGCCCCGGTGCCGATGCGTGGGGGAAACAATAAGTACTCGAAGTTACCTGCCCTGCCGTAGAAGAAGGAGGGTTTGTTGATTCTCTTGCAGACATCTGCAGACCGGTGCTTTTTTGGAAGAGATTCTTTTTTTTTTTTTTTTTTTTTTTTTTTTTCTTTACAAACCACAAACGGATGTGAGGCAGGGAAGGTGTTTCTTTGACTACTGAAGTCAGGCACCTCTTTTTTTTTTTTTTTTTCTAATTCTTCTCGGTCTTGTTGTGTGTCCCCCCCTCCCCTCACACACACACACATACACGCACCCGCACCCCCCCCCCCTTTTTTTTTTTTTTTTTTTTGCACCAACATTAACAACCAAAAGAAAAGGAAAGGAGTTTGCTTGATGTTTTAGTGAAATGGACGTAAGATTTTATTCACCACCTCCTCAGCCTGCAGCCGCTCCTGATACGCCTTGTTTGGGACCTTCCCCCTGCCTGGACCCCTACTATTGCAACAAGGTGACTCGCGTTTTGTGTCGTCCGAGGTGTTTTTGTTTTTTTTTTCCTTTTCTTTTTTTTTTTTTTTTTTTTTAAATCTGTGCTGTCGATTGTGCCGTTGTCGCGATGCATGAGCCGCGCACCAAGTTTCCAGCGAAGCAGGGGGCAGCGGCACTTGCCGGGCTGGGGGCTTTGGGGGGCGCAGCTGCCGCCGCGGGGCCCCCCGCCGCCCTGCGGGCACCCCCAAGTCAAAGCCCGCAGGAGGCTGGGGGCGGGCGGCTGGAGCGGGGGGCGGAGGGGGTGGGAGGCGTGGGGGGGGCGGGGGGGGACACACATTTTCCAACAACACGGTCCCTTTCTGAGAAACAACGTAACAACGTGGACGAGGAGGTTGAGGATTGGGGTTTGCAGCGCTGCTGTTAGTATGGGAAGGGGTCGCGGCCGCCACAGAGCGGGGGGCAAACTCTCTGCCCTGTGGTGCTTGGCGGTGCCGGGAGCACACTGGGGTGCGTGTGTGTGTGTGTGTGTGTGTGTGTGTGTGTGTGTCCGTGACACGCGGGCGTGTGTGTCCAGCATCTATACGTGCACAGCGCCCTGGCTGCGCGCTAAAACACGGTGACAAGTCGGCTCAGCTCACTTTGTCCCCGGCCAGTTTCTCCGTAACTTGCTGAAAATCCCTGCAGATTTAATGGGTGACGAGAGCCGAGTTTGGGGGTCCCAGCGCTGGGGAGAGGGCACCGCGGGGGGACAGCGGGCCGGGTGCTGCCAGCCCGGAGCACTTTGCGTTACTTTTCCTCCCGAGGAGCTGGAGCATTGTTCCTGCCTCCGGGGCCTGAGCCAGCTGGGGCTTTATCCACGAGCCGCACTTTGCTGGTACGGCACGGGCTGCGCACACGGCTGAACCATCAGCAGGGCGAGCTGCCCGCAGCCCTCCTCCAGCACACCCCTTAGGGGCAGGGGGCTGAGGGCACTCACTTTTCCCTCGGGACGGGGCTAAAGGCTGTGCGTGTCTAACCCGCTGCCCCCTATCACCGGGGCTGGTGATAGGGTGCGGGGGGCGAGGCGCCCCCGGTGCCGGGCAGCCCCTTTCGGCTCTCGCCCCTTGTGAGGACGGGTTCACGCGTGGGAGAGCTGTTCCGAGCCGCCCCTCGCCCCGCCGGCAGCTGCTGAGCTCCGGAGATAAGCAGCCAAACAGGAGGTAGCCGTGTTGGAGCGCAGGGGTTTGCGGCGCCCGGGTGAAACCCTCTCAGTTTTCAGGAGAGATTTCCCACATGGTCTCGTCTACCAATCACAACAGAAAGGACCAAATTCATCCTGGCCGCATTTCACATGTACTCAATGGAGTGATAGAATTCAGGGATAAATCTGGCCCTTTGTGGTGGATGCCTAAGGATATTTCGGGAGGGATCCCAGAGGTACGATCGTTAGCAGTGCTTTCAGTAAGTGTGCTTCGCAGCGCCTGCCTAACCTGCCCTATGGGTCGGAAGTTTGTGCAGGGAGTGAACTTTGTGCAGCAGGAAGAGTCCAGATGCATATAAGCGTGCATGCGGGTATTATTATTTTTTTTTTTCGCAAGTGCTCAGGGTAGTCGTCAGGCTACTCCTACCTTTGATCTGTGACTTGCCATTATTTTCTCTGTTGTCTGTTTTCGTACATTGCAACCCCAAAGTGCTGCCGAGTAAGAAGCTCGGGCTAGAATTAATGACTTAAGTAGCAAAGTGTCTGAAGACCCATTTGGCAATGAAAGTGGACAAACGTTATTAAACCTATCAGTGATTTAAAGCTTCAAAAAGAAGGTAATGACTTGAATACACATTTCACTCATCATTCTTGAGATAGTGGGCCAGATTTAATTTAAAAGTTAAATGCTTTGGAAAATCAGGAATTACTTTAATATATTAAATCATTTTCCAATTAAGTTCCTTAAATCATTTTTGGTGGGTTGCACTGCAAATCGAATAAATTAATTTAGAAAGTCGTTTTCAGAATTTCTTCAGTGGCTGGTTAAAGCTTCTTTTAAGTCATGCCATGTATGAGGGAGCAAACTGTTCTTTTTAAATGCAAATGAGACACTCATTCTGGAGACAAGTTGCAACTCTTCTATTTCACTTTGCCTGAACTGATAATGTGCTTAAAAGTGCACAGTCATAAGACATATGTTTTATGCTTGGAAGACTTACCAGGAATGTTTCGTGTAAGGTACTGAGGATAGGATGAATGTCTTTTTCAGATGTCTTCGCCACTGACCATTGATTATATTAAATGGACAGAGGAGGTTTGCTAGGCCCCTTGGAGGCGTACATTTACTGAACATTTCATTTTTCACCCCCTTCACTCTCTCCCTTCACCCAGCATGATTAACATTGCTGTGAAAACTTATCTGACTTGTTCTAAACATGTAGTCATGTTACAGTATTACTCTGTCACTCATCTTCCTGCTGTGTGTATTTAGGGAGGCTGGGGGGAGGCCTGCAGGATTTTCTCTCCAGTTAAGTTTGGGTGACTCTTTGCAGCTGATCTCTGCTGGTGAAGGGGATGTTTGCAGCAGTAGGATGGGTCAGTGTTTGGGACTGGAGTGGTGGTCTTGTTTAGCTGTTTACCTTTGGCTAAATTCTGCAAAACTCATCCAGGACTGGTTGTTGCTTCCTTTGAAGTTACTAAAAACTTGCTTTGGGCACTTACCGCTGGACTCGGCCCTTGTTTGCCCACCTAGGTGTTGTTTTTTTCTCTGACAAATACAGCAGACTTTGATTTCTTACATTTTAAGTCTGCTTGAGCTGCTGGTTCTTGAGAAAGTATTTCGCAAATACTTTGACTTTTAAGTTTCCTAATTATTTTGTTAATGGCAGTTATTTTTCCTGATCAAATGATTGTTTGTACGGTGTGAGTGAGTACCCAGGCACATGTACTGGTGGTATTGACAGTGCGTTTTTTTCTGTAGTCAAAGGAAAATGCAGTAACGTAGATTCAAACAGTCACATCTTATCTTACAGTTTTCAGTTGGCAGGCTTTGTTTCAGAAGACTGCTTAGATCTTTACTTTATAAACCTAAAATAACACTCTAAGCATCTTAGTCTAATATTTCTCTATCTGCTGTGAAAGCTCATTATACTGTGCATATATTGTTCTGCAGGCTTTTCCTTGTTTCTCTCGCAGTACCCATGGAGAGAGAAAAGTGAAAGAACAATGCAAACAATGTTGGTTATGACAACTGTGTGAGGTATCTCTTATACAAACAGACAGAATGGATGGTATGCTGCAGTATATAGGTCAGACTTTGAAATAACATAGTGGAGCTCTTATGCTGGACAGACAGATTTAGAGTTGGGGTTGTACTGTTCGCCTCTTGAAACTTGAAGCATAATTGCATTTCAGACATTTGCAGGCTAATAAGAGTAGTCTGTTCAGTTGAAGTTTATTTTAGGAAACCTTGCGTTTCTTAATTGAGTTGCATGTTACCAAAGAAATAACTTTGATAATCAGAATGCATTAATGCGATAGTAGAGTACAGCCAGAGATTTCAGGGTAGTTGAAAAAGTCTGATGGTAAGTTTAAATGTGTATGTAGAGGGCAATAAGTAACATTCTCATAGCTTCAATCAGTACTGTAAGAAGGACTGGTATATTTTCATACTTGCAACTTTACAGTGTTTTCAGATATCTGCTCACATAAAGTGCAGTTACATAATTATAGTTTGACACAGTTAATGACAGGGATGCTGACCCCTGCCAACAGGAGGGAGAAAATAATGGTCTTTACTGCTCCCAATGGTTAGCCTTGCAGAATTATGCACTGTGTTCTTGGGTGATTTGCTACCTGGTTCAAAAATAAAGGAGCCTACAACTCATCTTTCTTGTATTCTCTGGTAGTTGTCAGTGCAGTGGAAAAATACAGCCAGACAGCAGAGGTAGAATGATAGACTATCATTGTTTTTAAAAAGGGGAACACAGAGGAAAAAAGAGAGAGGAAAGCAACATTTTTTTTTTTTCAAGTGAAAAAAACAGTGACATTGAATAAAAATGGATAAGTAGATATGATGCAGTACTTTGTAAGCAGTGAAAGTCCTGCTAGCAATCAGAACTCCACAGACCAAATGTGCATATATTTATATACTGCATTTAGAATAACTTACTGGGTAAGCTTAAATCCACCATAGAGGCTGCTCTTTGTAAAATGTTCCCTGGCTGTTTACAAAGTGTCCACTATTTCCAGTGGCTTGCTACTGTCCACTCTGTATCTGAGATTCAGAAACAGAATTCTGGAGAGCTAGCGCTCTGAAGGACAGCTCTGAAGCTGAGATGTTGTGCTAGTATTTTGACAGATTATGATCATCTAAGAGACCATCACTTGTGTATTCTGGGCATTTCTTTTTTCCTTGCATTCCTATTTTGTCCCCTACTGCATTAGAATCATACCTGAAATTTGTTAGTGCTTAAGTTAGTTCTTAAAAGATCAAGCAGTTACATCAAGGTTTGACTGTGGATTTGTAAGTGTTTTAGTTAGTTTCAAGAAATACCGCATAGGAAGAAGTGAAATGGACTTTCATGTGTTGCTAGACCTTAGAAAGTAGCGTCGAAGTTACAAGCAAGCCTCAGGTGTGCTTCTTCAAATTTCAGAGTTTCAGAAAAGAAGTGGTACAAATTTAGTGGAACATAGAACATGATTTATGTATGTGCTTTTGAGAAATATTTCTCAAAGATGTTTTATAAACCATAGCACTCAGTCATTCTATTTATTTATTTATTTATTTATTTATTTATTTTTCCCTGCCAAATATCAGTACCTTGAGAGAAACTATGTTTTATTCTCTTATTGGAGAGATGTTTTTCACCTCTAGTGTACTACCCTCAACCAGCCTAACATGAGGTCTACTGGAAAAAAAACAGTGAAAACTGTAAACTCTCAAGAATGCTGAATTTCATAAACAGTTCATTGCATGCAGTACCCGTGGTGTTTGCATGAAACCTAAGAGCAGCTGGAGTTGTGTTCATAGTAAGGATGTAAGGAGTTGATACTGGGGAGGAGTGAGTAGGCAGTCTCAGCTCCTGTTGAATTCAATGTCTGTTGGGGACAATTACACTTTACAAGGAAGAACTGAGCACCCTTGCCCTCAGATTCCCATTTTTGCAGGGCTTTCTCACCTTGTTCACACTGCACAGAGGCATCAGGAAATGGACTATGTTTAAAACACGATTTTATGCTAAGCAGAGAAACATCCTAATCATGGTAGGATTTAGATCAAAATTCTTGAATATTTAAATCCTGTATTGATGGCAGATGTAACAAAGCTTAGACAGTGGAAGCAAAAAGCTTCCTCTAACTGGTCTCAGCATAGCTGAAGAGTGACCTGAAAGCTTTGCTTCTCATGGTGAGAGGCTAGTCCCTGATCAGTTCAGACCGTGGCTTCTGGAACTGACAGCAGTGGCAATTAGTGGCAGCTTTGTTTATTTTTTTGAGGTGGACACATGCTCTGTGGAGCTCATGTCTCCCTGCACGGGCTGCAAACGCTAATTTTAAATATAGGCTAACCAAATTAAAGTATTGTGTTGCTTTGTTACACAACTAGGTTCAGATTTTCTGCCCAAGGAGTAATTTCTCATTAAAGGTGCTGAGTTATAAACTGCTCCAAAACATGGTTTGTAACAGGAGCGCTAAATGACTGTTAATTATGGCGGGGTTTCCAAAATACTTTAAGACATGAAATTCACATTAATCTGAATGAGATTTTCTTGGTCATAACATTTCTGCCTACAGCATTTGGTTGGAAAATAGCAACACTTCATTACTCTATGGTTAGGCATGGATTACACAGTGTTAGCAGCAGCATCAAACATTGCACTTCCACAGCAGCATGTACACAGAAGAAAATCTCACCTCTGCTTCCACTGGAATGTCTTACCTGCATTTTATGTTAATCAGTTTCGATCAGTTTTAGGTTAATAAGTCAGGGCATTGAATACAATGTTTAGGTCTTGACTTGGATCTTTAAAGTTAAAACTGTTTTTCAGCAGAGATCTTGGTGCAACTGACATTTGTAATGTCTGTGGTTTTCTTTTGCTTCTTCTGTTTGCAGTAAGTAGTTTATTTTTAGCATTTGAATTTCACATGGCTCTACTAATATTTATATCTTATCTTTCGATTGCACATATGCTAACACTGTTTCTGAACTGTTCATTTAGTATTTATTTCTAGGCTGCTATTAGATTTGCTATAGAGTCTTGTAGTATGGATTCCTCCCAAGAACCACACTGCTTTCTAAGTTGCAAAACATCCTTGAATTACATGAGGATCTGACAAATCCAGGTTAGAGGAAATGTCAGAATGTTTTAGCATTCATGTTCTTGACTGCTAAACCTCTCTCTACCAATCAAAAGTGGCACGAGTGCCTTTTTCAAAGGTACTGCTAGCTAAGCATGGAAATTGAGCTGCTGTGGTAGTACTTTTGTCTCCAGCTATTGTTGTTGATGATTATAAGGTCTTATAGGATAGATAGAAGCTACTGTAACTGATAAATATTTTTTTAATATTAACATAACAAAACCTACAGTGAACTTCAGTTACTTATTTGATATGCAAAAAGAAATCAGAATTCTGAAACCAGCAAGTGGTGGCCTGTAGTTAAGGAAATGTAAGGTCAGTAAGGGAAGTATGATGTCTGCAATGTGAAGCAAAAGATTCAGACAGTTCCTGTCAGAAGAGTAAAAAGACTATGTATACATATAAATTCTTATTGTCTCAATGCTAGTTAGTGTTTGTAGGTATACATGCCCATTTAAGCATCATTGTATATTTTGCTTGCCTTGAAAAAAGTGAACTTACTTTAGGAATCCATAATTTTTACCCTGCTTTACAAGTAGCTGGCTTCAAAGTCATACTTTAGTTGCAGTTGCCAAAAGTGTATAGGTTTATGTTCATGAATAAGAGAAAACATTTGTTCCTTAAACAATCATTGTGTTTGCATCAACCTGAAATAACAATAAACAGTAAAAGGAGATATAGTAGTGGAAAGAGAAGATAACCTTAAAAAAGTATAATTTATCTTTTGGCAGGCACAGTTGTGAACATTAGTCATAGAAACCTGCAGATAGTAGAGGCTTAATATCAAAGCTAATGATTTATTTTATGTTAATGACTTTCTGCTAGGGCATAAAAGACTGCTCATAATGGACTCTCAGTGCTGCGTTCAGTTGTGAAGGCTAATGGGATAATCTTTACCAAAATTAAGCTTTTTTAAGTAAATAATGGTGGTATTTTTTCAAGTCAACTCTTCAAAATGTATTGGCAAACTGTTTTTTTAAGATCTGCTTATAGCCTTTATCAAAAAATATAGGGCAAGTCTTTTTCTTCATTAGCAGTTTCCTTAATTATGTTGGAAATATGTTTACTTTTGTTATAGTTCTGAACAACAATACTGATGATGTGGAAGTCATTCAGTTCCGTGGTTTATCACAGTACAATCAGTTTTCTTGAGACACGTTGTTTTTGCAGATTGAACAAAGGAAAATAACTTTTTTTTTTTTTTTTTTTTTTTTTTAGTGGCCTAACCAGTAATACTCTAAAAGGTAGTAAAACTCTTAGTTTTGCATTGAGAAGTTTTTAAAATCATGTTTACAATTAGTGATAACCAACATTATATTTCAATAAGAGATAATTTGCCTACTAAAGTTCACATAATGTGCTAATCATGTCTAGTGGTTAATAAAGGCCTCCTATCTCACTCCCCTGATGGCTATAAAAGGCTATTATGTTCATGGCAGCAGTTCAGGTACAGCTGCTGTGTGTTAATAATGCATCATTGTCCCACTAATAAACACAGCAAAGGTCAGCAACCCCAAGCACCTAAAACACCTATTCTCTTTCCAAAATATTTATTAACACCTTAATAGAGTATCTATTCATTTTGGTCAGGATTATATCAGTTAATGACCCTCATGGATTCCTGTGTGTTCAGGTTTTGCAACCTGTATTCTGCTGTGGGCTGTTGTACAAATAACATCTCTTAAACATCTCTTTTTCATTGCAGCTATCTGTTGTTGCTTTAATTTAAGATTAGGATTCCACAGTCACTTTATAATTAACTTACTTTGTTACTTAGTTTGGCAATTTTCTGTTTTTTGCTTAGCTCATTTAAGAATGCAGAGGCTGAATTTTCTTTTCATTAATGAACACACTTTATAGGAATTGTAATTACCCACTAAAAATCTATGTGGTTGTGCAACACACACATTCACACATACACGCACTCAGAGAGATACATGTATACATGTGTATTTATATATGCACTACTTCCTCTAGGTTTCATGCATAGTTTTATATTAGTGACTTATGTTTTCCTTTTTAGCATAGATTGCGGTATTCATAAAGGTTTTTTAAAATGCATTTTCTACAGACAAAGAACATATTCACATGGGATTTCCATTTTGCCAGGGAAACATGCAAATCAATAGGCCAGCACTTATCTGCATTAAAATTAGGTATACTGTAATTTATGGGCACAGTGATATTGTATTTGTCTTGCATAGCCTCAGATATTCTTTAAGGTAGCCTGGCTATGTGTCCTTAGAGAAAAGCAAAAGTGTTAATTGAACAAAATCTCATTTTCTCATCTTGTAGTATTGTCTTTTGTTTTCTGTTACTCATTTTGAAAACCTTACTTTTTTTTTTTTTTTTTTTTTTTTTTTTGTGCTGTGAGATTTACAAACAAATGTTCAGAGGGCAGAAAAATACCACTACACTTCCATCAAGAGAAATGAAAAAGCTTAACTAGCTGAAGGGTTTCTATTTGGTGCAGCGCATAGCTTCAATGACACATTTGTCATGCTTTAAATATATAATACATACAATAAAATATGTACAGGCGTATTTGTGATATATGTAGTGTCTGGCTCCATTGCTATTGTTTGTAGTCTCTGCGGTTGTCATACGTTGTTCTTTGCACATCATACCCTTACAGCAGAATTTGACACAATTTCTAGCTTTCAGTCCTGCACCATTTTCATTGCACAATATACATGAGTTTGACAGGGTGTGTTGAGGACAACTCTGGCAAGCAATTGATATTTTGAAGTGGCAAGCGTTTCAGCAGCTGCCTGCTTGTGAAAAAGGAATGATAAGATATACTGTATTGTTAGTTTCAGGCAAAGCATTAAGGTTTAAGCTCTGTAAAAATGTACACATTATTCGTCAGTGGTGAAGCAAGCCTTTTATGTTTTTTAGAGCTTAGCTCTCTGGCTGATGTGAACTAGAATGACATTGGTTTAATGGTCAGTAAATGAATAGGAGTACTTTGAATTTGAACTGCTGCCAATTTTGCACCAACAAAGAGGCTGACAAAAGAAAGATTTTATGTGAAAGCAAAGCACAAGCAATGTTTGGGGAGGTGGGGAGAGGAGTAAGAGGAACCCAACAGAAATATTCTTCAACTCAGCCTTGTAATGATACTAGAATTGTTAAAACACATCCATTTTGCATGGCTCATCAGCTACAAACCTAAGCTGTTTCATCTAATGTTCTTTAAAACCTGTTGTATACACATAGTCTTTTAGAATATATTCATATGGAATTTACAGTGTGTTTTTCTAAATACCACACTGTGCCCTGAAGGCCTGTTGGCAGAACATCAGAGTTGTCCACTGCTGGAGTTCCCAAGTCTCTCTCTATCTGGTAGTGGGAAATTGTAGTTTAATCAGTTATGGCACTTTCAGTGTGTAACATTCATTAGTAAGGCAATTTGTCATGACTGTTAATAGTCAGGATGCATCTGCTCTTACTCCAGTTACAGAGTATGATAAGCAAGAGGGCAAATATTTCAATATCTAGTAATATTAAAATGTTTGAAAAATTGTTGTTCAAGGTTAGTACTCAAAGCACAAATAGAAGATTAATAACAATATATTTATTTTTACTGTTTTTACCATTATACATGTGATTTTAAAGTATATTAAAGCTTTTATGAGCTGTACATTATCAAACTGGATATTAAAAAAGTTAATGTTAGCGTCTTCAGTGTTTATCAAAGTTGTTTGTTTGTTTGTTTTTTCTTTTTGTATATGCTTTTCTCTGTTGTCAAAAATTCCAAGTTAGGATATTTTCAGAGTTACAGGTATTTGCAATTGATCCATATAATTTTCCAGTGTGTCAGTAATAAGTTGTTCACAGTGTCACTTCTGTTAGTAGCAGGCATTGCGTGGTGTTAGTTTTGTGGCTGGCCAGTTTAGGATGTTATAAAAGATATTCTGTGGTGCCTACCTAATAGACAAAATGAGATTGCAAAAATGTTCTCTTCTCTGTAAACTGGCTTGTAATCTTTGTTCATTGTCCTAAAAATGAAAGGTTAAATTGTTTGCTAGAACCAAGAAAGGTTAGAGTTTTTTTTTTTTTTTCACATGTATCTGATAACCCTCATGTATTACATAATATGATAGTTTCACACACAATGGCTTTGTGACACATTTTAATTTTTAATGAAAAGCCCCCCAAATTTTAACATAATAATTTCTTTAGAAACTGAACCCAATCTTGGTAAAATCCGTTCTTGCTAGTAACAAAAGCTGTTACTGTTTAAGTTCCTGTTCAGCAGTTAGTTGGTACGCTTCACTGGATGTTGTCAAAAAGGCTTTTCTCTTGATTGACAACCCTGTAGGAATGTGAATGGAGATTTTAATTGCATATCATGTGTGCATATCAGAGTGAGTGGATTCACTGACTCTGCTTAGTTCCATATCTCTACAGGTCAGCCATGCCAAAATACATTTTTTTTTTTTCAGTAAGCAATTGATATATTTTCCAAAGACAGAGTAAAAGTGCGTGTAAGTCAAGAATGGACTGTAAAACAAAATATTCCTGTGAATTTAAAGGGAGGAAGGTCTGTAATAAGTTTTCAGAATGTTTTAATACAATTAAGAGGTATTTTGATGATGTGAATTAATTCTAAGTCTAAGTCGGCCAAAGATTGCCAGAATGTATTTTTCTTCTGGCATTTGCTAGCAGAAAGTTTATCTTTTTACTTTTTTTTTCTTCTCTCTCTATGAGTACTTTGAACAAAATCAGTAAAAAAAAAAAAAAAAAAAAGAAAACAAGTGGAAAAATTTACTGAGGCAGACTGCCCTTGAGTCTTGCACCTTTTTAAAAAGCCTGGGGAATTTGGGGGGGATGTTTCTCGCATGTGTGGGAGATAGCAGGCTTTCTCATCCATTCTTGATTCAATCCACACTCTTTGTTTGGGCAAAACTGTTACTTTAGTGGGAGACTTACTTACCTAGGCTGGCAGAGACCTGAGTTGTGAGTCTAATAATAAAACAGAGTTTCGATATTATCTACAATGCAAGTTTAAATATTTTTTTTTCTAATTCTTAAGAACAGTAAATGATACATTACTGAAAAATTACACTGATAAATACACTTCAACATTTTCCACAGCAAAGAAGATTGCAGTTGAAAATGACAAAGTCAAAGATGCATTATTACAAATAGTTATTATATTTTGATGTCTTGAATTAGATACCAGGTTTCATTTTACAACGGAAACCACAACACAGGCTGTATTTTTTTTTTTTTAACATTGTAAAGCATCAGCAACTGAAAGCATAGCTACAGTGCAGAACTTTTAGCTGAGCTAGTGTTTTGTGCCTGTACAGAGACATTGAAATCTAAAGGGGGATGATGCATTTTTCCAGGAGGACCCCTGGGACGGGATTGTTACTTAATCGCAGTGTTTTTTTCCTGGTTTGGTAGTGCTCCTGGATGAAAAGCAAATTGACTGCCTTTTGCCTTTTTACCGTTTGTGTTGAGCCAAACCTGACTTTCAGCTTATATTTGTGTAAAGGGTGGGAATGGTAGATGTCAACCACTTGTTGGGTCTTAAGGCTACAACACCAAGGCACATCACTTTGTCTGACATCTTGCTGTTTAACTTCTTTGGAGCCTCTTAACTTCTGTGTTTGCCTAACATGTATCTTTCCCAATTTTGTTTTGAATGTCAGTAAACCTTTAGGAGTGTTTAAAAACATGAATTCTTTAGAAGAAAATCAACAGGACTTTATTTCTAATGAAGCAAAACCCTTCTGATCTGATTTGAGACATCAGTGGCTGGTTGGGTCTATTGAGAGCTGACACTTCCAGGAATTTCAGCACTTAAAAGCAGAAAATAGAGAAATGGCAAAGATAGCAATCTGAAAGTAAGACTCTGTACAGTATGCATTCACCTTCCAGTCCTATGAGCAAGTGTATCAATGAGGAGACGTAGGTTTTTGACATCCAGAGATCTTTGAGTTTAGATGGCTCACACCTGTGCAACTTTCAAACCCTGGAACTTTCAGTTCTAATAAAGCTTTTTTCTAGAGAGAATTTCTAAATTTCTTCCTGGTTTAGGGAGACTTCCATCACAGTCATCAGGGCCGCAAGGCTCCCAAACCCAGAAGTAATTACATTGGAAGTGACAAGAAGAAATGAAGAATGTTTAAATATTTTTTTCATTGTTGAGGAAAGAAAATATTCATTTTGTGCAGCATGGTAAAGGTAGGTTCAGCAAGTGACTGAGGTTTTGATTAGAATGAGAGCAGACCCTGAAGCTGTAATTTTGGATTAACACCAGGGCCATTTTTGTAAATCACTATAGTAGCTCTTATAATAATGTTGAGGAGATTACCACACTGCTGTCATGAGAACCTGATTTGTTCAGGACTTTGTTAGGTTATGAAGTCAAACACTTAAAGGCTGAAAATGCCAGGTTAAAGATGTCTTGATTTTGCATTTTTGTATATCATCATTTGCAGGAATTGATGGTTTGTAGCAGTGGATGTAGAATAGGTGATCCTGGCATTGCAACTCTATTATAAATGCAGTTACAAATGGCATGCAAGTTAGGCTTTCAGGCATCCTTAAATCTGGCATTTTCCAAATTTTGGCCTCTTGACTCTGTAACCCAAGTAATATTCTTTCAAAAATAACTTTTCTGTATGTTGGATTCTTTGTTATTGTGTCTGGAGTGTTTGAGTCCCTTCAACATGGCTGCACAGACTTCCCTGCTACGGAGTTAACTCTATTAGCAGCAGGGAGAGTTTTTCCACGGTAAGTGATGGGAGGATCAAGTCTTGCTGTGGCTAGGAAAACCTTGAGCTCTCTCTTATCAGTCGTCTCCTCTCGTGGATACCTTGATACAAGCTGTCATGAGGCGTGCTTTTGCTTTAAAGATTTGGGGTCCAACAAGAGAATATTTGTGTTTGGTTGTTATTTTATCACAGTATCCACATTTTTCTGTGGAGTCCAGGTGTATGTTAAGGATTTAGTAATCTCAACAGCCTACCTTTGAACAAAAGCTCAAATAAAATGCATTTTTCCATCTCAATGTCTCTTCTGCTGAATTTCAAAAATGGTGCAACAAATAATGGAGCTGGTGTAGTTTTCAAGGTTAAAAATATCATTTGAACTCCAAATACAGGTATTGTGACCAGAATTACAGTAATATGTACTACATTTAAACCTGCAATTGTGAAGTAAGAGAAACCCTTGTGTGTGTACCTTTACTGTATGAAGATACTATGCTTATACAAATGCGTAAAGTAGCATCTGTTAAATGTATGTTCATATTAAACTCTCTAGTTTGTATAAATCAGTTTAGGTCTAGTAAAACCAGAGGATAAAGTATATAAAAGCTTGTAAGGTTGTCTTAAAATATTTGTCTCTGGAGCTTCAAGGGAGTTTTCTGTGTATATTATAATGAAAGCTCAGGGAAAAAATATTTTTGAAATGGAAGAATATATTATAAGCCATTGCCCTTTTAAGAATGCTTTGAGTCCAAAGAAATTTCTCAGACAGAATATTACAGTGGAAATACTAAAGCAGCATTCTCAAACTTGGCTTTGGTTTTACTCATTCTTTTCAGAAACTCAGCATGTGAATGATCATATTTATTCCAGAATAAAATATGTAAAGCTTTTAATTTAGAAGTTTTTAATTGGAGGAGAAGATTGCAGACTTTTTAGGTATGAGGTAATTACAAAAGAGACAACCAGAAATGTTGAAGCAAAAGGCACACTGATGTACCAAACCTGGAATTTGATTCTCTACCATTCACTCATCAAAATCTTCCCTTTTTCTTACTTACGAGTTTGTAATAGAATGTCCTGGTTTCAGTTAGGACAGAGTTAATTTTCTTCCTAGTAGCTGGTAGGGTGCTATGTTTTGGCTTAGGATGAGAAGAGTGCTGATAACACACTGATGTTTTAATTGTTGCAGAGCAGTGCTTACACCAAGCCAAGGACGTTTCAGCTTCTCACTCTGTCCTGCCACCGGGCAGGCTAGGAGTGCAGCAAGAGCTGGGAGGGGACAGAGCCAGGACAGCTGACCCAAAATGGCCAAATGGGTATTCCATACCATCTGGCATCATGCTGAACAATATATAGGGGTGGCTAGCCAGGGTGGGCCAGCCGGACTGGGGTTAGGCTGGGCATCGGTGAGCGGGTGGTGAGCAATTGCATTGTGCATCACTTGTTTCATACACATTATTATTATTAGTAGTAGTGTCATTATTATTGTTGTTATTATTATTTTTCTGTCTTAATAAACTGTCTTTACCTCAACTCACAGGCTTCACTTTCCCGTTTCTCTCCCCCATCCCAGAAGGGAAGTTGGGAGGGTGAGTGAACAGCTGCATGGTGTTTAGCTGCTGAACGGGTTAAACCATAACATAGAACCATTCAAAGTTGAAAGTATAATGCATTTTTCCCTATTTATTAGGAGTTAAAATAGAAAGCTATCATAATAATCAGGACCTGTTTAATGGTGAAACCTGGGGTGAGGTAACATGGCTTTCCATCCCACTCTAATAGCTCCAAGGGGAAGCTGACCAGCTGGCTAGGTGAGAGGGACACTGCTGGAGGATCCTGAAGTTCACTGTAGTGTCAGTGGAGAAAGGGGGGTGCCCCAGACAGACAGATTTATGACCTCAGTTCTTCAGAGTTCAGATTCAGAAGTCTGTGGTTCAAAAGGCCTAGACTGACAGCATGGCTGTCTAAGGGAAGCAGCCAAATTCAGATTTACATAGCAGCACAACTATTAAAATAAGGACCGATCAACTGAAGTAGTACTGGGTGCTTTGAAAAGTTCCAGGAATATGCATTTACAGGAGCTTTTATGGAGCATTATATTGCTCTTTTGGTGGACTTGCTGACTCCAGGCAATGTTTGCTGCCTCACAGAACCAGTCCAGAGCTGCAGAGGCTACTCCGAGGTTTAAAGAGAGAAGCATTTTTTCTCTTTAGTCCATGAAATGTCATGTTAATTATTCCTTCATCTGCTACTTTCATCTCTTATGTTCAATAGAAGTTTTGACATCCTACAGCTGAGGTTGCCTCTTCAGCAGATGATTTGCCATCTCCTGTTTGGGAGTGTCTTTTAAGAAGATAGAGTCCAAAAATGTCAGGAAGTCATTTTGTGACAGTTCTCCAGCAACAGGGAGGGGCCCTTCAACACAAGCTTAATTGTGAAGGAGGTCTACATAAACACTAGGAGTTGCTATGCCATCTCATGTCCCATTGACCTCACCTCTGATAAGACCACTCATTTCCACACACCAATTTGCTGTCTCTTAACTTGGATGAGCACCTACTTCTTCCTCAACAGCAGGTCTTATTTCATTCCTTATCTGGTGGTTCAATACTTAATGCCTGTAGCTTTAAAAAAAAAAAAAAAGACATTTTGATTTGTATTTGAGTGTAGTAGAGTACAAGGAGTGGACTGCTCATTTATGTGAGTTCTTTTCCCTTTAGGACCACTCCACAATACTCTGCAAAGAGAATTTTACTATTTAGTTTTTGTTGTTTGTTTGTTTGTTTGTTTGTTTTTTCTCCCTTTTCTCTGCCTTTACAAATCATAGGGTTGATTGCACAGCTGAGAAACTGGCAAATGAATTCTGCTACATAGAAACAGTTAAATAAAGTACCTTAAGAATATTAACCACACCAGTGCTGGAGTGATGAAAGGACCTGTTTGTACCCACAAAAGTGGGGAAGAGAAAGGTCAGAATTAGAGCTGGAATTCCATACTTTGAAATTTCTAGTTATGGCTGCATATTTTGTATATAGGATTATTACTCTTTGGCAAGCCCTGCTGTGTCTAAACACTTTTGGGTGGGCTAAGGATGAAGTTTCAGTTAAACTCGGAATTTTCCTGCTTTTGTGGTTTTAAACTTCACATTATAATAACATTTCATGAGCATCAATTTTTATGGTACAGTTCATTTGTAGAAAATGCTATTTTTACACAGTCCTAGTGCTAAAAGAAGTTTGCTGCATTTGATTTTAAAAGGTGAACTTCATTATGTTTTGATTTTTTTTTTTCTCCTGAAAAAGAAATGTATCTTTCAGGACACAGAACTGTGACAAGCTGTTTGTGAAATAATTCAACAAATCTTTTATTTTCATTTTGTCTCATTAACCTAAAAAGGAATGCAGCCATGAGTAAAACTTCACCTTCTCAGTGCTTTGGTGTATGGGCTGAAATACACTCCTGAATATCTTATTACATTCTACATACACCACTTGTAAAGGACTGCCAATGTCTGTCACCGACCCTTCCTTAATGCAGTCTCTTGTTCTTAGTATCTTGTGTTTAGATTCAGTGTAGTGCAAGGAGAAACTGCTGTCTTTTTAATGTTGAATTTTAATATGTTTCAGCATATATAATGATTTCATTACAGCACTGAACAGAATTAGACTTTATTTTTACCACCATATATGAAAAAGGAACCGTTATTTCCTTCCTTGAAAAAGTGTGCGTATGGTACATTGCATACTCCATTCTGTATGTATCTGTCTCTAAATTAGTTTGTATCACCTCTGTTATAAAACTCTTTTTCTTCCACCACTCTTCTGAAATTGCCTTTCATACTCAGTGTAACCTACGAATTGGCCCTGGGAGTGAGTCATTCCAAGGTTGTTGTTCTTCCCTTACAACTACATTTAATATAAAATGCTGTGCTGTATGTTATGTCCATCTTGTTCAGATGGAACAGTGTCTGCTGAGATGGAAAAGCAGAATGCAATATCAGAATACATTTAAATGTAATAACGTCTCTAGAATCTGTCTTTTTGTGGTACAGAAATAACAGCACTCCTGCCCTTATCACTGCTTTGGCTTTTAGAGCCTTATGGTACCAGAGTATTTCAATCACAGTCTGGGCCATGTAGTCCTTTCCCTAGGAAAAAAAAAATGCCTCTGATGTCCAGGGGAGTTTTCCTTTCTTCAAGGACTGCAGTTAGGCCTCATGTCAGGTCCATAACCCTATCTTTGACACCCCTTTTCATGACATAAAGATTTATGTAAGTTTTATCGTTCTAAATATTCTGCACATTTTCTGTGTTAATGAAATGATACACCTGGGGTTAATTTTCTGGACTGTTGCATTTTATACATATTGGCCCTAAAGAAACCATACCAAGAACATTAAATTTATTTTCTATTGAGTGTTGTTTTTCCTATAAGCACATGTGAATTCCAAGGTCCATCAAATACAAAGATTTTGAAGTATCAAACCAGCATCAGCTATCACAGTTACAACCTCACATTTTAACTGTCCCTCCCACAATTGCAAAAGTGTGGCTAGGTTTAATTTGAGTTGCACCTTCCTCAAAAAATAATGTTAGTTTTATTTTTCCCTATGTAGTGGATCAATCCAAAAGGTATTTTGTTAGAAAGAGGGGTGCATGCAGGCTGTGAAACTGGGGTAAGAGATAAATGGACAAACCCACTGATAACCTGCCTCACTGCAGTGCTCCTTACAAGATTTCCTGCAGGTCTTCTACCCAGTAAGTAGGATAAATTGTGCTAGCAGCTGGAAGAGGACTTCAATGGCTGAGGAAAACTGTCATGCCAGGAAACTTGTTTTTGTTGTAAAACAGTCACGTCTTTCCATCCTCATATTCACATTCTGGGCTTTCAGAAACACCTGGCTTCCCTGCCCACACAGCACGTCTTTGTGTAAAGATACTCAACTTTGAAAGTGGTCCTACAGTGTTGTTTCATAGCTCTTCAGAGCAAGTTTTCCTCTAGATCAGTTTAGATCTGGTTTACTGTGTGACTGTATAAGGGTGATGAAGCAAAGAGAGGGAAGACTTCACCTTTTGGGTACAAATTTAGAATGAATGGGCTTTAAGCCAGTTTTGCAATGGTGCTGTGAAATTACATGGGGATTTTGCAATACAGTGAATAGATTTCCAGTTGATGTAGGCACTAATCTGTCTTTGTGCACAACCCCATATATACATCTACCTTGGGCATATTTGGGAAACAGCCTAAAGGTGCACTGTTACTGCATGTAATTCAATAATGAAACATGTCCTAAAACTCACCAGCGGATGCAATTCTAGTGGCAAACAGAGCTTTTTCTACTTAAAAAGATATTGAATGTGATCGGGCATTGGCAGTCCCAGCTGAGTGAAGTATATAACAACCATTCTAGTTTGCAGTAGTTTAAATCTGTCTTTAAAAGTGTTTCAGGAATCATTTTGAAGTAGAAGTCTGAGAATATGAGATATACAGAAGGAAATGTTTCTGTCTGTCATGAAAAATCTGTATCTAGCTAGAGGCTGCAGTGATTGTGAAGAAGAATGATAGTATCTAAGCTATGCAGTATGCATTTTTGACTGTCAGAATTTGCATGTATTTAATGCATTGAACTGTTTTAAAAACACAGTTCTTAGGATACTTGTCAAAATATTTTCTATAATGGATGAATTTAAATCTAATTAACATATTCATGTTTTAAATTTATGGGCTTTTTTGTCTAAAGAAGTGAATAATTTATATTCATATTTAAATATCTCATTTATGCTATATTCAGATATAGTATATATCTCAGATTTAAGTTGAATTTGGATGTTCAGTCATAATACATCCTACTCATCAACTTTGCATATTCTGTTAAAGGAGTGAATAAATATGTTTTATACCTACAATCTATTTCTTGATTTTTTTTTTAATTGTGGAATGATAAAATGAAGATAAAACTATATCCTATGTTTTGTGTAAAAATCTGTGTGTGTAATTTGTATAAATAAGGGTTCAAGAGCTAATAGCTAGATGTTAGGTAAGACATCTATATAAGCTCTCTGCTGAGTTCTGAGTAATCTTTTGTTAGTTTCCCCAATAATTCAGTCTAATCAAGTACAGGGATGTAAGTGATATCATGTAATAGCTTTTTGGAATCAATAAATATGCCATGGTTTTGAATTACTAGCAGTGTAGATGTGGCTGATAAGCTCAATTGTTGGAAAACTGATCCCATAAAAGTGAAAAGTGAGATCTTAAAAAAAAAAAAAAAAAAAAAAAAAAAAAGCAAATTCTTTTATGATACAGAAATAAATAAAGTGTGTCCAAGTTCTATTTGGCAAAAATTTGGTCAAATAATTAGTGATATGATAAAAAGAAACATGCAAGTTTAGCAATGATGTCTTTTGCGGTCCAGGTTATTAACTGTGGATAAAATGAAATTTAGGGTTAAAGAGATGGGATATCAAAACATCCTCAGAAAACTGCCTTGCTATCAGTATTTAAATTAGAAACTTGTGACTGTAACAGACAGACATATTGGTTGCTTTCTAAGGTTATAAATTACAAGTAAAGCTTTGGGTTAGCAACCCTCAGTGAAAACTGGCACAGCCATTTTAGAAATAGAGATAGGCGATAGAGATATTTCCTCTAAATATCCTTGTCTTTGTTCATCTTGTTTAACAGTATGTCTTAGTCTGTGACTGCCAAACTTCCAAAAGTTATTGTAGCATCTTATTAAAAAGATGATAAAGCTTATGCATTGTATGCTAAGCTAGTGTATAGCCACTGATATAATTTGTGTTGAAGGTATGGTTGGAAAGGTAGGAAAGAGTTTTCTGATGTTGAACAGCAACAAAAATCTCTGTGTGTGGCACTGGTCTTTCCTGACTTAGGTTCCTCCTCTAAATGTTAGCTGTTTCGTTCTTCTCTGAATATGGGTTGAACTGTAGTGTCTTTACCCCACAGTTCACTAATCAGTCTCAAACTTCTTGATGAACTTCTGTGAAGTGGGAAATCTTGGTCAATTTGGATAGCAAAAGTACACTGAATTTCTGTATAAGATATTTAGCATAGTTTAGATGGCATCTCCGCTTACTGAATAAAGTTTATGGTAGCTGGCCTTGTCTGAGAGGCTTGTGTTATTGGCCTCTGTTTGACTGAAACCTACCTATGCAATGCGTGCTGATGTTTCTCTTATGGTGACATTACATATGCCAGCATGGAGGCTAACCTAGAGGGGAGCTGTAACAAATACATGGGTGCCATTGGGATTGAGAATCCAGTGTTAATGCACTTGTGGAGAATGGATAACAGTTTAATGCTTCCTCCCCCACAGTATATATCTCAGTGGAAGCTCTATGGACAGTAGCATCTGTAGAGCAGAGATATATTTGATGAAGATAATATATTTTGTAACTTGGGCTGTTTTGGTTCAGTACTCATAATTTATTTATATGTTGGTAGCAACCATATTTAGTGCAGTATAAATTAATAACACTATATTTAGTAAATATGAATTATAATCATTGTGCTATTTAATTTGGGTCTAATAAGTACTTGCCAGACTAATGTGTAGTCATGTAGTTGGGCAGATGTACAAAAATGTCATTAACTTGTTTTGATTTGCAGACAGTGATGTATGTGGCAATGTCTGTGAATACTCCTGCTTTTCTTACACCACAGCTACCTCATTTGCCAAATATGGCTATGATCCTTTGTCCATGTTAATTGAGAATGGCATCCTTATTCATCATGTGCAAGGTTTTTTTCAGCCATTAAAATGCTGTCCAAAGACTACTCAACTGAGGAAAACTACAGAATAATACAGAGTGCTTGTTTATCTGTTGTTACAAGCCTTCTGTTTTAACCCGTTGTAATGAATGGGAAAAGGGACTCTCGTCTGAATACAATGTTGTTGCTAAAGAGCAGAAATTCCTTTTGGAACATAAGCATTAATAATTGGACTGGGACTTGCTTGAAATATTTTCATCAGAAATGTCTCTGTTCAATGTTTCTTCTCTTTTTTTGACCATCTGAAAAATAGTGAAAAATGCATTAAGATAATTTACATTAGTTGTCAAAATCTGTGTTTATTTCTTTGATAATAAAGGTTTCCATTCCGTGATTAAATTTATGTTTATATTTGACGTTTTCCAGGGATGCATAAATTTGTGTGACAGGTAAAGTCTACATGCTCCCGGTACCTAGTGCCAGATTGAGTTGAATTTGGACACATCACATAAATAAAAGTGGTTTTATGTTTCACCTTCATCTGGTAGGTGAGCACTCCACCTTTTCTTGTGAAACATAATCGGTTTTGACATGGCAAAATTAGATCCTGGCTATTTATTATCTGCTGAAATCAAAAACCATAACTGGGAAAGCATGTGGTAAGTCCATTGGAGCAGCTTGCACGCAGAGAAGAAAAGGGGAGGCATTCCAATTTTATAAGCTCAAGGTGATTTTCTCTAACACCTAGACCGTTTTAATTAATTACCCTGAAAGATTGAGTAAATTATTATTTGAATACTTTATGGCATTACATGTTAACATTTCAAGGACAAAGTGCTGTACTTAGCTTTTCAACAATGCTTCATCTGTCAGAATATATCTTCTGAATTTATGTAGTATACTGCAGTGTAAAGGGTAGTCAGAACTTGAGTACTATGAATTATTACAAGGAACCTGAGTCAAATATGATCTACTGAAATGGGTGCCCTAATATTTATGGCCACCTGGTAGGGACCTACAAATTAAGAAATCCACAGATCTTACTGCTTAAGATCTAAGATTTCTTTATCTTTTTTTTTTTTGCATGCTTTTTTGCTCTTTTGAGACATGCATGAAAGTATTAACTGAATGCTGTTAAAATGTTGGTTGTCATATGGGTATAGGCTTTGCTGTTAATGACATGTCCGTGAAGTACAGCTTAGCATATGTGTGGGGTGAGATGGTCTTTCACTTGTACTACTTACACAATATTCAGAGCTTCTCCTCAGACTCTCTTCCTTTGTGACTTTCAGTTTTGACACTTTATCTGTGGGAAAAAGTCTTAGGATATGAAACAGTTATTTGCCTGGTGGACATACTTGTGTGTTTTCTAGGACCTGTTTAAACCAGCAGAATACGTGTAACATCATGGCTTGTTTAGATGATGTCTGTAACCAAAACATCAGCAGTACTCCAGCTTTACTGGAGCTGTACTACACAGATATAATCTTTCTTCCACTGGAAGAGCATACAACCTTTTAGTAACTTCATCCTACCATCAGTAGATTAGATTAAATCCCCATTTACTGCATTATATTAATATTTTCAATGGCACACTAATCCAAGAAATAAATGTGTCAGTTTCTATGGCTACACTGTAATGGGCACAGCCATAAGACAGTGCCTTAAGGCCACATAAAAGACTTAATGTACAGATTGAATAGAAGCACATTATTTATTACTAAGCTATCAAGCTGAGAAAATTTAGTGATCTCATTTTTTAGATTTGCTCATTTGACCTGGGCCAATTTGCTTGGCTGATAATATTGAGTATTTAATACCACAATGTTTTCTCAGTTTTAAGGATAAAGTGATTCACACTAATTTGTTTCAGACCAGTTTGGGAGAATGAATTATTTTTATGCTCCTGTGATATTTATTGATAATTTGTTGCATTTTGTTGTGGCCTGGAAATTAAATAAGACTCTTTTGGCCCTTGAACACATTAAAATTCAAATGTACTGTGACACAATCTGTGGGAGACTTCATCCCCCCCTCCCCCCTCCCAACCTCAAGATACCTATCTTGTGGCATTCTGAGTTATAAATAACTTAGCATGAAGTAAGATGGGGTAACTGGCATCTGTCCTGAGGACTCCTCTAACCCTGCGAAGAAGAGGCTAGGAGAGACTGGGAGGCTGATGCCCCTTTGTCATTCAAAGATTGAGCTCATCATCCTTGTCTTTAGTGGGTCACCCTTGGTGGAGCACTGGAACTATAATGTGCCAACTTAACTTGGAAGCAACACATGGCGTTTAGTTCTTTGAAGTGCATGATACCTGCCGTTTCACTCTCTGCCCTGGGATGACTTTAATATGTTGGTCATAGGGTAAGAAAATAAGCCACATGGGTTGTAGATTAATTTCTGCCACAGCTTTGCTTCCAGCAGCAGTGATAATGTTTGCTGGTGCTGGTGCAGTCCAGAACATGACTGTGCTCATCCGTATTAGAAGATGACAAGAATTACAGAAGTAAAACACTCCTGCACTCAGATCTGAGTGCAAGCTAACGTGAAGTGACTGGAAGGCATGTTGATTAGAGATGGTCAGGTGTCAGACCCGTCAAACACCAACTAGGTGAGAGATGGTAGGAACAATGAGGCAGTGTATGGTAAGGGCAGGTTTCTTCTCACAGTGTTTCTCCTCCTTTTCAGAATATAACAGTACTTTGGGAAATGCCGACTGTCCAAATGGCTCATGACTTGAATGCAGACTAGTGACTCACCAAATGATATAACTTTGCTAAAAATTTGTTACTTGAATATAATTTGAAGAATCAGCAGGTTATTTTCTTTCCTGCACAGAACTTGTGGTTATCACGTCATTTTCAAAAGGTTTGTTGAAAGACAAAATTGTTCCTACAAAATACTCTTTTACACTTCCTAGGAGATCTACTAATAACACTTTTAGACTGCAACACTTGCCAAGAACTGACATTTTCAGAATTTCAAATGTCAATAAAACTTCTTAAAACATTGCAAGGAGGCTGAGTGAAGACAAGGGAGACTTAGCAGAACATATCAGTGGTTTTAACGTGGGTCTCCCAGTCTACTTAAGCCTTAAAATTTATGTTCTGGAAAAGCCCATTTCCAGTAAGTCAAAATAACCTTCACGGCAAGTTTTATCAACATGAATGCTGAAGAAAAGTGACAGATATATATAGTATATAGCTCATGTTAAATGTGAACATAAAGTTTTAACTCATGAGTTGGTTACAAATGAAATAATGTGTCCATGAAATAATACAGACTTGGAAAAGCAGAAGGTATCAACTTTTTCATCTCATTTGCTCTTTAGTATCTTTGTCCATTCAGGACATGTAGCACAATGAACAAGTGATTGTTATGCAGTCTTACCTGAGGCCAGAATAGCTGGTATGAAAAAGATATTGAACTATTTACAGTGTAAATATTAGAGAAAAGTGGAAGTTTGAGGCGTCCGAACCTGTACGTGTTAAGCAAAACCCTTGGTGGCATACATAGTTGGTGTTAATATACTGCTTGTGCACTGTGTTAGGTGTAGTGTTTCCAAACACAAAATTTACTAGAAACATATGTTCTGTCAGTCCCATTTATGCAGTCTGGTACATGGAAAACACCTGATGCACTAACCACATCGTTACATTAGGAACAAATTGTTATGCAGCAATGCATTTAAACTGATGTATCTTCTCAAATTTTGTTTCCTGTCTGCATTGTATTGAGAAAAAAAAAAAATCAAGATTTCATCAGCTGCTTATAAGTAACTAGTCTTTGCATCCAGCCCCCATAAAGTGATATTATCAGGACAGACTTTCTGAAAGAGTTTGGGATCCTGTATGAGTCACGTGTTCACTGTCATTTTGGCAGTACTTTCCACATTTTGTTCAGATCCAGTCTTGTACTTTCTAGGTTAACAATGTTGGCAGGGACACGAATGGCAAAGAAAACAATCCCTGTTTAAGCCTTTTGTTTGAAAGAAATGTAATGTTGCTAGCAACAAAATTATTTTCCACAGGGACGAAGACATCTTGTTGTGTTTATTGTATTCTGCAAAACACTGAGCATAGCTTTATTATAAGCAAATGAGATTTTCCAAGTAACAAGTGCCCTCTGTTTAAACAAATGATTTTCTATGCAAAGGTTAAACACTGAGAGATTTTTCTTCTTCGAGTCATGCTTATGACTTTGGAGAGTCACCAAGCAAGTATGCTTAAAAAAGAAAATGTGAATGGAAAATTCTGAAGCATATTGCCCTTTTGGTTCCTAAGACTGAGCTATCGCTTTTCTCCACCATGGTCATTAATAATGACAGATGTATGTGGTGCAGAGTTCACCTACATTATTGTCAGTAACAGGGATAGAGAGAGAATATTTATTACAGCAGAAGGAGGGAGGGGAAAGACATGATGTTGAATCAGAAGACAAGAGCAGAGTTCAGTGTTTCTTCGTTTGGGTGGGGAGGAGGGTTAGCAGAGAGCATGCATTAAGGTTTCTTAGAGACTGTTGCAGCTCTTGTTGAAATCAGTTGAAATACTGCTACAGGCTGCAGTGAGAGGTGGATTGATAGGATCTTTAATATATTGTGCTTTACAGTATTTCAGTAATGCAGATTTATTTCACCTTAGCAAAAGCTGTTATTGGTTTGGATTTGCAAACAAGCATAGTAACAATCTCATTTTATTTATTTATTTTGGTGAACTGACCAAACATTAAATCATGTTCATGAAATGATAAAAGGACACTCCCAGCTTGACACCCATTCATTTTGAAGACATGAGCAAGTATAACTTCTAGTTGTGCACCTGTCCTGTAGCACAACTTGGCATTTTTTCTGATTTTTATTGTCCATTTTCCTATATATATATATGCATATATGTATAATTTTTCTTGCTTATTCTGCTGTGTGGAACATAAACACAGCATCCCCTAGAGGAGTAGGGAGACTGATGAACTGACAGTATTTAGGCATCACTGGAGATTGTACATGTATACCTGTTGGCTGGCATTTCATTCTACCTGTCTTTAGTCATTTGACTATGCAATCCACAAGTCAAGGAAGACAACGAATCATTTAAATATTAGGAATCTTAGTGAGTGATTGAGCATGAAGGAATTCAATCCTTCATGTCATGGTTCTGCTAAAAAATACATTTGAAATGCTCACAGAATCACGGAATTGTAGGGGTTGGAAGGGACCTCAAGAGATCATCGGGCCCAACCCCTCTGCCAAAGCAGGTTCCCTGGAGTGGGTTGCCCAGGTAGGCGTCCAGACGGACCTTGAATATCTCCAGAAAAGGAGACTGCACAACCTTCCTGGTCAGCCCGTTCCAGTGCTCCATCACCCTTACCAAGAAAAAGTTCTTTCACATGTCGGTGCATAACTTCCTGCGCTCCATTTTTGGCCATTGCCCCTTGTCCTGTCCCCACCATTGAAAAGAGGTTAGGCAAATCCCTCTGTCTCCCACACTTAAGGTATTTGTAAACATTAATAAGATCCCCTCTCAGTCTTTTCTGCAGGCTGAACAGACCCAGGCCTCTTAGGCTTTCCTCATGGGGAAGATGCTCCAGGCCCAGTATCATCTTTATGGCCCTCCACTGGACTCTTTCCAGGAGGAAATGATGGACAAAAAATCCAAAATTTCATTTGGTAATGAATGATGTCTGGATAGAAGGTTTGGGAATATGAATACATGGTGCAATGTATTTATCACCTGACAAATTATGTCCTACTTAAGAAATTATTTCCAGGTGAACTTGCATTGTATGAAAGACAAATAGATGGAACTTGGATGCCTGTGTTTTTGTGAGAGACACTAGATAAGATTAGATAAGAATGGCAGATACCTCTGCCCCTACCCAGTGCTAAGGTATTTGCAAATTACCAACTTTAAATATAACTTTCCTTGTCATAGAGCTTTTTTATAATATGTAGCAATATCAATTTACATTGGATTTTTTTTTTTTTTAATCTACAGACATAGATTTTTGTACCCATTAAGTATCCCATTGATTCCTGTGAGACCTATGAACTAGCACAGAAGTTTGAAAAAGTGGAACATATTGCAATAGTTGGGACTGTTACTTACAGACTGTTCAGGTATCTGTATACACAGGTTCTCATTTGTATGCTTGGGTTTCTGTTCCTGCAAATACCCATTATTTGTGAGCATACCATTGTGCTAAAAATCATCAGTAAATTGCTAATCAATAAGACAATTATTGACTGCTCTGTAAGGAGAATTTATTAATACACCATGCCACCTCATTCCATGTGGTGTTTACAGTCTCATTACTGAAAGGTGATAGGGGAAAAAAAAAAAAAAAGGCATCCATAAAATGCCTTGAGAAGTTAATAAATCCAAGTCTTGAAGGGGAAACCATTAGTACATTATTGGTGTGGGAAAAAAAGATCTTCAAAAGCAGTTTACAAGGTGCTAGCTCTGGTTCAGTGTCTGATTGATTCATCAGAATTAAAGAAGTGATGCATAGGGCAGGAGATTGTCACTTGGTGGCTGGATCACCAAAGAAGGGCCTGATATTCACCATGAAGTTAAGCTGGCATCTGGCTGTCCATGCCAGACATTCTTTGCATAACATCCTGTTCAGCAAATAAAACAGTTCAATTATCTGCTAGATTTTTGTCCAAAGGAACAGTCTCAATGATACTGGAGTACTCTTTTGAGGACCTGACAAGAGAAACAAGAGACATGTTGTAAAGGGAAACTTTTTGCAATTGAAAAAAATTACCAATGTAATTTCAGTGCTGTTCCTGCTGTTACCTGCTTGTGCTTGTGTAGTGGAGTCCCTGGTGACATTGGCACAGATGCTTGTTCAGCTGTTAACAAAAGGTGTAACTATTTTTTGGTGTGTATTAGAAATGCAAAAGTTTCTCTAAAGGGAATGGGTAAAAACAGACTGATCTTCACCTGCTGTAAGCTGGGAGACCCACTGGCTAGACTGTGCTGAACTGTTCTATGCAAGTCTTAAAACTTCCACAATCCTTTCTCTGGGCATGAAAGTCTAATTTAAAAAAAAATAAAAAATCTATTTCAAGAGGTTTCCATTCACATTATTGGATTTGAGGGGGTCTTGTTCCTAGAATAACTATAGTCAAAAAAATAAATAAGCAACTAGACACCAGCAGGTTTATAGCTTGTTGTTACATGACTTACTTTCTGTAATAAAATGTTAGTACTCACCCTCTTAGACAGATAAGATGCTTCTTTTTGCACGTGAGGTATCCTGTGGGATAAAAATCTATCCTGTTTCAACTCTGTATGTCTTATTGTTTTGTGTGTGTGTGGTTTTGTTTTGTTTTTTACTTTTATTGGCACTAATTTTATATTTACACTATTTAAACTATAGGTTTTTAAACTTTCAAACATGAGTCTGAGACCTGCTTCACACTCCTCCCACCTCCCCACCCCCACCCCCAATTTTTTTAGGGAAAGTAGATTACAAGCTAGCAATCTTTTATTGTGTGGAACTGTGAGATGAAGTGAATTTCATGTAGTTCATTATTATGCATACTTCTGTTTAAATATTTTTGCAAACAGTAGTAATAAATAATTTCCACCAAAATGAATGTGAGTTTTGAGCTTCCTAATGACTATTTAACAGATAATAACATAAGGGGAAAAAAAGGAAATAATTATAGTGCTTCATCCTTTATTAATGACAGTGTAAACAACATTATAATTGAAAACAACAGTGAGTATAAATACTAGAAAGGGGTTGCACTTGCAAAAGAAGTAGGTTTGAAGCCTTTGAGCAATCATAAAATTGTGCTTATACTTCCCAGCATTTGAAAGAACTGCAAGTAATTCTAGAAGTGGAAAAAGAAAAGCTGAGAAGTGAGACAAGCACTGCAAAGATTTAATTGTACTCCAAATACATTAGGAAGAGGTAAGAGGAGATCTTGTCTGTGGTACAGGTGAGAAGAGTTGGAGTACCCCAAAGTAGGTAGATGGATCCATCCTAAAACCTATCCCTGACACCATTGTAGGACTTATCTTTTTAAATAATCTCCTTAAAAAAATGCCAGGCTAGCAGTCTGGTTTGTCTTTTCATACCTAACATGGACCCCATCAGGTGTGAGTACACAATGTTCACCTGTTCTTTGTGTGTCTATCTGATAAATGTCTGGTGAAGGGTCTTCAGCATTCAGTTCTGTAACTTGGTGCTGTATCAGCTCCTTCTTCATGTACCAATGCATGAGTTTCTGTGTTCTGCACTTTTTAGCCTGTATTCATTGTATGATTAAGCCCACCAAAGCTGGTCTTTTAGTTTATCTCAATCAAGTTTTATAATTCAAAATGTTTGCTTGTCTCTGCTGCTGCTTGACAATCAAAAGGTTATTTTCTAAGCTAAGTGAACAATAAAATACTGAGTTGAGAGTTAGTGATATGAGCAAAGTTAGCAGATCTACAGTCATTACAGAATCAGCTTTGATATAGTGAGCGTTTTGATTTGCATAGTCCTGATAATTCTGGAAGCACATGAATATATTTTATCTTTGGAGAAAGATTTATTGTACAAATAAGTTAACCTAACTATATGAAAGAGGCATTACAGAGGCCAAGTAATTATTTGTATGAAATGTGTACATATGCTAATATTTGCCTGAACTAAATGAGTGGTCATTTTCTTTAACTGTTAAAACCTGCTCTGAGCTGCATTGCCAAATCTACCAACTTTGATGATAGTTCTAAAACTCTATCATCACACTGTTTTGATAGGAGAAGGCATAGTAGACATAGGACAAGTCCAAAGTAGTAAGCAGTTCTTGTCTCCAAGAGCTTATAGATCAGAATAAATACAGAAGAAGAGGAATGAATTATTTGGCATTTTTTATGTTCACTTGGTTAAATACATTTATGTTACATTCAATAGGAAGCATTTCCATAGTAATTTGATATATAGAAACACATATAAACTGTAACCAAACATTGTGTTATATCATGTCTACAAGGGAAAGGCAGTGAGTTCCAATTCTGCAGGAGTCACCTTCTATTAGGGTTCCTTTCTATCCTTATTTTGTATGTCAGATGGATCGCTACATTTAATTAAGCAGTAACAATTGAGGTGCAGATTATTTCCTGGGGATTAATGACCAGCTGGACAGAGTTGATAGCCCAAGGTATTGGATAGATTAGGCTGCATAGCTTCGTGGATTAAGAAGGAGCCTTAAAGGTAGTCACTTAGAAAAGTGTAAGAGAAGCATCAACTTGAAGATAAAGTCTGTATTTTTTATCTTTTGTTCCTTCAGCACCAAGTAGATCAGTACATATCCAGTTCTTGATCATCCTGTTGTCCCAAAATGGCCTGTGTTTAAAAAAACTTTGTTCAGAAAGGCCACTCCTAGTTTTACCTCCAGGTAGTCTTGTAGCTGGGATTCGCTAAGGATGTGAGACACAGGTTTGTAGAGAGATAATAAATATTTTCTCAAAATATTACACAAGTTCCTTAGCCCAAAATTTATTTTCCATTTTTGTTACAGTTTGCAGGCTGCTTATGAACAATTTTGGCCTTGTTCTGCACTAGGTAATTGATTTAATTAAAGTTTTGTAGACTTCATTTCATTGATTCCTCCAGTACATTTTGACATGGTCATTTTTCATAACCATGTTGAATTTCAAATGGAACTATACACATCTAGATCACACTTTTACCAGCTGCCAGTGTTCGAGGGTCAACTTTTATGTTAAGTCCTTCCATTTTTGTTTCTGTTTTTATTGTGGCTGGAGTTTGGAAGAACCAAAGTCAAAACCACTACAAGCTAGAGCCTCTTGTTATTTTGAGCCTGCACATACTAAGAGAGCATACCTAAGGAGGGCCCAAAGACTCAGTTTATGTTCTAGGGACCTGTTGGAAGATGAAGTCCACACTTTTCAGTAGATTTCACTACAAGCTAGTCTACATTAACAGGAAGTTGGTCACATACATATTTCTTTCCATCCTGAGGTCAGGATACATTCATGGACCAGCACTGGGGTACACATTGAGACATGCTTTCTTTGTATAGTGTTGTATGGAGCCAAAATTAGTCTTCTCCTGTTTGCAGTTGAGGATACCCCGGACAAATAGGGGAGCTTTAGGAGTTTCTTCTGAACTGTTTCTTTTCCATCACAGGCTCATTTCTATTGAGGAGAAATTCATCATCAGTTATCCTGTATCATACTTTTTTATGTATGTTCATAGTTGATTTTGCTGTATTTCTTATTGCTTTAGAGAACTAGCTGAGGTCTAAGGTTCCCAACTATCATTGTGCAGGCAATTTTGTATCTGCTTTCTAGGTGCAATTAACAGAAATACGGGAGATAATAAAATGTCAGAATGTTAATAAATACAATTTTTCCAGCTAAGTGCTTGCCTCTTATTCCTTTCATACTGCAGGTGTGCTGTCACTATGATATCTATGCTCAAAATGCAATATGTAAGAGAAGCACATCAATCGCTGTCTGTAAATTAATGGTTTTCTTCACCTGTTCCTTGATAGAAAATGAAAAATTAATAATGTCCTAAATACGCCATAAAACATTCTCAACATTTTTCTGACTTGAAAGAAGGAATATAGTGTATAGTAATCCTTGTGGGCTGGGGTCTGTTCTGGCCTTACGTATTTGTATTACTGAGGTAGCAATATCCTAAAGGCCCTACATAGGCCAGGCCATGATCAGCTGTGATTCTGGCTTTTCCTCTCACAGGGAGCCTGGGACTTCTCACATCCAGGGTCCAACAGAGCCGCTGCCATGGCAAGGGCCCTTGGATTGTGACTTCCCTCCCCAGCCTACTGCAGACCATATTGACATGCAACAAAGAGCATGTTATGCCCCATGAGATCTCTCTCTGTGCACCCAAGAGCTGTTGAAAATACTCCCTTTCAGGGCATAAGCCAGTTTATCTTTTAGTGTGTTTTCTGTAGAAAGCTCACTTGAGCCTACATAACATTTGAGTAATTGGCTGCAAAGTGCAGCCTTCTAAACTGAAATTGTGAGAGCTTCCATCTTTCTGAGCAGTAAGGGTTGAATTGCAGGCTGCCAGAGCTGAAAACAAAGTACAGCTTGAGTGAATCAGCCAGGATCCCATACCACACATAGACCAATGTTCAGGAGAAAATCTCATTAAAAAAAAAAAAACATGTAAAAAAAAAAAAAAGAGAGAGAGAGAAGGACTTTGTGTGGCTGTAGCTTTAATGATTTCCTCCTGTATTTTTTTTTGTTGTCGTTGTTGTTGTTCCCATGCAATATATTTTGAATCACTTTTTTTTTCTCTTTAGCACAAGATACTTTCATTAACTGAAATCTTAGTTTTAATAGGTTAAATGCATACCCATTGGAAAACAAGATTTCTTCAACCCAAGTATTTTATCTTTTTTTGTATTAAGTCAACATGGGACTTTGCATTGTTTACTTTAGTATAGTGATAATTCAAATGGATAAAAGAAGCAACTGAGCACATTATTTCTCTGGATAGAAATGGGAAGCAACAGAATCTGAAGTATGCTCATTCAGGCATTAAGAGACCTTATGCAATCATATTTCATTTTCTATGTGAATTTGTGTAATTTGGATTTTCTTTATATTTTATACCATGCATTCCTAAAAAAAAAAAAAAAAAAGAAAGAAAGAAAGCATCTGAAAAATGTTGGGTAAATGTTAGATTCCTATGTTTGCTAATTAAAACATTTCTGTGTCAGAACATTTGAAATACACAGGAATGTTTTAGTTCAACAATAAATAAATTTAAGATAATATTATTAAAACAAGGTCCAAAGGAATGAAAACACTTGTTTGTAAGACTTATGGAAGAAAATAATTGAGGAATGGAATTGCATGCCTGAGTGGCATGGCAGTTTGGATGAGGATGTGAGGAAGTGATGAAATAAAAAAAGGAGAGTAAGTTTCATGGGTATCTGAAGATCTGTACATCTAATGGGCAAAAGTGTCTAGAAGGGAACAGATTTCCTGGCGGCAAAAAGTGGCCCACTAGCAAAGGAGAGGAAGAAAACTAATAATTGGGAAGAAATAAAACTAAGATAGGGACTTGGTGCACTGGAAATAAAGAAGAGAAATGGACAGTCAGAAGATAGCAGCTGTGCAGCAATTTTTTGATATACTATCTCCACAAAGCAAGGAAGAGATAATAGAGGGGCCAGAAGCCAGAAACTGCTAGAAATTGCAGAAGATAGGAAACTGTGAGAAGATACAGGCTGCTGGTTGATCAACATCAGCATCTGACATGACATGCAGCTGCCCATTCCTTGCTGAAAAGAATCAATGGACTTGGCACCAGAGGAGCTAAACACAGTCAACAGAGTAGTGTTCATTTTGGGCCAGGTAATGCTGCCATCTGCCATAGATCCTTGTCAAGGCCTGGGAACAAACTCAAAGAAGAGGAGGACATTTCAAGAGAAGAGAAATACTGACTGAGTGATCATAAATTGAGTCAAATTTAATTTCATTGAGAAATGAGCAAAACAGTGAAATCATTTTTGCAGGACACTTTGAACAATCCAGTAAATTGGTGACATTCTACTGCAGAATGACCTTAAAAGATAAAGAAACTGTATATATTTGTATACATGTAGTCATATATGCATATACAGCTCTGTGTATGTTACATACACTTATGTTCAGGTCTTATTTTCAAATTTATTTTTTACAATTTGGAAATAGAATGATCAATTAGAAAAGAAATCAACCTATGACTAGCCAGGACAAGTAAGGAAAATCCAGAAGCAGCAGAAAGCAAAGCAGTGTGTGGAGCTGTTACAAGCTGGTAAATTGAATCGCTTGCCTTTTTCTTTTTTTCCATAATATAAGAAAAATATTGTGTTGCTACCAGATTGCATATATTTGAATAAGAGAAGTATGTGTGGACAGCAATTCTCATTTCCCATTTTGATAGAAGGAGGAGAGTCTTTTGCAATCTCTTTAAAAAGACATAACAGAATAAACACTGTTACAAACTTGATGAAGTCATGTGGATTGAACAATTAAATATAAGGGAAAATGGGATGTATTTTTATTTTCAGTCAAAGGTGCAAAAAATCAAGCTTTATTTTTGAAGTGGCAGCTAAAAAAGTTTTTAAGTCCTGAGGGGCTCCAGCCCTTAGTGCAGAACCAACTCAGGAAGAGCAGTAAGACTTAGTAAGAAAAGCTATGTAAGGATTAATGTCTTATCAGGGAGGTTAAAATGGCCAAAGTGAAGTATGTTAGACTTTGCAAATGGTAGTGAGACAAACAGTCAAGGTTCTTCAACTTCAGGAAAAACAACAACAACAAAAACAACAACAACAACAAACACAAAAAAACAAACAAACAAATAAACAAAAAAAAAAAAAAAAGGAAAGCTGTACGGAAGCTGTGCAATTTAGATAGGTCAAATCTACAAATTGTCTTTAAGCATCTCAATACCTGAGCTGGATATATTATACTTAGTCAAGACAAATAATGTGGAGCAGTTAGAAACAGGAGTATGAATATTGAAATAACAGACATGTAAAGAGATCTTTAAAAGAGTTAAATGTGCCACAGTCAAGGTGACAGAGTTCTGAAAGGACTGGTGGAAAAATATCACAGGACCTGTTGGCTTGGTTTTGAGAGTACCAGGAGCACACACTGTGGATGGTATTTGCTAGCAAGGCAGTGTAACCTACACAGAAGGTGGTTGAGGTCCTACCATGTCTAGACTGAGCCCAATACCCCAGCTAGTGGGGTATTCAGAAGAAGTCTTTCTTGTTGTTTTTTTAGTCTGGTGAAAAAGAAGGATGTTAGAGGAGATTTGTTCTCTTTATAAATATCAGAAGCAGAAAAACACTAGGGAGGGACAAGAGGTATTTCAGTCAAAGCACAATATTAGTATAAAAGCAAATGGTTATCAAGTGCCAGTGGATAAATTTCCAGCCATCAGAACACAGTGTTTTCAGTATACCATTCCAGTAGGAATAATGGTGAGCAAATGGCACAGGCCTTCACAGCTGAAACAGAGGACATTCACTTCTGTGCAGCTCTGTTTCCATAAGTTTTTCCATGCTCCCTCTTCCTTTCTGCAAGCAATGAACTAGTTAAATTGCTGAGTAACTCTAGAAACAGTGCAAACAAGCAGCAGCTGCACTATTGTTTCCAAATAAACGTATATTTAAATGACCTGGTGAAGGATAAGATTGAAGTGATAACGCAGTTGGATGGTGAAGTGTACAATAGAAAGTGTTACTATAGACTGTCATTTTTTCCATTCCAAAAGTGTTCTTAGTAGGTATTAAAACTAATCAATGACACATGCCTAAAACTGATCTGATACATTTTATCCCCATGATGAGGACCTCAGGAATGTAGGCATGATTTTAAACTAAGGTAGCTTGCCAGCACGTGGATTGAATGATCATGACCATTTCACAGAGGGATAATTAGCTTTTTGTTCTCTTTTGGTTTTAGCTGCTTTTATTATTTTAAATGTGTGTCCTCACTCTTGTGTTCACAGTGAAACTGTTTCCTTGTCTCTGACCTCATGGCTATACAAAGTACTAAGTGAAAACCTCGGTAGCCACCCTGATTTCTTGGATGTATTGGTGAGTGGGACAGGTCTTCCAAAAAAAATTACTTCCGCATCTTTATCATGATCACTTTGAACACTGGAATAGGAGAAATGAAATCTTCATTTCTAAGGATATTTCAGCACTTTTCATGGTAGATGGACATAAAGAAAAAGCAATATATAGTGATAGCAAGTAGCTTCATCCAGAAGGAAAAAATGCATCAAAACCAACCACGTTTTAAATTGTGCACTGTTTATGATGATTTCCAAACAGACAGAAGTTAATTTATTTGGGTTACTGTGGCAGCATTGCATAGGCTTGCCAAGCACAAAAAATATACTATCATTTTTTTCCTGACTCATGTCCCACATTAGTCAGACAGATTTATTCTCACAATTATATGTTTTCTCCATATATTTTAGGTTGCTGTGATTTTCATAGGTCTTTAAAAGGAATTGGTTATTTTTTCTTAATTATGAAAATGTTATTTCAGTAAATGCAATTTAATTAAAATGAGAATTTCTGCCAAAGCGTTTAAATAAATACAGTATTCTTTTACAAGTATGAAAGGAGTTACTATTTGCTGTTTCATTTCCTCACTAATATGCTGGCATGTTTGGTTTGAACCTGAGCTTGTGGAAGTTTATTCTTAACCAAAGCAGTTCCTTTTTCATGTAAGTAGGTTAAATGTGAGTTGTAGAGCCCTAGGGCTCTTTTTGTTCAGTTTTAAAGCCCCCTCAAGTGGGCCTCTTTTAGGAACCTGGAATCATATGTTTGTAAGGTTGATCCAAATTACCATTAGAATAGCTCTTTTCAACTTTTTATTTATACAAAGAATCGTAAAAAATGCACCAAACTGACAAGGTATTAAATCAAACTGAATAAAGACAGTTAATTTTCTTTTTTGCTCAACAACTACTTTTTTTTTTTTTTTAATGGAATCTCTCAAATTGAAAAAAATTGTCTGTAGAGTATGTTAAGGTGCCATGTAGTATAATAAAATGCTATTACTGTCACAAAGGTACATGATAAAGTGCATTTGCACAAAAGGCCCATATTAATGTCAATCATTTTCCAGTGATTTATATACTAACTGCAGTGTTTTAAGAAGATCAATATTCTTTGTTTTGACAACATTTCAGAGCCTTGTACTTTCCTGACAATATTAATCTTTCTGCTGCAGTTTGGTGGAATAATTTTAGTAATTAGTGATTGGCCAGCTTGGTGAAAAGATATGCAGTAATATTACATTTGAATATTACCAGGTAAAACACATAATGCATCTTTGAGTAGATAAACACACTAATCACTCTAGATTTTAGTGTCATATAATGCTATGTAATTAGTATGAAGCTCCTAAAGCATTGCTATTTTTACATCCCCTAAAACATATTTTCTCTGTATGTATACTAATGACACCCATCACAATACTTTGAAAGTATCCCTTAAGATATAATAATAGATAAAATTACAATAGTTTGGAGGCATAATTTTCTGATCTACCTCTCAGAAGGCATTAGAAGTACTTTAATGTTTTTCTTCATTTTTTTATCCTCTCTTCCTCCTTTTCAACTTTTGTCTGTATTTTCTTCTCTTACCCTTCCATATCTCTTGCTCGTCATCCATTTCTTTCTCTTAAGGTTCCTATTCTTTTAGTAGTACAGTAGAGCCATATATATATATATATATATATATATATATATATATATATATATATATGATTTTTCTTGTCTCCTCTTGTGATGAATTGTAAACTTTTCCTTCTCCTTGTTAAAAATAAAAAAAAAATATAAAAAAAAATCTCATTCCTACTTGTTTAAGAATTTCCATGGAATCTGGAGAGCTCAGCTCCAAGAAAGTTGCCTTCACAAAATAAGAAATCTTGGAGGTATTTTCGGGGACCTTCTGGAGAGGTACTTAAGACATATACTTTTACTGTACTTTGATTTCACCAACACTTACCTGTGAGGGCTGGTTCTTCTGTCTTTTACATTTATTTTCTTTTGGAGGCCCACAAGGGCCATAATGTCAAATGTTGTTAACAAAGTAGTAATTCTCAAGGTTTTTCATGGCTTTTTTTGTAGAGTATAAAGTCAACTGAGACACTGTTTGGAAGCATCTCCAGTGCTACACCTATTTCCTTATCTAAATAACTGAATTGTAATGTAGAAGGTAGCTGTGATTATGTGTTTATGGTAATAGGTGTAGCAGATTGGCAAAGACAAAGTTTATATTTTGTATTGTATAATTTAACTTTCAATTTTAGCCTCCTAGATATCTTGTAGATTTTTATTCCAATAAAACTCATTTTAGTGAGAGCTATAATTACATTGAATAATTACGCATTTCTCATTCACACATCTTCTTCTATTAAAATATTGCTAAGATATTAAAAATACCAAAGTGTATGTGCACACATTTTCATCAAAGCCCAGGTGATTGCTCACCCTACGTTTCTTGAAGAAATGGGCTCCCCAAGCAGAACCTAAGCTTGCGCTCAGCAGCTCTTTGTGTATTTGGCTAATGACTTGTGAACTTCTGCCTATGATGGAAACTTCATAGGTGTAAAATTCATAGAAGAGAGTGACCAGCCATTACACCTTAAAAGTAAACAAAGTGTTGCTTTACAGCCCTGAGAGCACAGCACAGCTTTCATGAAGTTGTGGTGAATGTTGTAGATTGCTATCACAATTCACACATTCAGGATCCCCATCCTGAAAAAGTAGTTTGTCTATAGTATAATGCTGCTCAGGAATATGTATGCTTTGCACAGTTTGTCCATGGGTTGCTCATGTTTGTGCCTAGCAGCCTCATCTAACATTACCCTATCGGACTATTTTCTAGGGTTTTATTTATAAACCTAAAGTAAGAAAAGTTGTAGGATAATCTGTTCTTTGTTTATAGTAGTTTTATAGTGCTTCCTGTGATAAGATGAACTGGTGCTAGTAATTTAATATTTCAAAATGATTAGGGGGAAAGAAATGAATACTTTCAGCTGGCAACTATGGCCATATTTTAAGTAATTGGTTTAATGTTACAAAACTGGAAAAATACTGTGAGTCATTAAAGAACTGCATGTCTTTATATATATATACATATATATATATATTTAATTCTGCTCATCAACTTTCATATGCCTGTGAACAAATGAAAGTTGATGAGAGTATTGCATTACTAAATGTACTAGATAATATTCTTTTTAAACATTTGATCTGATAAGCAAAACAGTACATGGTAAAAGTCAATCACTGTAAATATGTCTGTTTAAAGTTAAAATCCATATCTTATATTCAGTTTATTTATTTAGAGAGGGAAGATTAAAGGTTAAGTTTTAGACATTTTTATGACTACATTCATGGAAGTTTTTTTCTTTCTGTTTGCCAGAACAAGGCACTTACTTCAGAGCACTTATACAACCCTGCACCTGTTCATTTGTATGGTCGTTAGGAAAATATGGTTAAATCAGCACTGAACTCTCTGGGAGAGGATTTTATTTTTAATTTGAGATTGTTGCCATATGTATATCAGTCATATCATTTAGATTTTCATATCAATTATAGCTGGCAAATCATTTCTCCAGGTTACCTGCTATCTTCTAGTACTGCTTATTCCAACTTGTTCCGTTATTCCTGAATAGGCTGTGATTTTACTGGATTCTGTAAAAAGAGCTTCCTGATCTCATTATGATTCCTAGGAGCTGGAAAAGATCCCTGACTGTCTAGCTAAGTTTGTCTCTTCAGTGCTTCAGAAGTTCTATTTCTGTCTTTTTAAAGAACTGGGCATTAATTTATTTATTTATTTTTATTTTTTTATGGTTATAAAAACAATGCCATAAAAGTAAGAACTTTTCTATGCCAAAGGAGTTCTATTTTCACCTAGGTTGCAAGCCTTGGCTCTTTTTGCTCTTTTTTTTTTTTTTTTTTTTAATGTTCCTACTGATTTTATCTACATTAAAGCCAGTGCTGATAGTGAACAAATAATTCATTAGGTCGACTTGGCTGATAATATCAGCAGAATTGAAGACAAAAGTCCTTGTGTTCTAGGTTCAGTACAGCCTAAAAGTACATTTAAAATTCAGGTCCTTTATGTGGGAAAAAAAAGATTCTGGAAATTACCAGTTGCAATCATTGCACTACCACCAAAACATCTTGTAAAATGGTGATACTGTATAATAATCTTACATAAATACATGGTTATAGTCACCTGCATTTGAAGCTAACAGTTTCCAGTACCGAAGCTGACATTTGTCTGGAATAATATAGACTGGTAATTTTACCAGAATTATTCACATGAAGAAGTATGATTTAGACTTGGATTACTAGCTTTATTAAGTCATATTTTGACAGAATCAGTTTAGCACTGCTTAAATAATAATAGTGAGGTGACGTTTCAGTGGTTTTCTTTGTTGAGCAGGAAATAAAATCACAATGTTCTGGTGAATTTAGAAAACTTTATTCTGTATTTCTAAAATGATCATTATGTCTTCAAGTGCAGATTAAATTCTTTTTCATATTCATACATATGAATTTCATATTCAAAGTAAAATTTATATGCATTGACATTATTCAAGCTCGACAAAATACACACCAATCCAAGGATCTGCTGTAAAACTTGAAAGTATCTTCCCCAGATAGTATCAAACCCCCTTCTCCCTCATGTCTACAATTTACTTCATATGCAGAAACACCATTAGTCAGTATTTGAAACCTGCTTGCAGGAGAAGAGATTGTAAAATAGAGGCCCCTAAACAAATCACCTTGACCTGTTAGAAGTTATCACCAATTGAAGCAGCAGAGCCTTCATAATCCACTGCTCTGTGATCAGGGCAATGATTGATGAATAACAAAGTATTGAATGAAAAGGAAAAATGCCACTATTTGAACCATTATTTCATGTAGCTCTAGCATTTCCCAAGAAGTTATGCAAATTACAAAGGTCTGATCAGTTTTTATGATTTGAAAGTTAATATTGTGACAGGTAAACATATTTAGATTGGTTTCATATTACTTGTTCATCTTAGACATTTTTTTAGAGTAAACCTTATCAGAAATTAGCTGCCTGAAGAGATACGCAGGCACAGAAGAAATTAGTCATCAAAGACAAATGCCAGCCTGAAGCTGACCAGACCTGTGTCTCCATTATCAGGATTAAAAGGGGAAGCAGGCAACAGGAGAAAAAGTCTTTTGAAACGGAGCCCAGATTCAGCCTGTCAGGGACCACATTTAGATTTCCTGCATTTTCTTAAGCATTCTAATTTGACATACTCTTAAAAATTATATGAGGGTATGATTATATGCAATTCAGCCTGTTTTCTTTCTGTGCTTAAGTTTCTAAAAATTTCATAAATGGCATAAAATGTCATAAATTGCACTAATTTAATTCTACATATTCTAAATACATCCTCACAAATATGGGTAATTTACAGTGAGTAGTTCTTCAGTTTAATTTAATTTGAGGCGTTTTGTTTACCTTTGTTGTTTTTCTGCCTCCTTTTTGGCTTACATGGTACTTCGCTGTGGGGTATTACATAGTGTAAAGAAGGATGTCTTTTGCTTGGGAGCAAATTAGGGTTGCATTCAAGAAGAAAGAGGTGCAAAGCATTCCCTCCCTTTTCACGGTATGACTAAAGCAGGGCATGTATGGGTGTTTATGCATTGCACAAGTGTGTATGTGAAAGCAATTGAAATATGTGAAAGCAGCCATTGTCTCCTCCCTTCCTGATGGGGAGAACTGGAGCTGCCCCTTTGCAGGAGGGAGAACATAAAAAGTACAAGTCTGCCTCTCACTGATTTCAGGGCAACTCCAAAATGGTGGGAGAAGTGGAAAGGAGCTGTGATTCCCAAGGGAGCATTTCTTTCCTGGGCCTCTCAGCTGTGCACTACCCTTCATAGGCAGAGAGAAGCTGAGTCTATTTCTAGTCAGTTTGAATTCAGTTGTCATAAATTGCAGCAAATGTCAAATTCATAATATATATATTGGTAAACCTGGAAAAGAGAATAACAATGTCTTTGGTGTGTATTCACATTTCATATGAACGGGACTGTTGATCACTGTAGATCTATTAACTCCATTTGCTACTGTAATTAGGCATATTTTAAAAAGCATGAATTACATGCTCATATATTAAGGTGCTAGAGCTTTTGATTAGCGATGTGGAATCACTAATTCTGGAAGACAAGAAGAAAATTAGGTAGGTGAGGTATCACCAGTGTTCTGAATTCACCTGTAAAGATCCCATGTGAGTTCAGAATTCTTGGTGTCACGTTTTCAAAGAGCACCTTTCCCTGCCTTCAGTGCAGGCAAACTGCCTGCTGCCCACAGTAATCAGTGGAGAGACGTGGGGCTGTTGTTTTTTGTTTGAGATATCACAACTGGTAACAGTAAAATTCTCATGCTTACACTTTAATCATCATATTGTACATAATTCTCATCTTAGAGAGGGATGTCATGGATGCTATTTATTTTCAAAATTTAAAGCCATTGATAGTATTCTGTAGAAGCAGACTGAAAACCTGAACTCCATATGTTTTTTAAAATAAAATATAGTGTGAGTGAACAGTTTTCATTATGCTTTTCATTTGCTGTGCCCAGTCCAACATTGCTCTTTTTCTTGTGCTACCGTATTTTTGAAACTTTTTTTTTTTTTTTTTTGGTTTTGTGGTCATGGTGCTTCTTGCTTCTTCCATTTTTAAAGTATTTCTCTCATTACTTTTTAAAATAAACTTTTTTTTTTTTTTTCTTAGAAATGACTCTCTTCCAGCCCTGTCTTGAAAACATTACTGAGAGATTTTATTGGAACTATATGTCTTGCAGTGTCCTCCACTTAGCATAAAGAAGTTAATTAACATTAGTTTTAGATAATAAAACTCTGTAATAAATATGTTGATCTCATACTTGCCTGAGTTGCATTATGTAAACCAGACAAACTTTGAAGTCAACAGAAATATTATCTGAGACAGTAGTAGCTGGGCTTTTTGAGATAACTTGAGACTGAAAATAGCTTATAGTATATCAAAGCAGGAATTATATAAGCTATAATGATAAGATTGCCAGCTGGGAAGCAAGACTATGTGAAATTGGAGGAATATCCTGATATCATTGTATTGGCTTTCATGTATTCTGGATAATACTGTGCATTTTGGTTACAGTGGTTAAAAGTCTTGTTTTAGTGTATTTATAGAACAAAACTTGTAATGTTTCTAATATGCTAATGAATTTCAATCTTTTATGTATTCATAATAATTGTTTATAATTAAGTTAATTACATCCTAAATCACTTATTTCTATTATAATTCAGTTATTTGATTAATTATTAAAGTAAGCTTTTTGAATACACAGTTTAAAACAACACTGGGATAACTGAATGTCTTTGCATTATTATCTATTTTGTTGATATTCTTTTCAACATTTGGATCTGTAATCATGAATGAGCTGTTATGCATTATTCTAATAATCCTCCCAAGATGGAAGTAAATTTTGCATTATATATGCTCCTGTTTCAAAAGGGAGGATAAAGAATTAATGTGCAAAGTAAGAGAGAAAATATTAGAAAAGTTGGACATGTTCTTCCAAGATCCTGTGTTTAAAGGCTGGATAATTCTTAGAAAATGGTCAAAACCTATGATTGATGGCTGATAGCATTCCTTATAGATGTGCCCCAGAGTGTTTGTTACTCCATCTTTGGGAATATGTAGAAGTTCAGACCTGCAGAACATTTCTAATGCATGTTGGTAAGATGGTATGTTGGACGTACATCATACTCTTTAACAATTGAGTTAGAGAGGTCTCAGATCAAACTCGACAAGGTGATGTTGTGTTGTTACACATTTTATCCTTCATATAAGCCATTATGCTGGGGTTTTCTTTCAGTTGGCAGTTGCTGAATTCCATATCTGAAAACTCCAAAGGTTAATCCAGAAATACAAACAATCGTGTTCCTTCTCTTATTACGGCCTACGGATTGATCCATGTGCTTCATATCATACTGAGGAAGTGCTTGTTCGAACACAATAATTCATTCTGTAAAGCTGTTTGAGATACATGACACTTAAAGAAAAATGGTCCAAAAATGCCAGTACAAAGCAGACCATGTTATAAAAGCTGTACTGCCAGATACAAGGAACTGAGTTATTGGTCAGTATAAAAGGAATGAAAACAACAGCCAAAATTATGGTTTATATTTTTTCTAGTCAGGACAGGCCAATATATTTCCTAGACAAACCTGCTGAGATTCTGCAGGCAGTGCAGCAAGACTGAGACAATGGTTATTTTAAAGTGTGTGCAAACATATACCATGTGCTTCATCAGTTTTTGTCTTGTCTGTTAGCCTAATGAAGGGAACTTTCAGACAAAAGATGCCTCATTATCTTATTAATCAAACATTTAAGAAATGAGGAGGAACAGGCAAGTTTATACAGAGTTGATCTCTGTATAGGTAAAGGTAAATCCTCTAATCTACAAAGCATTTTTCTTCAAGGCTCTTTTTTGTTTTTGCTTGCCTGTTTGTTTTCCTAACATCAATAGAGGTTACATGTATGTAGCAAGAGCAAACTTATTAAAATTGTGTTTGGTCTTTATTCAGAAAAATGTTGGCCTTTACATGGAAGTGTTACATATGTATATATATGTACAAATTAATTTAAACATATTCCTATGCAGAAGTACCTTACATCATATTCAGTGGAGGAAGCATTGGTAAAATATTTTGTACAGATTCTTGAAAAGGAAAAATGGTTGTTACTGCAGTGTTGTGTTTAGTATGTATTCATGGGGTATGAGGCACAGAATTCAGGTAATGTAGCAAAGATAGGTAGGAAATGTTAATTCCTAGTTACTCTGAGATTTTTGCTAAAACCTTCCTTTTGTGTTTATTTCAAGTTCTTCATGTAAACATATAAAAAGGAAAATTTATTTTCTGTGATGATGAAACAAAAAGCAAAACAAGATAGAGTGTCAGTTATTATGTGCTATATAACATTTCATTTTAGGTTTAAAGAGCTAATACATGTTTTATTTTGAAAGGTTGACATCTTTCTAGGAACAGCTTATAGAATGTTCACATCATACAACAGTATGTCTGTAACCTTGAGATTCACTGACAGTTTCCTTTTACCTATATAGTATTTTTTGTTATGTCTGTATCCACTGTAAGTTGGGAAAGTTACATTAAGTATGGTATATATACATATACAAATATATACATATGCAAATATGGGAAATTCTGAATATCTCTTTGACTTTTGTAAATGTTTTGACAGAATTTAATAGTGAAGGAGGTGAATTACTGCAAAGCAAGGCAATTTTAAAATATGTAGAAATAAATATAAGGTTTAAAAAATGTAACATCAGTTTCATGATTTAATAAGCTCAGTTTCATGATTTAATATATCTCACTTTATAGACACTTTATTTCACGATTTTGTGTATGTGTGTGTGTCCATGCATGTGTATGTGAAATTGAGGCAGTACTGCACATTAATGTCTTGTTCATGACAAGGCAGATTGATTCCATGTACAACACAAGAGCTTTAACTGGAATAGTATTGGAAATACTTTTTTAAAGTTTTTAAAAACTGTTGTGAAAAGTACATCAGAAATGCTTCAACATGATCTCATGTGTAGATTAAAGATACCGATAACTGATTATGTACTGCTTTTTTTTTAGTCAGCTCCAGGATTGCTTGGATATGAGCCTGCTGTGGCTATTATACTCAGTTTTTTTCTCTGACGATGGGGTACAAAGTCTAATATAGGTCTTGGTTCTTTAATCTACACTTTTTATATTGTTGATGTCATAGAGTTCTTTACCACACATCAAAAACAAAAGGAGAAGAGTACATTTTTGAGCATTATAATGAAAAGAGAATTTTTCAGTACAGAATGTTTCTTTCACTCCTCGTGATCAGTTTTAGCAATAGTACTGGTATTTTTGAGCTTTGCAAACATTTGAAAAGGTGCTTGCATTGATCAGCTACCTAATTACCATTGATTCTCAGTGTGAGTACATAATCTCATGGCACAGCCTGAGTAACAATTGTTATCATTTGACTAATCAATTAACTATTTCAGTATTCATGAAGACAACAGATAAGACTGATTCTAGTTGCAGGTTTGCACTGCAGAATAAATACCATTTTTCCTAATGTAATAATAAACATTTAATTTTATTTAACTAAAGAAAGGGTGACTCAGGGAAAATATTAACCAGCAACACGTGTTTATTGTTGTCCTTTCACATCTGTATTGATTTCATAATTTTGCCCTTGTGTACAAGTCTCACATCAGTTCAGCATTTCTGATGAAGTAAATTCAAAACTCATAAAAAAGACCAGATTAATAGAAATGCGTGACCACAAGCAGACACAGTCAAGAACATCGACACATTTCTTCTGGTGGCACAATGGCACTGGATGAGCTCTTCAAAGGTCTAGACCATAATTCAGCTCCTTGGCCAACTGCTCCTTGACAAGTGTTTAGGGCAGACAACAGATGCTGTTTGGGGAGAGTGGTTTTGCAGCTTTATTGTCTCTCTCTGCTGAGCTTTTCTGGACAATCTGTATTTCACGTCTGTTTCTGCAGCATGGCTGAGGTGGAGCTGGGGGTGTTAGAGTAGTCCTGCTGGGGCACTTGGTGCCTCTTTGCCTGTGGGTGCTACGCAGTTACATAGCTTTGGCTTTGATATGAGAGTTGATGGTGGCCAGCGCTAATGGGCCAAAAACCCTGCCAATTCACAGCAGAACTTCTCTTTCATTAGTTAACCTTTTGGTACTGGTGACCTAGAGATGAATGTGTCTACAGTTTGATACCAGTTCCTTTGTTCATTTAGTTTTTCTTATTAACAAGTTCTGTAATCATGCATTGTGAAAATACTACTGCACTTCAATAACATTACATCTCTTGAAAGAGTTGCTGGGAATTAGGATTTCAGTGAATTGCTGAAAAAAAATATTTGTCTGTTTAACATAACAATACCTATACTTTGTACTAAAATGTAGATACTGGGGAATTATCAGTACGTACAATTTTATCAGTGCATACAGCTTGTTTTCCTGAATATGTTTTAAGAAGCTTTGCATTTCTGAAGTTAAAACTTTAACTGGTGTTTAGATTGCCTTCTATCCTCCAGAGATACCTTCTTTTTAAGCTCATGGTTTAAGGGAGAGCAATTTTTCAAAATAAGTAAATAAATAAAAAATTCTGTGGAGGTACTGAGGCCACATTTTGAGCAGAATCACAGCTATTTTGTTGTTTTCACTTGTTAGCTGTTTTTTAGTTTGATTCACCATTATTGCATATAATATGTTCATCTTCAGTGTAATTGTCATTATGTTAAAGTTTACAATCACATAGACATTTTCTTGTCATGTAGTTCTGTGTGACTGAGGTTGTTAAAAACAGAGGGCCTGATCTTCGTAGTGTTGTAAATTGAAGGAATTCTGGTTGACTTAGTGGAATTAAAGTTGCATGAGATCACAGTGAAGCCCAGGGATATTACTTGTGACCATTAAGTATATAGGCTGCATAACTGGATCCATATATGCACAGAAGAGCCGTATGCTGACAGTAAAACTCAGAAAGCTCATGGAAGTGATGGATGGATTCTTCAAACTTTAACATGTAATAACTACTACGTACTTAGATGTCAATGGATATATCAGACTATGAGCAGGAATGACAGACATTGCCAGCTGCTCTACTTCCATGCTATATTTGGCCTGGTAGATTTTTAATGCGTTCTTACCAGCATGTCTTCATTCACCTTCATCAAGTACAAAACACATTGTTCTTGCCTTTACTCACTGGTTTCATCTTCCTCCAAAAATGAAGACTTTTTGCAGGCTCAGAAATCCTTTCCAAGGCAGTCTTATAGCAAAGAAAGAAGTTGTGGGAGTTAATATCGAAGAAAGTCCAAGCATTTGCAATCAGTTTTGCCCATCATAGTTTCCAATACGATACTGACTGATGTAAATAGAACTGGAATTTTTGAAACGTGTAACAGCCACAGAGCACAGACAATGTCAAAGAAGATTCTTTTCTAAGTTATGAGATGCTTTGCTACTTTGGTACAAATAGGAGCTTTTTTTTTTTTGAAAGATGAAGGAAATGATGAAGTAACTAGCTAAGGACAACACCAAAAACAGCAGTCTTTCCCCCCGAGTAGTAAACCAGATCTTGGATCACATTGTGTTCTAAATATAAGATACCCAGAGATGTTGGAAAAATGCTCATTAGTTTTCTTTTTGCTTTCCCTGTAGTGGATTTATCAAGAAAGATTTTTTAACAAAATAATTGTTAGGCATCTGTTTTTTGCTATGTGAAACTTTATGGATGAAAGCACATCTTAACTGTGATCTTGTACATTTGTTACTTTTTAACTGATTAGCAAAAATCATTGGAATACTCCCTATCAGGCTATAGTTCTGAAAAATAGCTCAGACATTATTTATTTATTATTTATTTTTTTATATTTCCACAGTAAGTGTGCTAGATACCATACCATAGCACAACAGAGAAAAACGTGATTTTGAATTTGCTTTAGATGTTAGCCTATTGGCAGTTCCTGAACTGGGCAAGAAAGAAGTGTCATCACTCAGATATTTGTGTTTTTCATTCAAAGTATTGCTAGAAGCACTTGCATATATTTTCTCCAGGTGGTTAAGCTGTGATTTATTTTGCATTGATTGCAACACTTTTATTTGTTTATTTTTAAGGCTTATTCTTAACATTTTCTCGGTTTTAAATTTTAAAATAATTTCTGTATCAGTGTAGTTGCAGATGCAAAATGAGTGTTTTTTTTCTTCGGATTGTAAGTCTGAATACCCATTTATGCTTTCTAAGCATTATTTCTGTTGTCCAGATGCACAATGTTTGTAAATATGAAGTAGAAAAGGGCTATTATTAAGAGTGATTCACCCACTCTAATTAGAAATGAGAGGATAGTGAAAAAGAACACAGAGTGATTACTTTTATTTCTCCTCATGTCATAAGAGTGCCCTTAGATGAAGTATTGAACATGGAAAGGGATGCAAAAATGCTGTAAAACCAAATTCCCAAAACAGTGGATCTGACTGCTGCTAGCCCACATCACCTGTGTGCATCAGGCCGGCACATCCAAGACTGGGGAACATATCCCAAGATCACAAAATGGCAGCATCTGCAACTCCCACTGAGTTGCTGCTCTCTCAGTCGAAGCAAGGCCACTCCCTTTCTATTCCTCTGGGGGGATGGAGCATACATTATTTTCAGTCTGGTTTTATTACTATTTCTGGAGATAGGTTTGATTTTTATTTATTTATTTTATTTTCCAGATTGAACCTGTTTCTCTATTCTGAAATTTGAAGGTGAATATGCAGGCTCAAAACACTAGAATTCATCAGCTACTTACACTTCAGAAGTTCCTTGAGCTTTTGTTTTGTGTTTCAGAGGCTGCATGCAGCCTCTGGCTTTCAAAACAAGGCGATGTCTAAATGGAGAGTTAACAGCATGGAGCTGGGACAGGCTTGCTGTTAGGAAAAGGTTCTTCACCCAGAGGGTGGTCGGGCACTGGGACAGGCTTCCCAGGGCAGTGGTCACAGCACTGAGCCTTCTGGAGTTCAAGAAGCATTTGGACAACACTCTCAGACACATGGTCTGATTTTTGGGTGGTCCTGTGTGGGACCAGGAGTTGAACTCAATGATCCTTGTGGGTCCCTTCCAACTTGGGATATTCTGTCATTCTCTGATTCCGTGAGTTGGCCAGACTTGAATAGAACCAACATGAATTGTTGGTTCATTCTCATTTATAGGGAAGAAACAGTAGGTTTATAAATATTTATTTAGGGAAATTTTATATGCGTTTCTTTCCCCAAAGGGAATGCTCTCACTCATGTTCCAGATCCACTCCAATGTGGTGACAGCAATAGCAGTGTAAATGAGGGAAGGAGAGAAAGAAGTGTAAGAAGTCCTCTGAAACTTTTGACAGGAATGTACATTGTCCAACTGCTCAAGTGGAAGCTCTGACCTGCCCTTCATATATGGCATTAGCAGAATTCAAAGCAGCCTTTTCTGGACAAATGAACACTGAATGAGGATCTTGTGCCCAGGTAAAACATGCAGCTGCCACCTTTGCCAGATATAGAAAGGACAGCTTTGCCAAATGTGTGTGATTGGCATAAGCTACTTATATTTTCAAATCTGATAATTATTGACAGTTCTGGCAGGGTTGTCTGTTGCACAGTGTTGATGGCTGCAACCCACATTTTCAGATGAGCCTTAATAAAAATAATGTATTTCTACTTTCTGTAGCTTAAGATTCTTCCATGGTATTTTAATACATTCAACTGACTTTTTTATAATCCCTTTGAAATTTGCACTGAAATAATTAAATCTGTTTTATTTTCCCAACATGCTACTTACATATTTCCTCATGGTGTAAGGAATTGTTTGCTAATGTTGCACTGTAAGCAACCAATTCACAGAAAATAAAAAAAGTGGAAAACTCTCCCCTCTTGGGAGAAAGAGATTTTATTTACAAAATTTATGTGGACTCAGGAAAGGGAGAAGGAAGAAAAATAATGTAGTCCCAAAACAAAGTAATGTTGTGTAAGCTTTATGACTTACATCGGTATCTTATATTCTGATACTAGTTTGGCACAAGAGAGAGGAGGCTGGCGCATAGAATACAGGTTGGAAACTGAGCCACAATGCCATTCCTTTTGGAATAGTCACACAGTTTTCAATATGTACGTTTTGGTAAATGCATGCTTTGGTTAAAAAAGTGCCTTTAAATTTTAAAAATACTCTGAAAATTAAGATTTATTTAGTCAGTAGTAAAATTGGATATCTTTAAGTCTATAAACTATCTTTACTAATATATTCCCGTTTTAAATGTTGTTCTAGTGTTGCAGTAGGTGTTTTGCTGTCATTTTATTATAGTGTATTATTGCATTTTAAATGTCTTAGTACACATGTAAACAGCAACGCATACTTGAAAATACAAATCTGTTTAAAATTAAGTCAGACATGCTCCACTTTTAACTGGCTACAATTTAGTTACAGACCTTTTATTGGGAGACTAAAATAAATGCAAGCTTCTTTCTGCACATCCAGTTATGTTATCCCTTGAGACATCTCAGTTAATAAGTGAAAGTGGAGACAGATCAGCTGTAGGGATGGGGCAGTATAAAGCCCATCCTATTACTGAACAAGTTCCAGATGGAGTTCATGGAACAGCCATTAAGTCTGGAACTGGAGATGCAATATCCACCATAGTAAAAGATTCAAAAATTATCTGGATGATAAATCTGACAAATGGGCATATATATTCAAAGAACAATAAGGTATCCTCTTGAGTTATCTCAGTCACTCAGTTGTTCAGTCTGTCAGCTGAATGCATTCACCTTAGCTATATCATTCAAGGGTGCAACTCATTGATCTGCTTTTATCATCTCTTTACAAAGTGAGAATTTTCCCATTATTCCATCTGGAAAATAGATCTATGAGGATAAGTTTCATAGACACAGCAAGATTCCTAAGTGTCCAGTGCTAGCAATAAATCTCACCCAAGCATAGACTCACCCCATGGACTATCTGATTAAACACTACAGTGTTCATTCTTCACAGCAGTGGCTGCCTGTCACCTCCTTTTTCTGAATACCTCTATAGATAGGGATGAGTTGTGCCAGATGAAGCATGAAGACAGAAAACAGCCAACTGAATGACACAAGACACACTTGGATGTCAACTATCAGCAGCACAAGAAACTCCTTTATGAGTCTGTTACATCTTTGATGTAGCCCAGAGTTCTTTTATTCTTCACAGGAGCGGCCACAAAATAGTGATAATATATCTTAAACAGATTCAAAAAGGATAATGCCAAAACAGGACATTGTGGTAATCTTAGCTGACATGCATTCATAGATACAACTTTTTAAATGAGATTAGTTCTTAAATGTGTAGTTTTAGGAAACTACACATCTGTGCAGTCTCGAGAAACCCGTATGTGAATAATAACTCTCATTGAGCAAGAACTGTCCATTAGCAGTGATGTTTTGTCCCTGACCATAGACCCTAGTAAAGAATATTGTGAAGAGTTTTAGCTCTAGCTCACAGTATTTTACTTGATTTCAGAGACTAAAGCTCTGGAAGCTTGCAGGGATGATCAGGCTGCCCCTCTGAGATAAATTCAAATCCCTCTTGTATGTTTTTATCATTATTGTCTGAGTCCCCAGCATCTCTTGTAAGGGCCAGGAAATCTAGGAGCACCCTCTGGGCAAGCAAAGCAAACACAAATAGGATGTTACTCAGAAGGATACTTTAACATTCCAAAATTTAATAGCCTTCCCATCTCAAGTACTGTAGGCTGCATCTAGGATAATTTTTTAGGGGAAAATGTGACATTTCAGAACTCTCTTAATATTGGACATGTTCTGGTTATGCAATGGGAAAGATACAATAAACAAAATGCTGGCTTCTTTATATTAGTGATAGAATTGGTAGTTATCATACTTATAGACCTTTCATCTCAGAAATAACTGAGAGCAATATGTTCTATATTGGCTATCTACCATGTGGTTGATACAGGCAACAAACTGACTCTACTACATCCTTTCAGACAGATCTAAAATGAGTTTTTCACAACTATGAGTTACAAATTTTACTGCAGGAGTTTTCTCTGATTCTTCACCCTTTAATAGTGAAAGAACCAATATGCAATGGTCAAATATATCTAATAATGTGTAGATAATATGACCTTTAAGAATTTCTTATTATCCTTCTGGAACAGACACACATCTTAAGAGGGTATTTTTCATATTATTGAAGGGAAAACATAAGATTTTGCTAGGCTTAAGTTCCCTTAAAGAAATATAAACTGATTCAGATAAATAAAGTCAGTGGTGGATGAAAAGATAATTTTGAAGTACCAGAATAATTCCTGATTGCTAGGAAATGGATCACTACCTGGAAGGCTTCCTTAACTTGTCTCTAAATATAAACGTCTTGAAGTTCTGAGATTCACACATCTACTTGGAGTAAATGGAGATACAGAGTACTCAGAACTAGCTAAAATTAAGCTCAAAATGAGTAATGGAGAATGTATCATTTCTATCAAAGCAGATCTTGAATTGTCTTGTGCCCTTTTTAAAAAATAAAATGAAAGAAAGAAATGTATCAGAGGAACATCTGTTCTGTAATGTACTTTCAACATAGTGGGAGTATAGTTTTTTTAAGTATCTTTGTTTCTGTGTATCCACATCAGAGAGTTATCCAGGTTAAGCCCAGTCCCCGAGAATGGCCATGGTTATTATTACAACACAATGTACTGTGTTCTGGACACCTCTAGAGATGTTTCTGTGAGACAAAGTTTGCTAGAAAGCTGTATGTTCTTTCTTTGCTCCCTTTCACTTGTAATCATCTCCTCCCCGATGTCCTCTCTAGACTTGGGTGAGTAGAAAATCCAGGACAGCAACAGAATGTCTTTGTTTCTTTGTACATTTTTTTAATCAATTCTGCTACAATTAGGTAGGCCCAGTGATCAGTCTTGAGGTTTTATCCATTTCTAAAGTAAGCAAGGCTTTTGAGATCAGCTTGTCTCTGCATGATGGACAGTATTTTCAAGTAAGAATTAATTTATTTTATACTTAATGAAGACTCAAAATCAGTAAGCTACTATAAAGTTCTGAAAGCACACACTGCCTTTGGTAGGGGTCCTACCACTACTAAGAAATGTGCTGGTGAGGGTACAAATATATTATTAGGTGCATGAGAATCCACATGGAGGTGAGCTGCAGGAAATATTGTTTCAGAAGTTCAGAATTGTTTTGACTTTTTTGGGGGGGGGGTTGCACCACATTATTTTATAGTAAATTACTGACATTTAACAGAGTGATGACATTTCCTTTTTTATAGTCACATATTCAATAGAGTATATTTGTACAGGAGAAAGCAAAATACTGATTCTTTAACTGGTTGTGTATACTAATATTTTTGACTTTTCTAAAACAAAACAAACAAACAAAACCAACCAAGTTTCATGGCTTAGTCAATAAATAATTATGAACTTCTAAAATTTAAAGGGGAGAGAAAATAAAGCAAATGGTCTGATCTGTGTTTCTCTGCTGTTTTTTTCACTAAGGACTTCTTTTCTTTCATGATGAAGTCAGGATCTGATATCTCAGTCACATGGGTTTTGACTACAGGTTACCTAGGAACAGGAGAGCAATTCTAAACATAAGAAAGATGAACTTCGACCTTCTTTGTAGCAGATGGAACATTTTGTGAGCAACTGGTCATGTGTAAATGTTAACTTGTTTGCCTTTCTTAATAACCAACAAATGAACAACATATGCCTTTATTTTTCATTTTGCAAACACTACAGTTCTTTTTTTTTTTTTTTTCAGGGAGGGAGGGAAGTTGTTTTGAAGAGTATGCTCTTCAAGTACTGTGCAAAATTACACAAAATATTATATTCATTAGAATAGAGTAAAAACTGCATTGCCTCTGTAACAACTGCACAGCATGTTTTGAAAATTAACATTAACAAACATTACTTATATCTGAGGTTGTCAACGTTTAATTAAGAAGGCCCTCTACATTTTGGGAAGACACTGTTTGTATATATGTAATAAAAGGTTCAAATTTAAATACTGTACAATTAGTTTCCATGAAAAAAAAATGACTTTTGCAGACCCCTACAATAGACAGTTTAAAGAAATAACTATTCTGTGTTTAAATTGTGCTCCTTAGTATTTTAAACAGATGGCAATGGCTTTCCTCTTGATTATAACTTTGAGGCATGCTTTACTAAATGGAATCAGCGGGGTTCATTAAGGTCCCATTTGATGTATCAGTATTATAAAAATACCATGTTAATTATCCTCAAACGTTGCAAGTTACCTCCATTTTCCTGCAATCAGAAGATGAGAGAAACCCTGTGAAGCAAATTAGTCCTAATTGAAAGAGGACTGATTAATATTTAAATAAGGCATTGTGTGAGGGATTCTGCCATGAGAAAAATAGGCTGAACATCTGAATTAATTGCATAGCAGGTTAAATTAAATTTCATATAATGGGTTGGAAGATGAGTTGGCACAGTGCTTTAGCAGGGAGCACAATGGCTGAAATACCAGTCTTTTCTTTCACTCTTGGCTGGATTCCACTGAGGTCCTTGTAGTCCTTACCTCTTTGTTGTCTTTCTTTCAATACAAACAAAGGTACTAACAGAAGATTGCAACCACATTTTAAAAAATGTTAATCCTTTTTGGGAGACAGCACCTGTCTACATTTTCTCCATTTCTCTTCCACCTTGGCTGCAAAATTGGGAAACATTAGTATCTTTTTCCTTGCCAAGTTTAATGAGGATTGATGTCATAAAATGCTAATGGCTGGAATATAGTTAGAACTGTGCTATTAGTGGGTTATCACTGTCTGACGTTTTCACTGCACAGGAGCATACATGTGGAGCCTGTTTAAAGTGATTGGGTTACTTAAGGGTCCCTGTTAGGGATATTTAATCCAACATAAATTACTTATGCACTTTGTTAGCGTTCAAAGGAAGAGTGTCACGTTGTACATGTTGGCAGTTTTCCAGTCAAGAGCTGTTAATTACTGTACAGCTACTGAGTATAGTTTGTGGCAATGGGAGCCAAAGGGGGAAAGAACTATATCTATATTCCATCTAACTAAAAATGAGTAGATGGGAGTGCAGAGGAAAAAGTAGACTGAAGTCATTTTCACCCTTAGGAGTTACAATGCCATTTGTTTTCATTTTGAAAATAAAAATAAATGACAGTATGATTCCCTGAGGGGGAAGTACTTTAGCTATAAAGAATCCCTGCCAAAAACAAGCTATTATCTATTTGTATGTGGATAAGAAAAAAAAATGTTTTCCAAAGCTCTAATTCATCTACATCGCTACAGAGTTCAAGGTTCACTAAGATAGTCCTTGCTTATCATATTAAATGTATGTGATAGCCAGGAAAATGGCTGATAACTATAGTGCTCATTTCTTTTTGACATGCAGTTTAGTATAGTCAAATTACTTTATATTGCCACTCTTATATTAACAAATACTGTTCTTCCCAATGCTTGTGGGCTTTTACTGATGGAGAGGCCCAATAAATAACAAGTATCTGTTGATATTGCCATGTGGTTCAACTTTGGGAACTGGTTATAAGAAATAACTTTGAAGAACTAAACACTTTTTTTTTATATATATATATATGGAAGCTCATGGATCATGTAACATTGCTAGGGGAAAAATTTATAGTTCTGTTAGCCAAGCTACTGTATGGTCTACAAATAAAGAGCCTGTTACACCCTTGATCTCTACAAAATGGAAATAAGGTTTGAATATGGCCTAAAGTAAAATCTTTATTTCATTTTATTATCTAACTGCAGTGCTACTTATGAAGTTGTCCATAGGAAGTTCATAACGAAGATAACTCTATTTTCTGTCTATATTATTGAAATTGCTAAAGGCACAATAGTTTGTATGATTATAGTTATGTAAACACTCCATTTCTCAAATGCATCACTTATGAAGCTACAGGGGAAAAACAGAATATCTTTCCTTTGCATAGTAATCCATCCTACCAAACTTTTTTTTTCAAACTAAACCCAAAAGTTTTCTTTTAAAGTGTACTGCTCACAGTATCATTACTGTCACTATGCATTTGACTAAAATTCTCTTTTCTCCTTGCACTTCATCAGACTTTGAGTTTTTGATCTCCATATATGTACTGAAATGCCTGACTCCCCTTCAAAATTTTTCCTGGTGAGAACTGACTGACCCTCAGGATGGAGAGGTAGATTTGGAGACTGAAGTGTGTTTCGGATTTGCGGTTGTAGTACATATAAGAAGACACACATTATGTATACAGCTTTTACATCTAGTTAGTGGTTCTCACTAACTTTTGTATATTTGCAACACCATTTCATTGAAGCTGGTCTTCATATATACTGTAGATCATCAGGCCAGGAAGTTTGTGCCATACACTTCCTGAACATGGGCCTGAACCCAAGACCATTTACAAGTTAAGGGCTGTAGCCAGTAGGAAAGAAAACCTAAAATTTTGCTGTTATGATGATCATTTTGGGTATCATATCCCATTTGCTTTTGTACATCATGAATTCTGCTTTAGAAAACTGTACCCTAGAGTATGATACAAAAAGCCAGTATAGCCACGTCACTGGCTAAGTGTACTCAGAAGGAAAAGCTGGATGCTTTTCTGTGGATGGGACTTCTGAGCCATGGATGGGACTTCAAGAGAAATTAATTTTGATTTCATCTCTCAAAATCTTATTTTTTCTGAACTTCATTTTTATGCTTCTGACTTGTCTTCATCACTCATAGGAATGAATGATCTAACTCAAGTTTTTGGGTTTACTCTGAGATCTGTATATCTGTATTTTTCAATAGTCAGCTACATTTTCTAAGCATTAATCTGAGAGTATTAAAGCCTAGAATAGGTACATTTAAAAATGAAAATATATAATAAAATGGTTTGCTTTTATTAAAAGCAAATTTTTATTTATAGTTCTCATTTCCTTATTAAAAAGTCAATATTTGTAGACAATTTAAAATAATATAATTAAAAACCAATGACAACGTTCAATATTTTATTAATTAAAGAAATGATGTGAATATGAATCACTGTTCTAAATCATTGATACAGATCATTTGCCTCAATTGAGTGATGTGTTATATTTGTACTGTTAGTTAATTTGACTATCAGAATATTTTTCCAAACCCAGAATCAGAATATTGGTATTGCTTCTTTAAATGCAAACAAAATTAAAGATATTGAGATCATAGTCATTGCTATTATCTCAAAATCAAATACATGTTATATGATGTTTATTGATATGTTTCTCAGATCAATGGTTACAAATGTAGAAGCAATGATCTACTCTGGTTTTATAATTCTTTCAAGCACTCTTTTACATTAAATGAGGATTTTTATTACAGTAAAATACATTTATTGAGTAGCAGTTTTTCTTTAGAGTCTGTCTCACCGACAAATGTTTTTATTTAGCCTTTTTCTAATAATTTTCAGCATAAGAAAATGTGTTAAGTAGGACTTCATATTCCAGTTTTTTGTTTTTCCGAGACCTCTGTTTCTTCTATACAGCTTCTTATTCAGCTCTCTGGGCTCTTTCTAGCAAGGAAGAAGCACCAGGCATGATGGTATCTAGGTTGCATTGGACCTTGTGTGCGAATGATCTGTTCGAAACTTAGGCAAGACCAAGGTGAACCTGAAAGGATGAAAGGTCTTGCAGGTTTCTTTCACTAGTCTATCATTCACACAGCAGGTGCATGAATTAGGCAAAGCCCACAAAATCTAATACAGCCTTTTCCTAGTTAGACTATTTCTGCTATTTCAGAACTTGGTCATAAAAGCTAAGTGCTTCTGGAGTTCTAATGAGAAGAGAAGATATTTTTAATTGTTGATTCTATGTAACTAAATAGTATAGTAAGATCGTACCTCCTTGTCAAATACAGATGGTGATGAATGACCAAAAACAGATAGAAGAATCCAGAATCGCAGCTTAGTAGAGTTTTCTCCTTCTACAGAAGTTGTAATCGGCTCAATCCAGGAAATAAGTAAAATGATAGAATGTGTTAAGCAGAGGGACTGTTGATTTTTGAATTCTTCGTGGAGCTACATGTGAATTACAAGATAAGCTATTCTCCTTTATGAAACTTAAGAACCTCTGGGCATGTTCAGAAATGAAGGACTAGACATCTGGGCACTGTGATATTAACAGAAAATAAAGAAACATTTACATTCTTTTATTGCTAGACATGAACTGAGTAGGCATTTTCAGAAGCACATTTGGATCTGTTCAGAAAACTGCAAGCACAATTTTAGGCACTTAAATCCTGAGGTTCCATCTCTCAGAGCAGTTTTTTCTCAGATTTTATTTATTTACTTACTTCAGAAGAAAGAAGATGTGGTATCAGAGATGAGGTTGAGGGTCTACATTTATGTTTCAGTACCTGGAAATTAATAGATCATCTTGTCTTAAAAGACATCTTTAGAAAGAAATAGTTTTTTTCCAAGGCACAAGTGGACTGAATTTGTATGGAATTAAGGAAATCCTTGTTTTAATTACCCTGGAATTAACAATAGTGTTTCAAGATTAAATAAAATCAAAACTCAAAGGAAAGGCTTTCCACTTGACTTGAATGAACTGCATGATCATTGACATGTATCTTCTGCCAACAAATTAAATTCAAACAATATTTAAACTAGGGTTGTGTAGCACAGTCTTTAACTACGATCAAGCCATTTATCCTCAAAATCTTATATCTCACTAGTTTTTCCCTCCTTACCGTTTTGCAAAGCACAGTTAACATTTACATCAAAACATTAAAACATTATCTGGGGTCAATTTAAGGATAACGTAGTTTGGCCAGTGCAATATAAATACCTCATATTTCAAGAATACATATGGAAAAAAATATTTCTAAACATACTTGAGCCTTCTGATTCCACTCTAATTTTTTAATGTGTGATAAGACATCAGAATATATATAACAAAAAAAAGTTTTGATGTCTGCATTTTTAATCCTAGAAGACATGAAATCAGCTGAATATGTATGTTACACCAGTCTTAAAGAGTATTTACACTGTTGTGATTAGTGTATTTTAAAAGTGTTACTATGCAGTTTAAAATAAATTAACAATCTGCTCAAAATCTTCTGGTATGTAGATGAGATCTCCAATCTGTCATTCATACTGTACATACACACATATATACACACATTTATTTACATATAGGGTTATATACCTTCAGCAACTTCTTTCCTTTTGGAATTTGAGCTATAATGTGTCAATGTTTTTATGAGTTTTTTATTCCATAGTAGCTTTTTATAACATTTTAATACTAGCACGTTCTTTTCAGATTTCAGCTTTGAAGGCTCTTCTACCAAATGTGTGAATCTCTATCTGCAGGGTGTCCATGTTTGTTTCTGAGAGGCTCCAAATTGGTAGCAATCAACTTGAAAGTGTGTAGTAGCTGTCAAATCTCGGAACAGGCTGTGGATGATCTTATGACTGATTTAACACGTACTAGGAGCCAAAGTAATACAAAATAATTGGCTGTTTTCCCCCTGTGTTTGATGACTAGGAACCTGATCCTCAAAGATGGTATCTCAATTCTGGGAATCTGCAAACAATTCCAAACTCCTAGAACTGTGTGGGTGCTGAGGCTGGTCATAAGCTCCATCTCAGAGCAAGACTTGGGGGCTCATTCTTTTCTCATGCATGGTGCTGTAACACAGGAAGGAGTCAGTGCACGCTCTGGCTGAGTCTCTGGTCTGAGGGGTTTGGTAATCAAGACCTCAGTCTACTCTGGGGTGAAATTTTGGGTGACAGTTGCTGGTGATTGACTTGACCACACTAGGCCTAAAATCACTGTGTGTGTACAAGGTCAAGGTCTCTGGGATAAAGACTCAGCTCTTGACTGCACCACTACCACCACTGTTTTCCTTATCCTGCTTCAGCAAGTGAGGAAGCAAAAAGGTAGACAGAGGGAGAAGCCCCATTGGTGGCCAGTAGGCAGGAGAGGTGGCAATGGGCACATCACTGCTTGCAATGTGAAAGAAAATGAGCTGGAATCTGTCACCTTGGTGAACACCAGATAAGCTGCATGTCATTGTGGCAGCCCTCCAGCCTTATTTTGGAGTAGCTCTGTTAACATCAGCAGTTACATGTGGAGGTTCAGCTTTCACTTATGCTGTCTGGCTGGTGTCTTCATTGTATTTGCTCTTGCAAATATAATGTCAAGTCACAAAGTGAAACTAGATAGTTGAAAAAATAAATAAATCAGGAAGAGCTTCAGCAGACAGTGGTCTCTGCACTAGCTCTTGCCTATTTTGTTAGTCTTGGGTTATGGCTTATGAGCTGCGATAGTTCTCTGAGACTTTTTGCTACATGAAGAATTGTTTGTGAAGGAATATTATACAGTTCATGTAGAATGATATTGATAATAAAGATATGTTAGAATCTCTCAAGTTTTGACCAAATTAAAAATTATCCATTATGGGTCCCAGTCTCTGTTGTGACAGTCATCATTCATGCTAATGTATTTTGGCTAATGATTCTTCTGAGGCTCTCCTATCTAAAGAAAAATACTATTTTGATGTGCAGAAGATGGCCAAACTGAAACTTATTAAAATGTTAATTGTTAATTGATTAAGTGTGTTATAATAACTTTTAGGCATGCTGGTTTAGGCCTACATTCTGCAAAGTTGAGGGTGCCTGGTGGAAGGAAGGAAAGGAGAAACACTCAGCCCCCAAGCAGGCCATCCCTGCTGGTGTGTCCTGAGATGGACAGTGCAGCCTACAGAATATGTATTTGTGCCAGGAGAAGGACCGTGGTAGGGCAATCAGATGTGGGTCCACTCAGTGCTTCAGTGGAATATTTTACAATTTTACAATTTTAAAATCCCGTTCTCTGGCAGTTACCCCCCCATCAGGTCAGAACAGAACCTCTCTGCCTGTCTAGAGTAAGCTGAGCCTATAATAACATGTAAATATTTGCCTTGTTAGTGCATATCTGGAGACTGCACTGTCTTTGAAATAGAAACAAGTCCCTAATTTTTGACAAAGGAGCAGAGCAAAAATTCTTCTACCCTTACTTCTCTTATGTAGCACAGAGAAATGTCTAAAACATTCAGCAAAGCTTTTTCGTTGTTAAATCAAAGTGCACAATGTTGACCCTTTGTAAGAACACTGTTATGCATTTTTAATAGGAGTATTGTGAGCACTTGAAAAGCTGCATAATGAATTTCAAGCATTTCACTATGTGTTTGTTCTGGTTTGTGCTCTCACAGATAAAAGAGGGGCTTAGTAAACCCTAAAAGTAATGCTAATATGTAGTAAGAAACTTCAGAAAGCATGAAGTCACTTTCTTTATATAAAACATATAGTATATTATAACACTTAATATTAAGATTTCATTTCTGTTAAAGGGCTCTGAATGTGACAAAGAATTTTATTGTGAAAACTTCTGTCCTGATTGCTAACATAAATTTAAAGATGTCTGGAGAGACCATTAAGCTTAGCAATATCACAATAAATAAAGAAAAGTTAATTTTAAGGTGCCATGTAGCTAAGTTAAATATAATGTTCATTTCCCATTCAACATTTTCATATCATCTCCAAATAAGGAATGTAGGCTATTTTTTCTTAGGGTTTTCACAGTAAATAGCAAAAATACCTCCTCATATGTCTACTTTTTGCTTTCCAAGGTATGGCGTGACTCAGTTACCTCATTTCATCCCTATGGGAAGGAGTGTATGCCCTGCTGAAGTAAACTATATGTAGATGTGGATGTATAGATACCTTAGAACACTGCTGTGCAGCCAGCATACTGTAAAGGAGCCACAGCACAAGTGACAACCAGGCCAGCAGGTATATAGGGACAAGAGAAGTGGTTATTTTAGGAACGAGGTTTAGTGGGTGACATTGGTAATAGGGTGATGGTTGGACCAGATGATCTTGGAGGTCTTTTCCAACCCTAATGATTCTGTGATTCTATGATTTTATGAGTCTGGCAGCTTGCAGGAAGTACAACAGTTCCTAGAAGAGGATATGTGCCTCTTGAAAACTAGTCCTGAACATAATGTTCTTTAAAAAAAAAAAAAAAAAGCTTTCAATATAAAGTATCAGTTCTTAATCTCTAGACAACAGTAAACATTATTGAAACTTTAAATAGCTAGAGGAAATGGAAATTATTTGACAGGTAAAGAAGTAAAACACTTTTTGTATTTAATAAATAAATAAATAAATATATGGATGGTTAGAAATACTAAAGGAAGCAGGGCTGGAATTTGAAACTTGCATACATAGACAACTCCTTAAGGAGTTGCAACTCTACTTATCATGTAGAGAAAAAAAAATATCTCTGGGATGTTTGTAATCTCACAGTAGTGGGGTTAGGAGATCATAATGAAGCCCCTTTCTTTGCAAACTTATGTCATAGTGAAAATTCCCACTATGACAGAAATGTGACATTTTCTTTTCCCTTGGGAAAGGTAAAGAGAATGGCAGCCATCCTGAGAGTGCTTCTTGGTCATCTTCTGTGTGTGAAATTGTCAGTATTTCCTAAACCGTGGGGAAAGAAGGGAATGAACAGAGCTGTGCATGAGGTGTTGAAGATTTAAATCAAAGATTGTACTGTTCTGAAGTGTTTTTACAATTACATTATGCTGTGAAGCATTCCATATCATTTGGTCTTTCGCTCACAACAGTAACTATCTATTTGCTGGGAACATATCTTTATTATAATGCCATCTAGGAATCTGAGTTCCAGGAGTTGCTTTCAATAGCTTTCAATAGCTGTCCACTGCAGGCAGCAAGGTTAAAAATATGGTTTACCTTTATCCCATTCACTTTAGTAAAGCCCATTTTTTTATAGGTGTTTCCTTGAGTGGGTGAAGAAAGCTCATCACTGGTTCATTTCAAAGCGTTGTTGAGGCTATATGATTAAGAGGCTAATTTTAGCACAGATAGGGGAAGACAGGAAATAAAAAAAAAAAAAAAAAAACAAAAAAACGTTTCTTTTCGGGTCGTATAATATCTTGTTTTTCCTGGAAGAAAGGACAGATGAGGAAGGTAACTTCCTGTTCTTTCAACCTGTTCTTGTTCTTTCTTCCTGTTCTTTCTCATTGTGTACTTTGCAGCATGTGGCAAACAGTTTGTACAAAGCTTCCACACCCCCTCCATGTTGAGGTTAAAGGGAGGGGCAAGAAGATACTGAGATCTTGGCTCTGTCTTCCAGATAAGTGTTTGCTGTCCGTACCCAGACCAGTTAAGTCTCACTGAGACTACATGAACAACAAGGCTCATCCTGCAGAAGGGCGGAGGGGAGAGGATGGGGGAGCAGGAGGCCGGTCATGAGTCTGAGCTACGTTCTGCTTTCAGGTCTGCTCCAAGGAAGCACAGCAGCGCAGTGCTTCTTGCTTTGGCTTGTTTTATGGATCCACTGAGCCACTAAGCTTTGTAATTTGGCCAATACATTTTAAAGAAAATGCAAGAGAGAAGGTTGCTGCAGGATTGCCAACTTGGCCATATTGTTCTGCCTACTGTACCTAGCCAGTTCATCTGATCCATTGCTTTTGATATAGTACCTAAATAAGTGTGTGTATGCATCTAATTAAATTTTGCAAACTATATTCAGGTGTATTTTAAACCTGTACTGGGTATAATATGAACAACATGCAGAATAGTTAAATGGTGAGATTTTTCTGATTTTAATGCCCTTCAAATAGATTTAACATTGACTTGGCAATGTTACACAAATTTAGTAAAATGTGCTAATTATACATACAGACAATTAAAAACAAACAAACCAAAAAAAAATGTTTGAGAGGAATGTGAGTTTTAATTCTAATTTTGTCCTGTGTATTCCTAAAATTTAGTACTGCAAAAGAAATTTTGACTATTTCTTGGTCAGTTAATCATTTTTGTGTTGTCTTATACTTTTGACAGTGGTTTGTATGCACTAAGTAAAAGGTAGGATGAGTGGCCTATTTCTGTCTGTTTTCATTACTGTGCTCTTTCTGTGTGCTCCATCTTATTCTCTGTGCATGCCTACTGGGACATTAAAGATTCTGTAATTATTTCAATAAGATCGAGGATATAGATTTTTTGTTCCACTTAGTTGTTTGCTAATAAACCTGCCTCTGTGCAGAAGGCTAACAAATTTCTTATTTAATACTGTACTTTTTTTTTTTTTTTTTTTTTACATGGTATATTAGAGAACATTTTAAAAGGTCAAGAAAGATTGTGCAACTTACTGTTTTCCCTTGTTATTGTAATAGTCTTGGGATAGCTCCTTAACTGAAAACTCAAAAGTCATCATCATCCTTTTGAAAACATAAATATTAAAGCTGTTTTGTTTCTGATTTCAGAATTTGAAGGAAATTGGAACAGTCTGAGATATTCCACGGCTTAAAGCTTAGTACAGATTTAGTTATGGTAGGAAGCATGTTTGTGGTATCAAAAATAAGATGCTAAAGGACCAGCATAAACTGGATAAACTGGAGTAGTGCAATAATTTGTTCTTCATATGCATTCACAGGGTTTTTCCTGATATCAAGTCCTTTGACATCCGCATCATGAAGCAACATTTTTAACCATTTTCACAACACCGTTTCATCCCAGCACAGAATGAAGGACTAGCCCTTTTACCAGCTAAAGGTCTGAGGTTTTACTAAGTCTGCCCCACGTAATGCCACAGACCTGTGCTCAAAGTTGGGAGCTGTCTAAGCAGCTCTGCCACTTCCAAAGCCCTGACATCGTTCTCAGTTCTCTGGTGCCTAAAATTATTCTTACATCTAGAAGTGCTCATTTATGACAATGCTGAGTAAATCATTGTCTTTATCAGGCCTCAGTACTGTGAAGTTTTTCTTAGAAGAGCTAGACCCTTTTCTGATGTCATTTTCTCTATTGGAGAGCAATTCCAGGTATGGAATCCACCTGTGGATTCCAGTGACATCAATTTTGTTACTATTATTTTTTTGTGGGGGATTGTGTAATGCTTATTGTAGGAGGCAAATGATAATTACTCATTCCATGTAAGACTGATTTATTGTTTATTTATTGCCTGAATCAAGCAAAACAATTAACGTTACATCAGGTCTGTTAGTTGTATAGGGCTAAGCCCTATGTTTCTCCAGCTCACCAACTGGACTTCGTTTTTGACTTTTTTTTTTTTCCCTCTTTGCAGTGACAGCTTGGCAATTACCCTCTTAAAAGAATGTTTTACCTTATGTACCTATCTAGACAGCTGTTCTTCGTCTTCCTAATATTGGCCTTATAATTGTCTAGCATGTATTTTTACTTCAAGATTGAATGAACAGAGGAGGACCTTGTGAATTGGCTTTGTCGAACCTTTTGGAAATTGTGGTGGGTTTATCATGCATCGTATGCTTTACAGTGAAAGCTGCTATTAGCTCTACACAGTCACTAAAGCAATTTAGCCAACTGCTCTGCAGATAAATTGCATCTTTGCACTCTGGTCTTTCCTGAGACCAAATGGAGTTCTGGGACTTGACCTCAAAAGAATTTTTTTTACTGCTCTTAATGCCAAACTTCATGTGTCCTACATCCTCATATTATTAGGTGTCCAGTTCTAGCAGGTTTTGAGATGTGTTAAGTTGCTGTTGAGGATTTAAGCCTTCCCATGCTTCCTTAACTCTTTGATGTTTCCCATCAAAGTGTATTACTTTCATTTATTTATTTATTTATTTTTAAATATAAATATTTTTCTGCTCTAGTTAGCACTCACTCATACAGAGCTGGAGTAGTCAAGCTGGAGTAACTCTGTGAAGGATGAAGGCACACTGGATATAATTGGGGGGAAAAAAAAAAGGCAACAAAAATCATAGAATCATAGAATCATCTAGCTTGGTAAAGGCCATCAGGATCATCAGGTTCAACCATCAATCTGACCTACCAAGTCCCATCACTAAACCATGTCCCTTAATGTCATGTCCACACATCTCTTAAATACCTACATGGGTGGGGACTCCACCACTTCCCTGAAGAGCCCGTTCCAAAGCTTAAACACCGTCTCCAGGAAGAAATTCTTCCTAATGACCAGTCTAAATGTCCCCTGATGCAACTTAAGACTGTTTCCTCTTGACCCATCACTTGTCACATGAGAAAAGATACTGACACCCTCCTCACTGCAACCTCCTTTCATGTAGTTGTAGGGAGGGATGAGGTCTCCCCTCAGCCTCCTCTTTTCCAGACACGGCAAACCCAATTCCCTTGACTGTGCCTCAGAACTCTTTTTCTCTAGTCCCTTCACCAGCTATGTTTTCTTCTCTGCACACACTTGAGCAACTCAATATCCTTCTTGTAGTGAGGGGCCCAGAGCTGAACACAATATTCAAGCTCCAGTCTCACTAGTGCAACATGCAAGGGGACAATCACTTCTCTGGTCCTGCTGGCCACTCTATTTGTAATGCAGGCCAGGATGCTGTTGGCTTTCTTGGCCACCTGGGCACACTGCTGGCTCATGTTCAGAATGAAAGATCTAGAACATTAACTCATGAAGAAGATTGAGTATAACCACTCTCATCTTACAAAAGGGATTGAGAGGATGATGGAACAAGATTAATAGAAATATTGCAAGTAATATTGGAGCGTTTTTCTTTAGAAACAGGTTAGGTATTTGGAACTGCACACATATAGCTGTGTGTCAGTGAAAGAGGTTGGAGATCACTGGAGACCTGTATTGCCATTGTGTTATGGGCAAATAGTCTGGGAAATTATGAGTTGTCTTGTATTTAGCTCTTCTACGGTAATATAGGAGTTTAAATCAGGCACATACTGGTCTTATTGATTTCCTCCCTACACACCTCACAGGGTGAGGACATTTGAGCATTTTAGAATGACCCACTGCTACATAACAGCAGAGATTTTAAGAGCAGCCTCCAAATATGCAGCTTGCAACTTTTAAGACTTGGCTTACTAGCTCTGACTGAGGTTTTGTCTTCCTGACAAAACTCCTGTCATCTAGAATTTGTTTTTCTTAGTAAGCAATGGAGATGAGATGCTACCTATCATCCTGAATAGTAGATCATTGTTTCTTCATAATTTTAATAAAAATGTGTCCTAGACAGATTATGAGGCTCATAAGATGCTGTTCCAATATGTAGACTGACCTCATGTGCACAGAGGCCAAGAAATCATACTGAGTAACTTCTACATCAGAACTTCTGCTTTGTTGGTATAATCTTAATTTAAGTATTCTATTTATAGGAAACACTTCGTATTTTTATGTACATGACTTCTGTGGGAAATTATTCCTAATCAAGTATTGCAAATAATGCTTTCAGTTTGGCATGAATTACGTGTTTCATTTTTAAATCTTTTCCTCTTTCTGTATTTATTTATTAGTTAAGAACTCCTTGTTACCACAAATTTCTTTCCTTGAGTTGATATTTGAAGTTTATTTTGAAAGCTTCTATAATCTTATTTTCAGTAAATTATTGGGAGTTCTGTAGTCTGACATTCTGAATCATTCCTTTTGCCCCTGATTTTTTATTCATGCTTCAGAATATTACCTGGAAGTATAGACTGGGCTTACTGGTGACTTGCTGCAGAGTTGCTACTATACCTTACTCCCCTGCTTAGAGGAGGGTATTCCCTCATTCTTACCTATATAATTCTTACCTATGTTACTCCAGCAGTTAATGTGCAGATGACTATATCATGGTTATTTCCAGCTTGCCATTGCTGATTTATAAAAGTGACCTGTACAGAACTATATTCAAACGCAGTTCAGATGAGTCCACTTCCTAGGTGCCTTTCTATAGCTCATGCATTTGCTATTTACAGCTTCATCTACTCTTTAAATTTCTTCCAAATGCTACTAGGTGAGTGACAGAGACACTGCATAGCTTTGGATTGAGAATGTCATGCCAAGAAGCATTTCTTTGAATGATATTTCTCCGTTAGAAATTTTTTTGACCTGTCAGTTAATAAGGCGTTGCTGTTTATTATGGTTTATATTAAGTTTGTACACTAGTTAAAAACAAGTGAACAGAAATCTAAAGTGTAAGAGAAAGACAAATATATTATGTTTTTCAGCTGCTTTCGCTAGTCAGGCTTGTGATGTGATGATAAGATTTTTTGAAAGAGCCTTTTTCTGTAAAATCAATTTAAATGCCACTATTTCACCTGCTTTTTTAGTATTTATTACATCAGTTAGCAGGGTTTGATGAATACAGATACAGTCTAAGGTGAGTCTTGTCTAATCTTATTCTAGTTGTACTTCTATAATGTTGACACATTATGTTTTTTGTCTCCAATCAGCTTGAACTTCTCCAGTGTTTCAAAGTTTAGTAAAAATAAATAAATTAGGGGAGGGACAAGATCTTCTGAGTCATTTTTTTCTGAAACCTTGAATATAAACTCTCTGATCCAGTGAATTTATCATGTTTTAGCAGTTTAGTAATCTACATAGTTACAAAGGAACTCACAAGTATTTGGTTGTCACAGCAAATAATGAATATATCACCCTTCCTCTTTCTGAAATATATATGAGATTAATTTTACTTCTGTATCACAATTGATAATCTCATTATCAACTTCTGGGACCATAGCCATGCCGTTGCCCAGATTTTATTGGTTCATGACTCTATTTAACCATACCAGACATTATATTATTCTTCAGACTGCTGGCTTCCATAATCAATAGTTTGCATTTCTAAGCTGCAGATTTGCACTTACTTGTGTAAGTTTTCATGATTTCCCTTTTGCCATATACAAAATAAAATGTTCCAGCTACTTTTCATCTCAGCTAGGATGTTGATTTTTTTTTTTGAAAAAAATATTAAAAAGAATCCTTCTTTCATGAGTATAAGATTGTGTGTGTTTTTATAGGCTGATTTTGAGTATTCTTTTACATTAGAATATATACTTTGCTCAATTTTGTTTGTAATTGTCTTTAAAATTATTATTAAAATCATTATTATTAAAATTATTATAATACATTTATTTGGGAATGCTAATGTTTTTAAACAGAAAAATATACATGTGATACTTATATCACCAGTTTTGGTTCTTGCAGAAGCCAGTGGAATGAGGTTCAACATGGCTAAGTGCCAGGTCCTGCATTTGGGTCACAGCAACCCCATGCAACACTACAGGCATGGGGCAGAGTGGCTGGAAAGTTGTGCAAAGGAAAAGGATCTGGGGGTGTTGGTCAATGCTTGCCTGAACATGAGGCAGCAGTGTGCCTAGGTGGCCAAGAAGGCCAAAGGCTTCTTGGATCAGGAATTGTGTAGCCAGCAGAACCAGGGAAGTGATTGTCCCTTTGTATTCTGCTCTGGTGAGGTCACACCTTGAGTACTGTGTTCAGTTTTGGGCCCCTCACTACAAGATCCTGGAGCATATCCAGAGAAGGGCTAGGAAGCTAGTGGAACACAAGTCCTTTGAGGAGCAGCTGAGGGAACTGGGGTTCCTTAGTCTGGAGGAGTCTCAGGGGAGGTCTTACTGGTCTCTATGACTACCTGATAGGAGAAGAGGAAATGGCCTCAAGTTGCACCAGGGGAGGGTTAGGTTGGAAATCAGGAGACATTCCTTCTCAGAAAGAGCAGTCAGGCATTGGAATGGATTGCCAAGGGAGACGGCCGAGTCACTGTCCCTGAGGGTGTTTAAGGAAAGGTTTGATGTGGTACTTAGGGACATGGTTTACTGGGTAATACTGGTAATAGGGTTATGGTTGGACCAGATGATCTTGGAGGTCTTTCTCAACCTTAATGATTCTATGATTCTATATAATCTTTTCCTAATACATAATTATTTTTAGTTGTTTGATTTACTTTTTATATTCATAACAGACTTGTAATTTTAAGACACTTAAAAATATTTTTTCAATAGCATCAGAAGTTCTCTTCATATTTACATATATTTCTAAGTAATTTTTAGAGTCCTGTTCTTATCTTCTCATCTGTGTTGGCAGCTGTAAAAGACCAAATATTGTTATCAATCAGATACAACTGTTCTGAATTATCCTGTAAGTCTTAAGTGTATGTAAATTATATCTTTAATGTGGAGTCCCACATTCTTGTTCCTCCTGGCTGTCTTTCCTATTTTAGGTTTTACTGATAAGTTTCAGTCACGTGAATCATCATGCCAGGTTTCAGCCATACTAAATCTTGTCAAATCTCCTTTCACCTACACATAAGTGTAGTTCGTAATTCCTCTGTTGCTCACAGAAGAATTTATAACTTTTCTAGTTTTTATTTGTTTGTTTATAATGATGTTAGATTAGCTCTACACTTTATGGCTATGTATTAAGTGGTCCTTTAGCACTGCTTTTAAATGGCAGATTAAAGCTCATGCGTCTCTTGTTTCTTCAGGTGCAAGCAGAATTACTTAGAAAAATCAGAACCATAGAAGTTCAGTCATGAGAACAAAACAGAGTTTTACATATTTTTTTATTGGTTTAACTTGTGGTTGTTATGTAATGAAGAATATATACGGACTCTCTCTTCTCTTTGCTTAAAACAGATCAAGGTAAACAGTTGAAGCAGAAGGAAACCAACTGTTTTTCCATTCACCTTATTATTGAGCTGTGGTTAAAAGAACTTCCTTTTTGGTACTATCAAAAGATCTCAACTAAAACTTCAGTTGAACATGGAGTAGAAATAGACTCTCTCAGAGATGGGAAAATACATAGAGGCACTTGCTCTTGCTTAATGAAAGGCTAAAAAGTTTGTTAATTTTGATTTGAAGTTTTCTCTAAATTACACTTTGTATTATGCATGGCAGAAAACGGAAATGTTTATTTTTATTCCTTCTGATTTAATGTTGGAATTTTGATCTTACAAAATACTTTACATCATTGGTTATCACAGTGTAATTTTAACAAAAGTAATATAAAATGGTAATACTAAAGGAACTGAAAAAAGGGAGTATTTTAAAACCATGAAGTGTGAAACCCTGCCCTGCTTTAGCTGATAGCAAAACTTCTGCTGACTTCACAGAGGCTAAAATTTCACACAATGATTGTAACAAATAAAAAAGCACAGCTAGCAGAGTATTTCTGGGTGATTGTTACATGCCTCAGAAAGTATTACAACTAAAGGATGCATGAACTAAGCCACCCAAGAAGTGTAATAAGCACCCGGGGGTGGGGGATGGGGAGGACTGACTTCTGTCAAAACTTTTTTTTTCCCCCTAAAACAAACATCCGTTTGCTGAGAAATGTGGAGACGGAAAGGACATCACATAAATCACAGATTTTGTGGTTGGAGTTCCTAAGCTAGTTTAGAATGAAGGAGGCACTGGATAAAGCAGATGAAGAGGTGGAAGAGTGGGTACTGGACCACAAGTCCTCTGCTTCTGTGTGCAGAACCACCCCTTTCTGAGCAGCCTGTCTTTGGCCTAATTAATCTTTGGGATTTTTTAGTTTCTTTTCTGTACACAGTTTACTCAGGGAGGGATGAAAGCCCTTTGTCCTTTCTTGCCTCTTCCTCTCTCCAAACGTATGAGCTGAAAGTAGTAATTTCAGAGGTCGGTTGAAATTATTTCCTGCTCTCAGTCCCGCCTAATTTTAGACAGTTACTCAGACAATGAGATTAGGAGCTGAGGTGTCCTGGATCCTTTTTTTCTTGGTGGAGAAAGATGTACGTTTGGAGAGTATCTAAGGGTGGATGGAGCAAGGGAGGCACACACATTGGAGGGGGAACTTGCAGATATTGGGCTCATACCTCAGTGAGGTATCTAACACTCATGGTGACAAAAATATGTCTAGAATACACAAGACACACACTTACAGTCTGATGGCTGGAGTTCATTTGTATAGATAGCTCCCAGTATCAACAGGCATTGGAGTGCGTGAAGAGCATGTGGTTAATCTGAGTTGGTACGTCCAAATGTAGTCATGGTTGTGTAATTTTCTTGTCAGGTTCAAGTATTACATTTGCAGAACATCTTCTGCAGCCACTCCATCATAAGGTTTTAAGAGCCATACCACATTATACTTTAAAATGTGCATAATCCTTTCTTATTGTGAAAAAAACATACCACATCAATTCAGCAATAAAGGTAGGCAGGTGCTTAATTTTGAGATGTGCTTGTTTTAGGGTTATTCAAGAAATCCTTGCATAATATGCATAATATACAGTATTTAATATCTGTAAGTGCTTTCTTAAGTAGAGGTGTTTTAAGCACATGCTTAACATAAGCGCCTGTATAAATGCTTAGAAGTGTTTCATACATATATACATATATGCTTAATTTTTGCTCTATGAGCTCTATGGGGAGCATAAAAGTGTTGACAGATTTAAAGTCAAGCACATGCATAAGGGATTTCAGGTTTAGGGTTTAATTTAAAAAATACAAATTGAAGTCTAAATTAAATTAAAGAATTGCACTCATATTATCCCAACTGACTTGTATGTCTCCACTACTAAGAATGTATCTGCAGCTGTAATTATGGTTTCTTATACTAATGTTAATCAACAATGATGCTAGTGGGTTCATTTGCCATGCAGTAGTCCTTTGTCAAAAAAAAAAAAAAAAATAAGTCGCAAGGAAAACTATGACCAAAGCAATGCCCAGTGTTTAACTTTTAGCATATTCCTTACAAAAGGGGATTTAAAAAAAAATGTTTTGTTTTTTAGTGGAGAAGGATAACAGATTTTCTGTTTGGCTAAGAGCAGTCCAAGACAGGCATGTTTGGTTGTTATGGTTTTATTACATCAGTTTAGACTAGGCGTAGAACAGTCTGTTTCCATGTAGATTTTTTCTGCTTTTTGCTTTCCTTCTCTTAAACAGTCATTTTTAGAAATTATTGCTATCAAATCTCAAAATGGGTTGTCTTGACTTTTTGAGCACAAAGATTGGTAAATCCCAAGATCAAATGATACACATTTGTCAACAATTGCCATAAACCCCAGTACAGTTAGTTTATGGATAAGTATGTAATTAATTAATAGGTCATCATAATGAAATAGTTCTGAAAAGACTATTGAATTTTTGAAAAACCTGTCGCCAAGCTGAGAAATAGGAATGCTCATATGTAATCAGCATTTTCGGTATTGTCCTTAGTAGTAGCACTGAGAATGCGGGGGCTGTTTTGAAGTTAAATGACTAAACCCTTTATCTTCACCCTAGTTTTGGTCATGTTTGCATGTTCTGGTAATTCTCTTGTTGAAAGTCACATATGTGCTATTCAGGTTAGATTATCACATGATGTCATTTTAGATGGCTCCCTAGTTTTTGCATTTCTACCCATTTTCTACAATGCATTTTATAAGGTTTGGTTTTATTTAACAATTAGTTGTCTATTTACTTTGTTACTACAGGACAAATACAGCCAGTAGATAAAGAGCTGCCTTTTATATTTATGCCTTTCATTGTCGTTTTTCTTTAAAACAATACATTTACATTTTATAATCATAAACACAAAATTGAAGATGAAATCAGTTTGAGAAAGATTAATTCAGCCCTGCTCACAGCTGTGAAGACCGTGGAAATAAATATCATTTTGCAGTAACGTATTCTTGACAAAGGGCATAACAAAAGAATGATTTCTATTCAGAGATAGTGGGGATATTTATTTTGCATGTTGGGGGAGGGGCTGTGGTTGACTGCTTGCGACCCTGACCTAGTTTTGTAGCTGCTTATTATTCAGCTATATGTTTGAGAAATCTCCGTAATTTAATTTGGCAACCTCTTCTGCATGTCTGCACCTAGCAGTAGGTGCTCTTAATATTAGCCATGTCCCATGCTGAATCATATTTATTTAGGAAAAAAAAATACTAATGCACTCATAACTCAGAAAGAAACTGTTAATTGTTAGCAGAGAACTGCCTGATTACAGACTGGATGTCTCGTCCAGGGCCCTGCCATAATTAGTAACCACTGTTGACATTTAGATTTAAATTGAATTTTCTTCTAATTAAACCCAGAGGGGGTTGATCCTCTCAGATGTACAGGTTAATAAAATTAGTCAGAAACTGTTAAACAGTAAACTGAATTCTCCAAGAGAGCTTTCCCAGTGTATTGTTAGGAATTCTGTAATTAATATTCAAAGGATTCATTAGATTTGGAGTTGTCCTTTTTTGTTTTGGGTTGCATCTGGGTTTGTTGCAGTTATTTCTTTAATTAGGTCTGTTTGCTTTTGATATCTACAGTAATACTAATTTCCATCATGTTTGTGCATGTGTAATTATAAGTGCTGTAACACCATTCATCCATACCATGCAACTGTTATGTGTAATAACAAGCTGCTTTTTTTCTGAGCACATTCAGAGAATAGTAATTCTAAAAGCTAAAAACAAGTGTGAAATGAATTTTAGGAATATTGCCTAGACTAACTGGTGTCTATTTGTCATTGTCATACAAATGCTAAAGCTGCCACAGGGTCATTGACTTCTTTATTCACCATTGTTTTTTTCCTGATCCTTTACAAGCTTTTTGTTTAAATAGGATTATCTTTCTGATGAAATCTAGATGTTTGTATTTTTTATTGCTTTTTGAAATACCATCAATTGGACTTAGATCTTAGCTTACATGAAATTAATCTGTATTTTTGCTTTCTTGTCCTGCTCAAAGATTAAGTTAAGAGTATGAAAACTATTAAACATGTGTGCTAGGAAATAGCAAGAGTATCAGTGATGTGAGAAAAAATTGAGTCAGAAGTGTTATAATGAGATATTTGAACATTAAGCTTTGAGAATATCAGAATTTTTACAAAACTGCTCCATGGAAATAAAGTTTCTCGTTGTTTAAGAAAAGTCTCACATAGCTGAACTCATTTGAGGTTTTTCACAGCTCACATACAGAGGGAGTCCAGGAAAATATTTTTGGGCACTGAGAACAATTTAGTACCAATATTAAAAAGTTAATGTCAGTTTTACAAACAAAAGTAAGGAATGTAATTTACCATTTAATGAGCCTCAAAAAAAAAGTTATAGTTTTGGTTTAAATCAACTTCTGGGCCACTGTAACTTAAAAATAGAGATTTTAGAGAAACACACAATGATAAATGAAAATGTATAAGGAATGCCTTCCTCAAAGATATCTTGAAATTCATAAAAGTTGTTCAATACTATTGAATTGAATTTACTCCCGAAAGGAATATCATTTCTGTCCCTTCCTCCTTAATCATGTAAGCCGAAAGAAAAATAAAAATATCTAGATGACTTCATTTTTCTTGCTTAGTCTGACTAAATAAATTAGATTAGGTAAAGAATGCTTCTCACTCAGAATTGGCTTCAGATGGTACAAAAATACTAAAAACGTATGGAACAATTCACTGCACTGGTATACAGCAGTGACTAAATTCCTCTCTCCTGCAGGTTTGTTGTGTGGAAATCACAAGGCAGAACAAACCAGGAATGGCTGAAACTGTAAGATCCAGAACTGCAAATTCGAACCAATTTAGAAGTGTTTTTGATCTAAATGAGGTTTTAATAGGAACTGTTTATATGGATAACAGCTTCTGGATTCAGGTGCAGTTCTCAAGGAAGCATCCAAGTGAAAAAAAAAAAAAAAAAAAAGAAAAAAAAAGAGTAGAACAGTAAAACAGAAAACAAACCTCCTTAACCCGCAATCCAATCAGAGTCTTTATACTGAAGAGAGACTTAATATTGCTATTGATTTTTCACAAAAGTTGTCTACTGTGGTGATGGGCAGTAGTTCAGCTGAGATCAATAGGTAATTAAACCCCCTATGAAAATGCAGTCTTAAAATGAATTAAACTAAACTTTTGCAGTAGCCAATCCTATTATCATGAGAATATACCAAAAAGTCTTAAAAATAACCTGTAATCACCCTTAGGAAGACATAAATTTGGTCCTAAGTTTGATAATATTTTTGCCTTGCTATGTGTCCTTGATAAGGACATGGAAATCAAGCTTCTGTGCATGAAGAGAATATGCCAACCCTGGTCCCTTTATGAGATTGGGATGGTCATTTATAGTCCCTAGTAAACTTAGATTTTCCCTGACAAATACAAGCTTAACCACAGGCAGAAATACACATATGAAACTAAAATTTATTTCTTGTATAAATTTTAGATAATGAATTAAGAATAACAGGTTTTCAAAGTCTTGACATCTAGGCAGAGCTGTTAATGCAAGTGAAGCAGATGTGTGACTACTGTGCTTTTATTAAACTATGTGCATCTTATCAATGTCAATAAGACATGAATGGAAAAAGGAAATAAAATCTCAGTTACCAAAAATGCCAACAGTGGGCCTATCAACTGGCAATAAATACTTCAGGTCAACCAACAGTATGTCATCACTCAGAAAATGTAAAACTTTTCATGTTTCCTAGTTTACAGACAATTTCAGTAAAATGCACAATTAGGCTTGTGCTGTATTAAAGGCTTCTGTCAGTTGAATTAAGAAGTTTACTGTACATGGAGACTGGGCAGCCAGACTGAAATTTAGGGTACTATAATCTGGTTTAGTGAAGAGCATAGTGGCCTGTTGACTCACAATTCAACTACTGGGAAACCAAGGGTGGGTTAACTTAGTCAGTTTGTGAAAAGCATGGGTCTTTGCTCACAGTCACATGAAATTAAAGATTTCAAGGAGAAAAAACTCTTTGCATGACCATATGTGATTGCATAAGGAAATGTGGTGAGATGATGCCAAGGCTTTTTGGGGAAAAATTGGCTAAAATTGCTAAGGACACATAGCTGACATTTTTTCATAAGTCTTTCATTGAAAGACATCCTTTTTTATTGCTGCCTGTATATGCAGATTTTTGAACCTGCTGTAGCAGTATAGAGAACAAAGAATAAGTTTTCTTTCTGTTACTCAGTCTTACTGCCTGACAATATAGTTTTTTCCTTCTTTCTTTTTTTTTTTTGCATGATTTTGACATATGGATGGAAAATTAAATAAGTATTCAGTGCATAAACTTGTTAGACATAGAAGAGTTGTCAAAATAAGTTGTTTATTATTATTATTATTATTATTATTATTATTATTATTATTATTATTATTATTATTATTATTTGTTTGTGATATCATTTGAGTTACTTAACTTCTGAATGAAGCTGTCTTTTGGTTTTGTTTCTGTTTTTCTGGAAAGTACACAACTGCCACATAAATATAAGATCCAAACCTCCTTCAGTTTATCTGTTTCAGTCACAAGAACACATTCTAAATCATCTGCCCAAGGATTTTTATTGTGAAAAAATAATCAGTACTGACAGTATTCTTTGTCATCCAAATAGGGAATGAGCAAATTTAGAAGAAACGGTGAAATCACTGAAATTCATTTCTGAGTTACAATTAGTATATTAGTAATGATGCTTCTTAGTGTGAATAGTGCCTGTGTTAATGCTTATATTGTGAACTGGCAAATAATAGGTATTATATCACATACCCACTCTTCTATTTCCAATGCAAGTTGTCTGTCCCCGAGGTACTCCCAGTCAGCTAATATTTTCTATGTCAGGTAAAATATTTCTTCAACTGCAGATTTTTACATGAAGACCGAGAAGCATATTCTATATTTACTCTTTGCGGAAAGCTTTCATTTATGTCAGTGGGAGTTCAGTGTATAGCATGAGGATTGTATATTTCTCTAAGTACGTGTAAGAAACATCTCCTTTTATACACTAATAGATTTGTCACATAGTAATTTGTTTTTCCAGTTATATGATAGTTCTACGAATGGAGCAACAAAATGGAAATAATAAAGATAACCTGTAATGCTAGATAAATTACATTTGATATACCTTTCTCTTTTTATCCTCAATTTCCCATCACCTGTACATGATGGCTCACTGTTCAGCCTTTATTTTGTCACTGAACAAATCACTTGTGCAAGGAAGCACATTGGTTGCAATAGCATGACTTGCACCAGTTACTTTTCATGGGAAGGAGGGGGCTGCCCAGTGTAGTTGTTGGCTGTTTGTCACAAGAAGGTGAGTTCTCCTAATGAAGGAGATGGGGAGATTTTGCTTAATAACTGGGCTCCACAGTTCATGGACAAGAAAAAGTATCAAGTATGTTCATTTTTTTCATGATTCAACTATGCCTCCTCACCTAAATAAATTTTTGTTCAAAACTGCAAATGGAGCAGCATATAGAATTGCTCTTTCACTTTATGGACAGGAGGCTTTGCCATAAAACTGAGTTTGCAAGCAATGAAGGACTCAATAATGAGAAGTACCTCTGTATGTTTTCAGAGAAAAAATAATGGTGTATATTACAAGGAACTGTGAAGCCTGTGATGTTACAGGAGTTATTTCTGTAGCCTAAGTAGATGAATTCTTTCATGTTTTTTGCATTTTCATAGCACCCATGGAAGATATTTACCAGTGTGCTACAGTTCGAAGCATCTAAATTATTGAGTTCGGAAATTCTGGATATTTATGGAAATTACTGTAGTAGATCTATAAAATCTATTGAATTTTTCCATCTAGGAAAATTTCTGGAACTACAAAGTGGAAAAAACATAGGCACTTCATTTTGAGAATGTCATTGGGACAGTCCCTTGTGAAAGAAGGTGATTAATATGCATTTGTGCTGTCCAGTCAATTATAGAAACAAACATCCAGACATATGGTAATTTTTTCCAATGAAAGTGAAATAAATTTTATACTACTAGTAGTTCTGATAATGCTAACATTAGTATTCAAATGTTTTCAATATCCAATCACAATACATGTATATGACATCTCTTTAGTCTTAGCAAATAATCAGGGAGGCAAAGTTCATATGTTTTATTGGAGTAAATTATATTAGATTAGCTTTCAGAAAGGCTAGCTATTCATCAGATTAATATTTTTAGGTACAGACCTGTGCTATTATACAATTACAAATTGAATTGTGCTTTCTTTTCTGTACAGCTATAATGTATGTTTGTGGTTTGTATATTTTGAACTTGTTCAGTGTCCCCCAGTTTTTACTGAGTTTCAGTGAGAACTGACAACACTTTCCATGTCCTCAAGAAGCATTCAGCAGAGGAACAGTTGGATAGAAAAGAGACACTTCAGTGGAGAGAGATAAGATCTGCTTATCTGCTTTTATGTGCATGCATACACGCACACAAGCATCTTCATTTCCTTTATGGTTATATATGTGTATGTGCGCATGCACATGGCAAATCAAGATTTTATGTGGAAATGTGTGAAAAAATGTTGCCTTTCTAATCTTGCTATGAGTTAGACCATATGACTATGTAACAGAGTTGGAAAGAACCTCTGGTGCAAATGTCTGAAATCTGATTTAGCTTTCTAGGCTTCTTGGCTGACAGCACACTGTATTTTGGGAAAGTACAGGCGAGTATTTAGTAAGGAAGACATGCTGAACGGCACAGGTTCTGGACAATGCTGCAACTGAGTTCATGAAATATATATCTGAAACGTGGGATTTATAAAAACAAGGTATCATGCAAAGCCTGTGGAAGTTACATGGACGGAAAGACAAAGTCAGCAGACTGTGCGTAATACTGTGCAATACGCAATATTGTGCTATAGTGATTAAGAGTTTGCTATCATGTACTGATTGCTAATGCAGTAGAACATGTCCCATGGTCACTAGTGTATTGTTTGAAGGATAAATAGCATGTTTGGCCACAAAACACAGTGACTATCCATGGGGTCTGTTACAGATAGTGCAAACAAAATGGTCTCCCTTGCACTTAATGTTTCTGACACAATATGTAGGCATGCACTACTGCCCATGCAATACTGGCTTGTGAGCATACGTCCAGGAGTATTCCTGAGGTGAATTGTCAATGGCTGTGTTTGTATGAGTTCACAGATGTATGTATCTAATGTGTAACTACGCAAACTGCAGTTTGGACTGACATTCAGGCCTCATTAGGAGTTACATACACCTGTCTGGTGACTAAGTGAGAGGTGATGTTTACATTTAGAAAATGCCACAAGGAAGTAAAATTCAAGAAACAGTCAGTTACAGGGGAAAAGAGTATGACAAAACCTCTCATAAATTTCATACTAAACACACAGGGGACTAATACCTCTAGATTGTTTTAAAAACTGATTGTAAGTGGAAAAGTTTTAACTAAATAAATTGTAAAACTTTTTGCAGTACTATCATTGTTTCGGTGAAAGTCTGAGTGAGAGGGCTTCTTTGATTCTTTTGGTGGCTGCATGCTTGTGACATAAATTCCAGGTTGTCTACTAGTCTTGCGGTGAGATCTTGATTTCTCTGAGTGAGAGCTTGGACATTGGTCTTCCAAGCGCAAGGGAAATGTCCTTCTCAGCAAATGGAGTTCTTAGAGAACTTCAGAGAAGTCTTGCAGTAAAATGAAGCAAAATTGAAGGGAATGTCATTTTGTTGTCATGTGGATTAGGAAAAATTTTCAACCTGGAAATAGAAAAAAAAATATTTCTTTTTCAGCCTGGGCTTTGACTCTTTCACACATTGCTCTGTTCTTGCGCTCTGCTAGCTAGCAGTTACCCATGTGTGGTACATTGCCAGATCATTACATCACTTGTCATGTGGATGTGTCTATTCCTTACATTTTCATTAGCCATATAAATGCTCTATTTCTACCACAAATGCAAATACGTGTAGTTAAGGTAATTCACCTCCCAGGGCTTTGTCATGTACAAGAAATATTTAAGTCCTAATGCATGTTGTGATCTTGTAGGCGCTAATAATAACAAAATATGCCACTTGTGATAGTCATGTTCTACTTTGTAATTAAACAAAGTAAATCACTGAAGATTTGAAAAAATGTTTTAGTACTTTATGCAAATTGAATATTGGTTTGAATACTAATTAAGTTGACAAAGTAGCTAGAGGAGGCAATTTTGCATTTCATTCAAGGAAGAATCAAGATACTTGATACTTTTTTTCTTTGGTGAGGAATGATGTATTAAAATAAACAAAAAAAACATTGAGTAAAGCGGTCCTTGATATCAGTGTAGACAAATGCATATATAAATTCTTCATTAGTGTGAACGCAGATATGGTGATATTCAAAAAGGAATTTACAAGTATTTAGAAATCATTAGATGTAAGTTATGTCTTTTTTTCTAGCATTTTTACAATTTAAGATGACAATATTAAGTTCTCAGAGTCTCCACAAAATGCTGGACTGGAAAGGGTGGGTTTGGGAGAGCACTTAAAGTCAGTGCAGTGAGGGGAAAAAAAGATAAAGCTGGAGAAAATTGCTGTTGACTGGAATCAAACTACACTAGTTGCTTACAATTGATTGTGTGTTGTTCAACCACAAAGATAAATTAGAACATAGAATACTGCAATAGAAAAGTGGTTTAGATGTCATAGAGACAGTATGACTATTTTTATCTCTCAGTTGTAAACCATAGCTTACAGTGGCTGAAATGACATTGAACTGTTTTTCTCTTTGATGATTTACAGCCTGTGTAGTGCATTTGTAGGAGCAGATGTCACGTTTTATGTATTTGAAAGTGTCAACACTGATGACTTATGTCTGAAGATTCTGTGCATGAATCAATAGAATGTAGTGATTTCCATTTCTTAAAAGAGTTTTTTCCGACATAATAAAAAACACATAGTGAATTTTGGTCATTATAATGCTACTCTTGAACTCTCATTTTTTTGCCCTGTATTTTGCACTTCCAGTAGATCGTTATTTTGCAAAATCCACTTCCCTTCTCACCCCATAAGCACAAATAGCTATGGGTAAACTGTCTTCTCTTTTGCTTAACCTGTTTAATTTGGAAGGTGTACAACACACTTCATTTTCTTTTCAGAAATGAATGATCAAATACCTAAGATGAATTGATAAAAGAAAATGCATCAAGGTTATCTTATTAAGAATTATACCAAGCAAATCTAGGCATATCTCATTCCCTCAACCTTCTCCCATATTTCACAATGATTTTGTCTGAAAAATTTGGGAAAAATGTACTTGTTATCCCATTAAAACAAAAAGCCAAATTTGCATTTAAATGGAAAACGTATCAATCATTTAGCATCTGCAATCCTGGAAGTTTTATTTTATTCTTAAAAAAAAAGCCACATAAAACTTTGTTTTACATTTGTATAGTATCCTCTGTGTGTGAAGGTGCTTGTTTATATTGTCATACACCTAGAAAAGCATTTAAGAAAATATTATTTTAATATTTTCTATTCTGTATGTGAAAAGTTTAATGGCTTAAATAGGAATTTCTGTAAACAATGCGCAAAAATTTGATTTTTAGAATTATATTAATATCTCCATATTAGAAACAATGAGGTCGATTTGATCTGGACAGGTGTTGGAACACACATAAAAGTTTTCCTTGGAAATTTCCTTAAAAAAAAAAAGGAGAAAAAGAAAAAGAAAAAAAAAAAAGACTTCTTTTACATCCTGCTAATTCCTCATGTCCCACCTAGAAAAGTGTAACTTGAAGTGTAACAGAGCCAGAGATTCAAACAGATTTGTGTTCCTGCAACAGGATGTATTCCTTTTAGTTATTTTGCACCTCGAGCTCTTCCATCAGACAGTGAGTCTACCTAGGGACCATTTCTTTCTTCACCTATATGAGAAGGGCTTTAATAGGCCCTGACCTGAGGGCTGGACTCAGTCAGTCCCCTCTGTAGCCACGTGTAGGTTTGCAGGCTGCAGACAGTGCTAAGGGATGCTTCTGGAAAGGCAGAGTGCTTCTCCACTTTGTATACACAGAGTGAAAGTCTGACTATAAAGGAGATATTTCATGTCTAGATCTCAGCTGGTGACTCGTACCTATATTAGTTCAACAAAGAGTTGTCTTCCACAAGGGAGAAATGGAGCATGGAATTGTGATTTCGGTTTGAATTGAAGGTGCTTAAACTGCAAGAGGAAAGATACGTTGTTTTTCATTTTGGGAGCAAATGTGTTTGCTTTTCAGTCATTGTCATAATGCACACTGAAATTATGAGTTTTCCTGGTGGACAATTACCATATGATGTCACACATTAATTTCATGAACGCATTTTTCGTTCTCAGCAGCAGTGTGGCCGTGGAATACTGGTGTCAAAAATGCTGCCTAACATGGCAGGAGATCAGGGAAACTGATAGAGCATTTCCTCACAGTTCCCCAAACCTCCCTGTTGCAATTCAGTATAACATTATTATACTGACAGCCTTACAGATATACACGTTACAGTAAGGATACTGAAACAGCTATGCCACAGTGCATTTAATAGCAGTGGTAATTATTGCCATGGAGCTCCTGTGTTGTGCTAAGTGTTTAACAGGTTCCTGCCCTGAGGAACTTGCAGCCTTCATGGTGCTCATGACAGACGGGCAAAAATGTGATACAGCTTTACACAGAAAGTGTCATATCCCTACCAGTAGAGCATACAAATTGTTTCCTCTGTCATGCTAGGCATTCCCCAGTCTGCCTAAGGTGTCTGTCATTAGCTAGGGCTCGATCCTGGTCAAGCTGAGTTTGTACTGTAGCAAGTCTTGAAATAAGACCTGGCTGAAGAATTATTCTTCAGATTCTAGACCCATGTTTGCTGAATTTAGTGCTATATAACACAGATGATCTTCACTGAATTTTAAACTTACCTCTATAGAAATAACTTACTGTGGATTCACTTAATTTTCTCCACAAATCTTGTCTCTTTCAATTAAAAATGTCTGCAAAAAAAGACTGAATACCTGGAAATCCAAACATAGTGCTCTAGCGATATTCAGAAGTTATAATTACTGTACTTTGCACTCTTGTATTCATTTCTGCTTTAAGTCCAAAGTTATCATCATGTATATCCTGTTGTTACCAACCTTGGCTCATACTGGGAGATGTCATCCAGCGAATAAAGTCAGCTGCCATATAGGAATTGTGAATCAACATCTCCAGCAGTCACTGGAATGATTTTTCCAATTAGAAATACATATATTTTGCTGGTAGTTGAAATTTCCTGAAGGGAGAGATCATGGAAAAATATGTAGTTTGCATAATGTTTTCTTTTTCCTTAAGTATCTCTATGAAAAATTTCCTCTAGGTTGACACAGTACCCAGTAAAACCATTCAGATTTTTGCATTAAAATATTTGAAAATAATTGGTCTTGTTCTATAGTGGGTGGTTGAGATTGGATGCAGGGAGGGGTGGTTGCAGAGTTTACTCTGATTGTGAATATTCTTTTTTCACTGAGAATGCTCTATCCTCAGAAAGCTGTTTCCCCTTCCAGTTTCACTGAAAGGGTACCATTTAGGCACCCAGTAGGCTATGCCACAGCTAAAGAGTCACATTCAAAGTCAGCATGCTCTTCCTTCTTTTGCAAGCAGAGAGGAGACCTTCCAGTCACTCTTGCTAAGAAAGCTAAGCATTTCATTATGGTTATTATTTCTGTGGAAAACAGAAAAGCGTAATCTCACCAGATTAATATAAGTGATAACTCAGTGTTTGTGCAATCTGATTTTTAGCAGAGCTGGGACTACAACTCAGATGTCAGCCATTTAAGCACACAGTGCTTGCAAAGCTATCATCAATATGATCACACTAAATTTGTTTCAGACTTACCAACCCCCACAAATTCTTGTCTTCTTCATTTATCAGTCATATAAAGCATTGAAATGTATATTTCGTCTCCCTCTGTAGGCTGATCTGCACACAAAAACTAATACTTTTTTTGCAAGTTAAAAGTTCACTTGGTGAATTTTCTACTGCAGTGAGCAAAAGAGTTCTAGATTAAAACAAGGCTTGATTACTGTTAGTGCTTAAAGGTGATTATAAATCCTTTTCTCTAGTTTGCCCTGGTTTCATTAGTTAATAGACAAGTAACTGAGTTATATTTTTCTGTGGGACTTCTACCTTGTACAGTGATGTTCAATGAGCACAACAAAAATATTCAGTAATGGGTGTCCATAAAAGCTGAATTTTCAGTCCCTAAGTCTGTCAGAATATGCCTCCGGTGTGTCCTGAACAAGTCTACAGAATTGACAGAACCAAATCATAGCTAGCCTTTCTGATGGCATTTATTAACTTCTCAGGGCTTGTCAGTGACATTATTCCCACATAATTTAAACAAATACTGTGGAAACAACTTTTAAACCAACAAGTGATTGTGCTTCTGTAGCATACTCAATAACATCAGCAACAAATACATCTTTTTTCTCCTTGACAACTTTGGATAGTCTGCCTTGTGGTGAGACTAACCCAATAAATTCATTCACAGCAGTTGCACAGGCTGTTTAGAAATGAGGATCAAACCATTACATGGGTCTCATTCAGAGGAGCTGTAGCAGCAAGCTTGTGGTTTAAACTAGGGAAGTGCATAGCTCATTCTGCATAATTCTTAGTAGAATGCAAATGCGTAGCATTGGCAAAAGTACAAAGATATTGCTGTAAATGAGTTGAATGAGCATGTTGAATTTAGCCAAATTGTAATTTATTCCTCAGGCTCCATTTTGTTTCAGGTCCATTTTCCACTTTCAGTGGAAAGTTTTTTGTGAAAAGAAAATACTATGTTTTCAACATTCTATTTCTATGTTCTCATTCCACTGACTATTTATATTATTTATTTATATGATTTATTTATTTTACACTCTTCCAAACTAGAGCTGCAAATGCTAAGCCTATGCATTTTACAGTATATGTTCAGTCAGTTAATGTCAGCTGAAATTAAAAATTCACTAAAAGTGATGAAGAAATTAATTGCATGTTTTTAAACTTGTGTAAACAAAAGTGTTTTGTACTGACTTTAAATATGTCAATAGCAACAGAAAATACTATAATAGTTAAAAATAAATAAATAAATCCATAAAATCTGTCAAGAATATGTTCTTGACAAGAATAAGAAGAAGCTTTTGTCATGAAGGCAAATGTTATATTTTCAGTGGCATAATTATGTGAAAACTTTAGAACTTGTTATTCAGGATTGAATGTACAGTGTCAAATCCAAGAGTTATTCTGTATTATTGAGTCCCAACATATCAAATTCATGAAATCTTGGGGATGTGAAATAAGCTGATTTACAGGGTTCTGTATCTTATTAAATTTATGCATACTATTCTGTTTTTCAACATGTTTTATTTATACAGGAGACCCACTGTCATATTGTTATTTCTAAAACTTAACATGAAAGCTTGTATTTTCATGATTCAAACAAAAAGAGCATGTAATATTTTTAAATAATTAAATATTTTACCACTAGAAGTATTGTGTTTCTGCAATAAAAAAAAAAAAAAAAGAAGAAGAAAAAGAAATTGTCCATTTTCATTGCCCAAATTTCAGTTTAATAGCACATATTAAGTGTAAAGGAGATTTAGGTTTTTAGACATCCATCATAAAACCTACTTCAAAAAATTATCTTTAAACTTTTCCATAATTACATCATGATACATATTTCATGGTTTTAATCTTGATAGATGAGAAGGCATAAGGGAAATTCTATATTTCTATGATAGCATATGGCACTGCAGAGCCACCCAAGGACAGTGGCAAGAAGGTACCTGAATTTTATTGTTCTTAATGTAAAGCCACACTAACAAAAACTGTGGTATAGGCTGAGCAGATCTGTGATCATCCAGCAGATCATCCAGCAGATCTGGATGGTGCTTCATTTTGTTGGTGTGCTTGTTTTTTGGAGTGGTGTGACTTACTATCAGCTCAAATCTGGCAGGTCCCAGGGACCTAACACACATTAACAATTGCAGTATATCTGGCAGTTTTGTTTCATCCAAAGGTAATCTGTTTTCTGCGGTTTACAATACATTTATGTGGAGAAAATGCTATGAAAATGCACTTCTCATCTGAATTAAATACCAAAGTAAACAACTCCAGAGACAGCCTGTGGAGAAGAGCAGTGAAGATAGAGTAGGAGCTAAGGGGAACTGCATAATTAATGTATGACTTCTTTCTTTTTGCTTAAAAGCTTTGGGAAGAATTCATGATCCTTTCGCTGGAATTTCTGCATACTCCCTTACTTGTAACCTGTCTTGTAACAACCAGTAAGTCTTACCCTGTGCTCTCATCTACAACCAGCACATCAGCACATGGAGATGTACTAATCAACCATAGGACTTACAGTGCTGCAGTCAAAAAAAAATGCTGGAGAATGTGTTTTTTTTGACTTGTTGCAGATTTTTTTTTTTTGTGTGTGTGATTATGTTTTTGTTTTTGTTTTTGTTTTTAAGAGAAAAACTGACAGTATTAAAAACTTTGATTCAGCAAGTTTTGTGGTAAGCCTATCAGAATGACCAGAGATTGAACTTTAGCCATTGACTTTCTAAATAAATATTTTATTGGGCATTAATGCAACTTAGAATATCTGTAGTATTTTTTGGTACCTTTGGTAGCTTATGCTGCAGGGCCTCAAGAGAAGTGTTAAGCATTAGGTGTTAACTTAAACTTACAAGTGAGAAGGACTGTCAAGCAATGTAAGAACTTCTGTCATTATAAGAGTAATTAAAAAATAAACAAGGAAAATGTGGGGTTGCTGCTGACTTGTGATTTATTGAAGGTGGTTGCAGATAAGTCTATGATCAATGTTACCCTCACCTCTGTCTTCATGAACCTCTGTCAGTCTTCACTGACAAAATTTCCTGGTCTTTTGAACCTAGAGACAGTATTCAAGAAGAAGATTGTCTACCAGCAGTAAAAGAGGATCAAGTCAGGGCTGCCCTGAGAAATTTTGACACATACATGTCCATGGGACTGGATGGGAAATATCTGGAACACAAAGAGAGCTGGCTGATATAATTTTGTGGCCACTCTATTGTCAATGAAAGGTCATGGAGATTGTGAGAGATTCCTAATGACTGGAGGTAGGTGGTATCGCACCCACACATCTTCAAGAAGGCAAAGAAGGAGCATCCAAATAGGTGACAAGCTGTTTAAAGCCACCTTGGTTCCTCAGAAAAATCATTTTCCTCTTGGAAGTTGTTCCTGCACACATGGAAGAGAAGGAGCCTGAGAGGAGCAGCATGTATTTCCCAAGTGTTAATCATGCCTGACTGATTATGTGTTTGCCTTCTGTGGTGAAATAACTGAATCTGTGGAGGAGAGGAGAGCAGTGGATGTCTCTGACTTTGTCCTCAGAAAGGCTTTTGACATGACATTCCTCAGCTTGCTTTTATTCAAGTTTGGACGTTACAGTCCAGATGAGTGCATTGCTAGGTCTGTGAAAAACTGTCTGAATCATCAGGCTCTGAGTGTAGCAACTAATGGTTCAATAGTCTGCCTTATCACTGACTACAAGCAGTTCTTCAGGAGTTTCTCCTGGGACTCATCTTTTTTAACATCTTTTTTCAAAGACCTAGAGGAGAGGACAGAGTTTGCAGATGACACCAAATTGTGAAGGCCAGTCAATGCACTTGAGAGCAGTGTCACCATCCATAGGCAACTAGACTGGCCGGAGGAATGTGGAGGAAGCCAGCAAGAACCTCATGAATTCAACAAATGCAAAATGCAAAGTCCTTCACCTGGGAGAGCTCAGTCTCTGCTTTAGTACAGGCTGGGGACTCACTGACTAGGATCTGACTGGTTGGGATGCTGGTGGAAAGGATCTGGAGATTCTGATGGGAAATGGTCTGAATATAAGCCAGCAACAAGCCCTGGCAGTAGGTGAGGCTAACAGCATAGAGTGAGGCTAACAGCAGTCTGTATCAGCATTCCTGTAGTCATGAAATCAAAAGATTTTATTGCAATAATTTGCAATTTTGCATTATTAAGTTACAATAGTTTGTTCAGTTATGGATCCCCTCATCATAAGAAAACTTGATAAACTGGAACAATTTCAGTGAAAGGACACAAAGGTGGTCAGGGAGACACAGAGGGACTGAGAAAAGTTCAGCCTAGAGAAGAAGAAGAGGTAGCTTTAGGGTACATAACACTACACAGAGAACCTACAAGGGAGTTTCTATGATGACAGAGACAGATTTTTATTTATTTATTTATTTTTTTTCTGAGGTGCACAATGAGTAGACAAGAGATGCTGTTTATAAATTGAAACATGGGATATTTTGACTGGATGTAAAGACAAGAAAATCCTCTGTGGGGATAATCTAGCTGATATAACTGCTTACATAGAGAAACAGTGAAATCTTTGTCCTTGGAGTTTTTCAAGATCGGTCTAGTCAAAGTCCTGAACAAATTAATCTGAGTATATTGTTGATCCTGTGCTGAGCAGGAGGTTGGGCAGGTGCCCTGCTGGGGTCCCTTGAACCTGAATGTGTCTGTGATTCTAACCCAAACAAGTTAGTACAAATTCTGGGAGTCTCCACCCACATTTCACATTGCCAGTATTTCATAAATCTTATGTTAGCCTCGATAACTGGCAGAATTAAATATGGTCATGAGAATTTCCAAGAGGTAGCATGGAGATTCATGAGACTCATGACAAGAAAATATAGTGGATTTAAATTCCTTACAGATGTATTGTTTTAATTAAGTAGTTAAGTCAGTAGATTTTTCCCAGTGAAGAGGTGTCAGTTAGAAATCCGGAGATTCTTGGAACACTTCTTTAAGTGATTATTACTAGAGAAATATATTGCATCCTTATTCAGTGTATGACACAAGTAAATTGCTAAATAAGTAATTGCTCTGAACAGTCTTCAAGTAAAACTTGTCTAGATAAATAGACTAAATAAACTTAATAATTTAACTCCATACAAGTTGGGTCTTTAAATATTTTTCTAAGTGTTTCATTTTTGTGTTCACTCAAAACACTTGTTTTCTGTTCTTTATAATTGTTAGAGCTGATTGGTAAGGGTGCTTTTGCTGAACTCAAACGTTATGCAAAAGAGAATCTGACCATCCAAGTCTATCTTGGAGCTAGATAATTGCCTGTACAGGAAGCAAGCAAGGGCTGAACTGCTGATGAGTCCTCTGTATGCTTGCTGTGGCTGCCAATATTATTTGTGCATTGTAGGTGGGATACCTACATAGAGGGTGGTGGGATAGGAAGCAAAATTGCTCTTCCTCCAACAGGAGTTGAACAGGAGCTGCAGTGACTGCACCAAATGTAGGAAGACTATCGATATTTAAAATCTGTATTTGATATTAAGGTTAATACTTCAGATCAATTTGCCTTGCTGCAAAATAGTTTTAATATTGCCCGTTGTTCTGGCAGGTAGCTTGGGAAAGCACAAACTTTCAGCTCTACTTTTTTTTGCTCTTTTTAGTTTTTATTCTACTTCAAGTATTGTTATATCTATTTGAAAAAAAAAAAAAAAAAGAGGAATGATTGTCATTGGTGGTGATTCAGGCAGACAAAAGACAGTTTTATTTTCATTGACTCTGTTAACCCTACAGGCTCAAAATATAGTAAAATATATATATATAAAATAAAAACAACTGGTAAACTGAGTAAATTTGACATGGGAATGAGAACAGAAAAACATTATACAACAAGCTTTTTTTAGTGGGCATGTAAATACATAAACACAAGAGAGCATATATGTATTAGCTCTTTGCAGACTGTATTCTTAAAAGCTAAGGGTTTTTTGACTTATGGTCATTTGCCTCCATAACAACATCTGTAATGTTTTGAACAGAGTTAATTTTACAGATCTGTGACTGCAGTGGGTAGTAGTAAAATGCATGATCCTTCCTGAACTTGACAATGGTGAAATCTGTAATTTGAATCCAAATGTTATAAACAGAACTTACCATAAGAGTACATCTATCTTGATTTCTTACTTTTTTATGAGTTAGCAGCTACATCACAAATACTTTTCCTTCTTATACTTGTCAGTATAATTTCCTAGTGAATCTGACTTATTTCCTTATCCTTCAGTGTTTAACTATAATTTTTCCTTGTCTCCCAGTCATTGGAGTGTAGTTTATAACGCCACCCTTTTCAGCTAAACAAACTGTACGTCCACACTCCATTCTCCATGAGTATTAGTTTAATTTTCTTCTTTTGCAAATATGGTTAATCTCTTTTCCATTCGAGGCCTTATCTGAAGTCCATAGAAGAAAATGTGGGAGTCTTTCCAATCTTTTAACATATGCACAAGATGCAGAGATATTTTCTTCTCACTGCTATAGCATTGAACAGATTCATGATCTAAGAGTACCCTGGTAGCATTTGGCAGCAGATTTGAACACTTCTTGCTAAAAAAAATGTTAAAATATTTTTGTAGATTGGGTGATCCAGATCTAAGGGGCCTTGTCTGCAATCATGCCAACAAAGTTATGCGTGACAAAGTTGAACATGACTTTTCTTCCGTTTCAGCCATTGTTACAGCTTCAAATGAAAGAGGTAAAAGAGCACTTACAGCTATGATATGCAGAATAAATTATTGGTAAATGAAGTCAAACAGAAAAGCTCAGAGGCTGGTTTGGAATCAGCTGTCAAAAGGCATGGTGCCAGCTGCTTTGCATGAGGCATTATTATTCCTTATTTCAGGAGACAGTCTTCGACATTGCTAAGTCTCTCCAGTCTTTGCTCTGACTTTAATGTTACCTTTTTTTTTTTTTTTTTTTTTTTTTTTTTGACTATACCCTAGATGGCTGTGTTTGATTCAGGGAACACTACTTCTACAAACCCTAAGTGAACCTGGCCAAAAGCCAGGTGGCGTGTGAGGACATAAGTGAAGTGACAGAGACCACTTATTTTTTGCTTCCCAAAATGCCCATAGTATTCCAATGATATTGTCAACAGCTGACAGTCTCTGTTTGTGCTGTGCTCACAGCAGTTCCTTGCTCCAGTGACTCCACTGCTTGTTCACCACTGGTGAACAGCAACCACAAGAGAAAAGGCTTGTTTTATCTTTTGAGGGACTTCCTTGCCTGTAAATTGTATGCCTGATTCTGGTTTTCTTTTCATGTCCATTGTAGTTTAATTGCTCTTTCAGATGGCATTTTTCAGTCTCTTCCAGAATGTTGTTTTGGTTCACCACTTAAAACTGACTAGCTTTAACTAACCAGCCTGAATTCTCAAACATTAGCTGTAATGCACTCATCTATAATATTTTACAGGTGTTCCTAAGAAATGACAGAATAGATAAGTACTGGCCATTTTAAACACAGCTAACAACAAAGTACAAGCAGTAACTTTTTTTTTATTTTTTTACATCTATTAGGGTTCTTTTTCTGACAACATAGTGCCAGAGATCAAAGACCTTTCAAAAGCTATTTAAAAATAAATCTTCCTCAAAACACTCAGAATAGGGATTGATATTTATCATTATATTATTTTGCTGACATTGGCATAAAGAGGTATTTAACCTAAGTCCACAGCAAAATCAAAAACAGAACCAAGACTGGAATTTCCAAATTTTTCACTGGCTGTCCAGTAGTAATATTTATCTCTCTCTAGGAAGAAGGAGCTGAGGTGCATTCTAAAGCAACCAGAACCAGGTGTACAGAAGTGTAGTTCAACAGAGCACCAGGGCTTCTGATGAAATATTTAAAATTCTGAGACATATAAACAGCTTTCTGTAAAATATTTGACAGCTGACTAAATTTCAAGTGCACTTACATTTGTGGCAGAATATCTAAACTGCATTAGACCAGATCCATGGCAGAGGTCCAAACCAAAACTGACCTGATCAAACTATGTCTTTCATATAATCTCTCAGCAAGGAAAAAACCAAAACAAAACCAAACAACAACAACAACAAAAAACTTAGTTATTTTGTTCTTAAAAAGGTTTTTTATAGTTCTTGCTTTGTATCAGAAGTTTATCACTTTTGATATATTTTTCAAATTCACACAACTAGTCGATCAGAAAATTCTCAGTCATTTCTGCTGAAATGATTGTGAGCAATGAGATCCTATCGTGTTGTAATATGTACATGTTATACATGCATAGTGCAAGTGGACATTGTAGAGTCCTTTTTTACATTTTGTTATTTATTGTAGATTTTTCATATAAATCATGCATTTTTTCTGTACTTGGATAGTTTTTGGCTGATTTTCTTTCGAAAGAGTTTTAAAGGAAATTCAAAGCTAATGATGTGTTGTTGTGGGGAACTCTACTACCACACTGGAAATCTGCTCTTACAAAATCAAACATATGGTAACATTGCACCATATGTTAACTTTTATATTTAGTAAATGCATAAATATGATATAACCTTTAAAAAATTCATTTTATTTTATTTTGACTGATAGGGCTTCATTTTCAAATGAAACTATATGCACTCCTTCCAAAATGTGTCATATTGTTGCATTTCCTGAAAAATTAATGGAACTTATTAGTACAATGTGAAAAATATTTCCTGTAATTTGTGTGCACATGCCCCAACTAAGCTTGAGCAGTGATGCATACAAGGAGAAATGCAGCTGCTGAAATGTGTACATCTAGTACGTATGTCTGTAACTGTAGGTTCTTGATGACTGTGTGATAAAGATTTATGTGAGAACTACAGTGTGTGAAAGCTCAATTTGAAAGTCTGGTCTTTTTTTTTCTGTATTTTTTTCTTTTTGAGCTTATGAACACATTAAATCATATTAACATTTCCCTCACTGTAACGCTTCCTGTTAACTTTCCCCCCTACCTGTGAATTTTGTTCTGTTTTCTCCTTCCACTGTAGCACTTAAGGAGACACTTTGGCTGTGTCACACTAGTCCATTTTTGTAGCTTTCCTAAGGCTTAAGGAGCCAAATACAATTCAATGTATTTTAGCTTTTACTCCTCGCTGTGTGTGCATTCTTGGGGAAATTAGCGTTCCAAGGAAATCCAAAAATTGCATGCCCTCTATTGAGGAATGAATCATCCAGACCAGTCAAGGCCAAATTCATTAAAAGTGATGTGTTACGTACATCAAGCAAAATAATTCTCATTCTCAACCATAAAACTACACAATGATTCCTTACTCATTTACTTAACTTGTGTAGTGGTTCACACAATAAATGCTTTAGCACATAGCAAATTTCCTATTGTGCAGACTCCAAACATAAGCGTTCCCTGTGGCTTTCTTCAAAAAATGTTAACCAGATTAGAAGAGGAAAAATTTCATCTCCTCACTAACAAGCCCTTATACCATCCTTCAGAGTACTTTGCTTAAATGATGAGACATTTTTCATCTTTTTTTTTAGTAACTATCTTTGCAACAATATCTGAGCTATCACCTGCTTTGAAGTTTCTTCTACCAAGTCACTGCTTGACTTCTGTTTTTATCTGAATATTGGAACAAGTATGGAACGTAAAAATATATTGCTGGAAAACATGGAGGATCAGATGGGGAGTGGAATGACCAAAAATGACATGCAACCTTTTTGACAACCTTTAGATCTGTGCAGTGTTTAAAGAGGTAACAAGTAAATTGCAGAACATTTGTATATGTTGTGCTGCTTTATAGTTAGGCTGTAAATTTTGTAATAACTTAGATTATTATTATTGACTGACTGAAAATATTTGTTATCTTTTTTGTATCATGTCATTTCTAAATGAATCTTCCTTAGGAAGAGCATCTTTCAAAATCAATCTTTTTACACAACAGTATTTTTTTCTGACATAAGTAATTCTACATGTTCTGGGGCAATAGGGCACAGTCCATTCTTTAACCTCATCGTGCTTTCCCAGGGTGTACGTTCTCTATTTGCATAATTTTCCTTGTGCTTTGAGGACTCAGAATGTAAGGTGGTACAGAAAGGTAGAAGTATGAGTGATGCACTAACTTCAGGTAAGCCTGTATGGCTGTGAAAGTGTATGTTTGCAATCTGTGGAAGCAGCAGTTTGTGCTTACAGAAGGTGATCCTGAAAAAATAATCAGTGGGGATGGATTTCCTTTTTTTTTTTTTTTTTTCCTAGCAGAGATGGAAAATGGATAAGCTCAGTGAAATACACTGATTTTTAAATGTACCTTTTCAAATCAGGGCGCTCTGTCAGTCATTAGATACACTGTGCTTACTATAGTAATCCTCATCTGCAGGTACAGAATGATAATATGCAGGAACTAGTCAATCAGCTGTAACTGTCATTTAGTTGTAAAGATCTGAGAGATTAAAATATTTTTATTTCTTGGACTCAGGTAACATAATTCAGATGTAACCTGTACTTGTCAAATTCTGCTTTACTTTCATTTTACTTCTGAAAACAACTATTTTTACATACCTTCAGTGAGCTACATCCACTAGCTTGAGCAGCAGAGATGGATAGCCTGAGGTTGTCCTGCAAGCTTTCATTTTATCATTGTACAGGCACAGCACAGCATGCCAAGTACAACCAGCGTAAGGAGGTTTCTAGCATCTCCATCATGCAGTAAGCTCCTGTCAGCAAAAAGATCCTGTGCGTTGATACACTCGTTAAATTTGACAAAGAGCATAGATTGTGTAAATCATGCTGTTTTCATTGATTATAGTCTGAGAGTGCATTAACCCTCCTTAAGGCTCCAGAAATCACTTTCATAAGTGTGAGTAGAACAAGAAACATGCTTAGTGAAGCTTTTCATGGATTATTTTTTGTTAGAGGATAAAGTGTTTTCACACATTAAAATGATACTTATACTTGGAATTTTGTTTTTTTATTTTATGCCTTCATTGAGCACTTGTTTACTATAACCCCTGGAATGTTAATTTTCACTTACATTTGACAGGGGCATACTGACAAGAATCTTGAAACACGTCTAGTGTTATGCCAACTATATTAATTAAAACAGTGCTCTGGGTGCAGAGAATTTTCTGCATAGGAAAGAGAGATCCAAGTTTTGAATTACAAAGTGATTCCCACAATTTAGATTTATCGTTGCAAGGGCTTGATTTCACTTGAGAGTTTTTCAAAAATTAGTTTTTGTTCTCTTTTTTTTTCTTTTCTTTTTTTTTTCTTTTGTTTTGTTTTTGTTTTTGTAGTTGGACTTCTCTGTTTTAATATATTTCTGAGAGTCGTTGTTGTCATCAGCCGTCCCATCCCATCCCATCCTCTCTCCTTCCTCCCCCCTCAAAAAATATTACTCCCTTTCTGCTTGGGGAAATAAGTGATTTACTCAATTTTTGAGCTTCAGGGCCAGTGCCTAATTTTCTTTTTATCACATTCTTAGTTCTGTAGTAAGCAATTTCCTTTGGCTTCAATGAACAGAAATTCTTTGGATATCATAATTATAAACTGTACATTACGACTTCCTACAGTTATTTTTAAAGAGAGAGATTATAGCATGTAGTTTTGGACTGCTTTTATTTTATTGTCTGTGAGTTTATTAATGTTTGTATATGTAGAGACTTCAACTGATAGACTATCAACTAGAAAAGGGCCAAACATTATATATACAGGAATCCAAAAGCACAGCATAAAGTTGCCAAAGTGAAATTGCCAGTGTACCTTAATCACATTTTTATCATCTTATACTTCACTCAGAGGAACATATTTTCAGCCAAGTTTTATATGAAATGGATCAAGGCGTCTCACAGTTCTGCAAGACTCATATACACAGTACAAATTATCCTATAGCAATTCAGAAGTCTATGTTGCTTCTTAAACATTGTGCTAAATTGTTTCTTCTTTCACTAGCAGTCTGCACTAATAAATACGAGGCTGGATTTGCAGGCAGGGGTGGAATCATTTTGTGCTGCAGTGCCATCAACCTGTCTGCAGATTGACTACAGCAGTGGAAATTCTTCACTGGGAAGGTCTTGCATGACTGCTTTTGCCAGTTTGATTCTGCAGGCAGCACTGTATAAAACACCTGCATCCAGTCCCTGTGATCCAACCCACTCCTTATTCCTCCTGACTTTTGGGGAAAGTGTCCCATGAACAAAACAATTTCCCTCAGGCAAGGAAATCCTTTAATACAGCACGCAAAACTATGGTGTGTCCTCATAATCCCTACCACTGATCTTAAGGAGAAGCAAAGAAAGGGGATTTTGATGGAGCTTCCCCGTGCATTGGTGATGTTTTTTTAGCTCTTCAGGGATGGAGAGCAGAGAGAACACCTGGTCCTGGTACTGAACTCTGTATGCTGTTTTTTCCCACTCCCCTTTCACTTCATGGTGCATCCTTCATGGTTCAGATTCATCTTACAGCTTTTCAGCATCTTGAGTCTGACATGTTTGTCTTAGAGTCCCTTTATAGGCAGCAGGAAGAAATAGCTGCATCGTCTAAGCAGTTCAGCTGACCTGTTGTGGAAATTTACTGCCACAGTCAGAAGTTCAGTTTTGATACCTGTCTTCCCACCACTTCAATCTTTCATTTCATTACCTGGGTGAGATGCAGGTGATGTGCTTGAATCAGCTGCCATCTGTCTAATTTGGGGAGGCAAAACGTGAATTCTGTAAGAGCTTCAGAGAGGCATAGGAGGACTTTTTGGGACTGAGAAGAAGTTGTCTCCCTAAGTAGCAGGGGAACATTACACCTCAGGTGCCACTTTTCTTTGGACAAGACATAAAAAGAGCAGTCTTAAAATCCCGTCTTGTATAATTGAGGCACAACAACAATGCAGTGAAGTCACTGCAAACCTTCTCAGTTCATCCAAATTGCTTGTCCATCTGGTAAAGATATTTATAAATTGTGGAATTTTATACTGCATTAAAAGGTATTCCTGGGCAATCCCATTTTCTCTACAGAAGTTGCTTTGTTTCACTGGTAATTTACATTTCGGCTAATGAAGTGTGTAAGGCCTGAAGTCTTCTTTCATGGATACCCTTCAAAATGGCTGCTGCAGTCAAAGGGCACTGAACACAGAGTAAGGGCAGAATCTAGTCAATATTTGGAAAGCACTTTGGAGTACTTAGGCATGAAAGAGTAAATTATATATATAAATATAAAATAAAAATAAATATATATATGAATATAAAATATATATATTAGGTAAATACAATTTTTATTCTGAGTTAAATCCTGAAAACTGTACTTCAAATGTTTGTAATTTCTGAGCTGAGGTAGATATGTGTGTATGAAAAGATTTTATTTGGACTAAGTTTCTTGCTTGCTTGTTGATCCTAAATGAAATGAAGATGTTTTTGTTTTGCTTGGCAGAGGAAAAATTAGTAACAACCCTTCGTACCTGTAGTCTCCTTGTTTCTGATGGAAAAGTGCAGACCAGCGCAGAAGAGAAAAACAAATTTGAGTTTGTTGATAGTAAAGAAGGAACAAATGGCTCATATTCTGACATTTGCTAACATACAGATGCCTTTTAAAAACATGTTGTTGTTGCATAAGACAGATGTAAACCTGACAGCTTTCATTCTTTCCTGGGAACTGGTGCATCTCAGTAGTGAGACCACATTACATCCATGCCCAGCAGTGATACTACACACTGGGGACGGCTGTTTATTTGTGCAAAATTTGCATATTAAATAGTTGATGTTGATGCTGTAGTAGTTCTCTGCTGGAAAAGTGGAATGTATTATTGTAAAAAAAAAAAAAAAAAAAAAAAAAAAAGCTAACTCAGAGTAGAGCAGAGTTGCTGAATCCTTCCTCTCCCCTTGTCTCCACATCACAGCTCTCAGCAAGGGCTGGTGAGTTGGTGAGTTGAAGACGATTAACAAGTCCACAAACATACTGAAAAGCACAATGCCTTCTTCTCTTTTCCAGGCTTCTTCTACTATCTTTACGTATCTCTCCTTTTTACACTGTCTGCAGTGAGTATATCATTTATTGGTTAATAAGTTGTCTGACAAGATAGCTACTTTGTACCTAATTGTTCAGTTTATTTATGTATTATTGATGAGCCCAGACTTGAACTCTGCTTTCCTTAGAGGCCACTTGATAAATCTGTTGGCTAATCCTATCTTAGACACTGAGTTACCTGCTGTAGCATAATACATGGCATTGCTTTTACTTTGTATTCTTAAAAAGAGGTGGTTATACATTTCCAATGAGCTGTGTTTAACAGTAAGAAATAAAATCAGATACATAATTCACATTACTTTCTGTGTTAACAAAAGATCTCCAGTGATGCACTGTAATGCATGAAATACTTGCACAGCTTTTAAATCAATGTTCTGACTATTCCAGCTTGTAAGAGCTCACATAGCTAAAAGAACTTCTGAACTGCAAAATCTTGATTATGACTTAAACTGTTAGACATGTCAAAACACTTACAAAACTGTGTATTACTAATATGATCTGAAAATATTGCAAAATTAATCACATTGTGCTCTACTCTCCAAGGCAATAGTTACTATTGCAAATGAATGAATAAAATACCAAATTAATTTTCTATCAAAACATGAATCTAATGATGGCACATTTTTGTACACTGTTATTATTTCTGAACATCTGACGTGTAGGCGCTGACATAAGGGAATGTTGGGAGCATGAAAAGAACCGTAGAGTGCAGGAAGAAACAGTATTGTAACAGTGATATTCTATGACTAGCGATTTATGAATTCAACTATTAAGACTCCAGAGCCTCTGCAAAACTCTGGAGCCTCTTAATACTTGTCTGAGATGAATATCACAGAACAGATTGTTGCTGACACCAAAAGGGACTGTGTGCTGAATGCATGAGCCTATTTAATGAATTCCCTAAAAATAAGAAAAAGGCAAGCTGTACCTCAAGTAGAGCTTAATTTGCCAGGCTTGATTCACGGATGTTTCTCTTGACGTTTGTCTTGAAATCAATTGAATTACACCAAGTTTTGGTATGATTTTTTTGGTTTGATTTTTGGGTGGTCCTGTGTGGAACCAGGAGTTGGACTTCATGTTCCTTGTGGGTTTCTTCCAACCGAAGATAGTTTATTACTCTATGATTCTATGATACCAGCATAGACCCCAATGACTACCCTGGTACAGGCCCCATTTATGAAAAGATGCTCTGTTCTGAGTGATGTTCTTATTCCATCATCAGATACAAGATCATTTCAACTGGTGCTTTGTGTGCTTTTTAATATGGGAAGGAAGGAGCAAATATGTTTTTGGTAATGTTTATGTAGCTGTTGTGTTTCTGCTGGAGTATTATATCTGCAAGTCAGGGCATGATTTGTCCATTTGATTTTCTCTGTTCCCTCTTTATTTTTGATGTAATAACTACAAAATTAAGTTATTTTAATTTTGGAAAGTTTAGCTTGGAAATTAGCTTGACCATGTGAAGAAAATTTCTGAGTAGAGTCATAATCGCAAGCACAACCATTTTCAGTGGGTTTCTCCCAATGATATTGTTTGTGTGCATTTCAGTCTTCCAAATACAAAGAACATTTTAAAACAAAATTATTCAAGCCATTTATTTCAAGTGTAATGTGCACTCATTTAATGGTTTTTAGGCGTAGAAGATTATGATAATTTTCATCACAGATTTTATCAAATTAGGAGGACGGTGTATTAAAAATTCAGTAGCTTATACAGAGAGGTGAGAGAATGTAATATGGGGCACTAAAAACACAAGGCAGATTTTCTATGACATTAATGTTATAGAGTACTTCTGTTGATTAATAAAATCGGTAAAGAGTCTGACTAGGCTATGAGACTGCTGAAGTTAAACAACAATTATTGTACAATTGGGTAAAACAGAAGCAGATATTGTGATGCTGTGGGGAAAATGAAACATCAAAAGCTAATAAAAAGCCATTTTATATCATAAAAGCATAAGAACAGCTCCATCAAGCTTTAATCACATTGTTATATTATGCATTTATTTTAAAATTATGTCAGCTCATTAACAGTGGTTATAACAAAGATTGTTATAATTCTTGTAAGATTAGCAAATACTAAGTTTTGCTTCTATTTCAGTGCACTGAATGCAGAGGCTGTGCGAACTGTAGGATTATCCTTCTAAAAGCATCCCTACTGTGTTCTAAGGATTTTGTTGCTATATCAGTGTTGTGGTCCACTTTGAAAATGCTTACTTTTCAGGAACTGGTAGTTTTAAAGCAAACCTTGCCACCCCAAGTAAGAGGGGGCAGCAGAGCACATGGCCTCCTCATCCATAGCTCTTCTTGTACCTGTAGGAATGCAGAGTAGTATTGTCCCTCTGAGCAATGGCATGTGCTGAATGACTGTGGGTGATGATAGCTCTGCAGCAGCTTGGCCTCCCAGCAAGGAGCCCATGCTGGAGCTCCTTTCACCATCATCAGTGAAAATGAACCTCTTCCCTCATGTATGTGCATGGCCCTTTCCAGTGTAATGGAGCTGAAACTGTTGTGATGCAATCAGGGAATTCAAAAATACAAGACAGGACATTTTGAAGTGACATAGTATTAATAATACTAATTTGACAAAGCCAGCATTACCATTTTCACCTTTCTATTAAAAAAAAAAATCCTTTAAAAAAAAAATCTTCTTGGGGCCAAGATGTTATTTCTGTACAGAACTGGAAAGACCTAACAAATAAATCCTGTGAGTGGGAGCACTCAGCTAGATACTAGAGAAATGAATTTAAATCTACATCATCAAGTGTATTTGGAGAGTTCACGGGCATAAGAAGTGATGCTGTCCTCCATGTGGCTATCCTAAGACTATGTGGCCATGGTGATGAATTGGTATATTGGTATATTGGGAATACTAGAGCAGGACTGAGCCAGGGCTTCCCACAGTGCTGCTGCGTGCTTGACCTGTCATATCTTTCTGGAAGGGGACTATTTCATTTTTGCATGTAAAAAGTGTTTAAAAGTCTCAGTTTCATTGTAAGATTCATCTTGGAAATCTCAAGAAATTTTGGTGATTTGAGGAAGGATGTGGCAATGACTTGGGCCAAAATCCTTGCAGCTTAGGTCTTCACCATTTTTCAGAGATCATGCTATCTACCCTCCCTGTGATTTTCCATGCTACTGTGTATGTCAGGTGAAACTTTCATAGGTTTCATTTATTAAGGGCTGGGAAAAACAGTGTGTTCTAAATAATGTGTTGGGAGGAAGAGACTGATACATACCCACGATCTGGATGAGCCCTGTGGTGAAACTGTGCTGAAAGAAATGTCTGGGAATAGAGAACACATATTCAAACATTCATTTTGCATAGCACATGAAGTGGTGAAAAAGATATCGGTGAAGTAGCATGCACTTAAGTGGTTACAAACGAGGAAATGTTTGGGAAAAAAAAATAAAAAACAAAACAAGAAAAAAAAAAAAACACGTCAGAGAAAGTTGAAGTAACTTAAAATAATGTTCCTAAAGAAGAGGACAGAACATCTATGTGAGTGTGTTCAGAAGTGTTACTAGAAGGTAAGAGTCATTAGTCTCAGCAGAATGGAAGGATGGAAAAAGGTCTGAAAATAAAACAGTAAAATTGCTGAAGAGTTTGAAACAAAAGGGGAACATGCATGGAAACACCATTGCTGGAACTGCATCCAAGGCAGAACTTGACAATAAGGCTTCACAGATTCTGTGTGAAACCTATTCTGCTATTATTCTGGGGATGGATTTGCCTGTCCAGGGAGCTTCCTTCCAGCACCAACAGGACTGTCTCTTGCTGATACGCATGGCATCTTGGAAAGGCTGCAGCCATGGTGCTGATAATGCCAGGTTTAAGTAACTTTTGCTATCTGATTTGCTGTGAGGAACGTACAACAGTAATAGATTCAGAGCATTCTGGTCACAAAAAACAGCAGCCTGTGCTAGCACTGTTTCTGCAAGTGGGAAGGAAGAGGAGATGGAATATTTGTTGTCTTTAAGAGATTTTGGTAGCAGGGTGACAGATACAGCTGTAGCTTTTTATTTTAATTCTTTACTGAAATTAATGGAGCTCCTTGTATACCAGAGTAACTGCGAATAGAAGCAGAACTGTCCACATAGCTGTAACAATAGCTGTTTTGGTGAACTATGATCATTTATCAGCCCTACAACATGTTATAGTTGTCATGAGAAGTCCTTGTTATTTAACAGATGTCTGTGTTTTGCTAAACCCTTGCAATTAGTCATTTTTGTTATCACCCTCTCCAGATCTCAATTAGTTGTACCTAATAAGACCTTGTCACACTGTGCTAAATAATTTGGTTTACCAGAAATTTTAGCTGATTTGTCCCGTTTGTGTTTGGCACATACTTCACCATTTTATGTGTGTTCCTGTACATTTCTGAGATATTGGGCCCTATCTCATCACCAATTTGAATAGGTGCTTGATTTTAAGTAGTCTCACAATCTCATTCCCTTTAATGGGATGATTTTAATGCACATTATGCACAAGTTCAAGTGACCTTCTACATTGGTCTAGAGTACTGAAGTTCTTCTTACCTGATGAAGCCTTTCTTTAACTTTTTAAAATTACATTTATAAGTATGCTATGGTTTTCCTTACTCTTAAATATGAGGCATAGCAGTATGTAGGCAAGATTTTCTAGTTACCAGACAATTGTTACCTTCAGTTTACTTCTAATGTCCTTCTGCTATAGGGTTTTCAGAGTAATGGTAGAGTTTTGCTTGTGCTTTTGTTGTTATTGTTGTTGTAGCCCATTTTATTTCTAAGTTTCTGCTGTGTAGAAGCAGATGTACTTTCCCACAGGAACTATATATACACTCCATTCACTCTATAAATAACACAGTGGGTCAAATTCTGTCCATGGGTCCCTGAACACAGCTCCCACTGTAGTCATGCAAGGGAATGGTTTTGTCCTATTTGTGCAAAACTCATTCGCTAAGGTCTGTGGAGCCTCTCTTCTGGCATACTGCAGCACAGGGGGCTCTGCATGTGGATGTATAAAACCTGACTTTTTCTTTTGTCATCTGTTTGCTTTCTGTAGATCCTTTTTATTAAGCTTTTCTGTGCTTTATTATATAATTCATCATTTGAAATTACAAGACAAAGTTGAATATCAACAAAAAAATGACTCTAGAAACTCGGAATTAAGAAGGTCCCTATTATCTTACTGCTGTGGTTTAAACCAGCAGGCAGTTTAATGCCATGCAGCCACTCTCACTCTCTCTGCAAGTGGGATGGGAGAGAGAATCAGAGAGGTAAAAGTGTTAGAGCTCATGGGTTGAGATAAGGACAGTTTATTAGGTAAAGCAAAAGCCACATGCACACAAGCAAAGCCAAACCAGGACTCCATTTGCTGCTTCCCATTGGCAGGCAGGTGTTCAGCCACTTGGGAAGACAAATGCCATCACTTCCAACATCCCCACCTTCCTCCTTCTTTATTCCAGCCTTTATTGCCAAGCATGATGCCCTATGGTATGGCACATCCCTCTGGCCATCCTGGGCCAGCTGCCCTGGCTGTGTCCTCTCCCAGCTCGTGGTGCATGCCCAGCCTCCTCACTGGCAGGGCAGCATGAGGAGCTGGAAAGGCCTTGGCTCTGTGTAGACACTGGTCTGCAACAGCAAAAACATCAGTCCGTTATCAACACCGTTTTTTCTCAAAAATCCAAAACACAGCATTGTGTGAGAATCTATGATAAAAATTAACAGCCAAAACTCTGATACTTGCCATTCTACCCGATCCATTTCCCATCCAAATAGCAATGGCAAAATTCCCCTCACCTTCCATGATGCAGGATGAGACCTTGCCAAGAAATTGTCCAGGTGCATTGGGCTTGGAAAATATTATAAGCCTAGCAGGTTAAACAAATTTTCTCAGCTACTGTGGTCAGAAAAAGAAAGGTCTAATCGTAGTTATTCAAACCTTTCCACCTTATCACCTTATTTTCCCAGTGGGTGGCTACATCTATAATTTAGTGTGGATTGAGTAAAATAATAACAAAAGCATTTGCCACTTTGATCTCAGTATGTTTATTTAATGAGTGCTCAATATGCAAGAGATAGTTTAGCATAGGAGTCCAGACTACAGTGCATTATGTGGTTGGGTTTTATTTTTATTTTACTTTTTTATTTTTTTTAATTTTATTTAACACCCAAGGTTAAAAGGAGCAAGAACCCAGCTGAGTGAGTTCAGAGTTCATCTCTGCATGCTCACTGTCTTCTATTTAAATGTGCACAAAGGACTAATACAGTACCCGCTCTCCCCTGGGCTGTCTTTGATACGTTCTGCTGTGCCCAGACTCTGCCACTCCTCCTATCAGTCTGATCCTACTTCTATTAGCCCGCTGTGCTCAGCACTGTAACCTCATTCAGCTAGTGCTCTGCGTGAAGGCTAACAACTTCAAGGCTCTGTCAGGCATTGACACATGCAGGCTCCAAGCGGGAAGCTAAACACCCCCCTTCACCTCCTCTCCCCTTCCACATTAACCTCTATTAAGTGCAGGAAAAAACACAAATGCTGTAGTGCCATCATTCAGGTTTTAACTACCAGTGTATATTTAGATATTCAGTCAGTTTGCCACCTCTGAGAACGTACTCCGGAAACCCTCTGGTTCTTTCTCATTCTCACAACCAGATCAATAAATAGTGAGTTAGCTTAGGGAACACAATGATAGAAGATCTGGGGTAGGTATTTATGGCATAGAGATAAAATTCTGAAAGAAAACTTTGACAGGGCTGCCTATACTTTTTGAAATGATAGTGTGTCTTATAAATGGAAAATGAGACAAAAATGGTCTAATTTTAGGAGAATCAAGCAGAGTATTTTCAAATCATCTCCACTTTGAAAGACAGGCTGTAGAAAAGACACAGTACAGTGCTAGTCTGCTATCAAGCTTTGATCCAAGCACTGAATCCTACGTGTATCAAAGTCCTTTGGGTGCTTAGGGCAGAGAGAGTTTTGTCACTGTTGATGTTTTTCCTAAGTACAGACGTCTGACAGCCTTTCTCTGAGACGCAGCACCCTTGCTTCCAGCTCTGTGGCACACTGCCCATGCCCACCCAACTCACGGCTCACTCCCACTCCCTAGGGAGCCATCGAGATGGGGACAGATTCCTTACCACCTCCACCTGGGAGCAGAAAGCACCTGCTCTCATTTTAGCTCTCTGAAGCTTTGTCTAAACAGGGCCTACAGTCATGTCTTTAATCTCTCATGAAGGGCAGATGCTCCTGGCAGATGACACTTCCCATACAATAAAAAAGTAAGTGACGTGTCTGAGGCAACAGGGTGCCTGTCCTTTCACAAGAGTAGCAGGAGTACGGGTGACAATATGTCTAACCCACGCATCACCATACTTGGATTAATTAAACATATCATTCCCCACATTCTTGGTTTAGACTGTTCGGGTAAAATGTAAGAAAATGAAAATGTAGGATTTATAAATCATTTTCCTAATACTTTACTCTTGAAAACCTGTTACAGAATTAAAGTGAATGAAAATAACAATCCTGAGATACGCCATCTCCTCTCTTAATGCTTGGCATTCCTAGCTTTCCATGACCTGGAGGACCCTTAGTGTTCCAGGTGGGACAGGACTTCTCCATGATACGCCAGTCTGCAGTAATCACCTGCCTTGGGCCATACAGGAACATCCAGCTCTGTGAATTCAATTTCTTTTTGCAATGGTCCTCCATTCAGGCATTCTCACGCAATGTCATAGTCCTCCAGTAATCTTCACTTTTGAAAAACAGTCCTGGAAGGAGGAAAGGAAGACGGCAGAGCAGACACAATCAAAGTCGATAGTACTAGATTGTTTTTTGACAATTTTCCTGTGATAGTCCTTCAGCGAGGTGTCAGGCTCCTTTCCCAGAAAGGGTGCCTGTCTGGAATGCATTACTGCAACCTGTCTTGGGCAAATTTAAACATGCATTCAGTTCAGAATACAAAATGGAGTTCAGGAGACAAAATGGAGTTTCAATTTCATACAGGCATGCTGTTCCCAAACTGTATCAAGAAAGGGGTTTTCCATCATGCAGTATTGTTTACAGAACATAACCGTTTTTACCTTTAATAGTTGCCATAACAAGATCAACTGTTTCTTTAGCATAGCCATCTAATGATTTATACTGGATCCCATCATTATTTTAGTCTCTTTTCAGGAGCTCTTAGTAAAATAAAATGTCATTCTGTCACTGAGCAACCTGACACAATGTCCACTCTTGGCATTTGGTTTAAAATGAACGAAATTGCTTAGTTTTAAAGCCTTTTCGGGATTAGTGGTTTTTAGATAATGTAAGTTAAAAATGGTATCTATAACCTGTAAGCACTAAAATCACTAAATCACTAGAAATGAATAATCTTTTTCTACAGTGTACTTCCAACATTTTTGTAAAATAAAATACAGTGTTGTAGCTCTGACAGAGCAAGGGAAGCTACAGTTAGAGGGTATAGCTGAAGTTTACAATAAAATATAGCTTCCAGTTCCAATCTAAAGTGGAAGACATTTGTAGTCAGATTGTGATTATTAACACAGCAACATCCTTTGAAGAAATTGAGTAGTCTAGTCCAAGTGGCGCTACACAGCAAATGAACCTTTAAAATACAACAGCTTTCACCAATTCTGTGATTTCTCCCCTTGCTTCTTCTCCTTTAATCTTTCCATTTCAGGATCTCTCCATTGAGATGCACTTGTACAAAAAATAATGTCCCACGCTGCTCCCCCCAACCCATCCCCAAGCTTGTTTTGGCTTCAAAAACCATATGTGCTAGTGTTCATCATGCTTCCCTGCCTACATCGCAGTTGGACAAGATACAGTACTATAACATTGTGCTGCTTTTCAGTATAACTAGGAGAAGCTCAGGTCAGCATCAGTTCAAGGATCCATGTGCTTGATATTTTTTTCTCTTCTCTTGGCTAATTTAACTATGCCTGCAGAATGTAGGGTAGATATATGTACGTATACAAAGAGAAAGCAAATATGCAATTCCCTCAGAAGACAAAAGCTGTGAATGAAAAAGAAGCAAAATAAATACTTCTCCCAACAACAGTAAAGAAGTTTGTGGTTGCAAGAAGCAAGAGAGAAAAAGACACTGAAAATCCACTCTCCTTGTAATCCAGATAGCACAGATAACCCTGGCAATGAAGATAGTTACTTGGCATAGAAAAAGGTAGCCTGTGGGGACAACAGGATACCTAGTTAGGCTGGAAGCCCATGCTGAACCCGTGCATCCCTGTGGCCATTGTCAGCTCAACTAGGTACATGACGTTAGTGCATGTATACCTATGTATTTATAATCACAGTATATGCACATACAGGTAGCAGTAAAAATATATGTTCTGCTTCCAGCTATTTTCTTTGGCTTTCAGCCCCTTCCATTTTTTTTCTGCCCTGTCTTCCTTTTTTGTCTTCCAAATTCCTCTGTATATGTAGGCTATGAAGAAGATTCTTTAAGTTGGTATCAACATGAGTAATTTTGTTCTCTATTTATTTTTGTGCAGCCTTGTTGTAGTGTCTTTGTGACATAATCACATATAAACAAAGAATGAAAAATACAGAAATGCTGACAGATTTGTCTGCCACAAAAGTGGAAAAGTGAAAGCAGGCTTCATGGCCATTGCTACATCCTACAACTAATGCTATGCCACACTAATGGGAAAGTAAAGCCACCTTTGGATCCTTTGATAAAACCATGCCTAATAAAACAGCCTTAGCACTCTGGACGTTTGTTGAACTCTGTCATAATTCTTGCATCAGTAGCAGTCAAGCATGCTTATGTATGTTCCTAACTTATATGAGTAAATTGCATTTTATAACAGTGCTTGAATATTTTGGGCATGTTTTTGCTTGCTGAATGTTGTAACTTGTCTTAAAAAGGCTTATTCTACAGGAGATTCTAACTGGCAATGCCACAGTGTTGCCTGAATGTTTTATTTATAATAATAATTAAGATAAAGAATATGACGCAATTCTGAATATAAACGGCTCCAAGATATATATTTTTTCATATTACAATGCAGTCATATTCTTAGTTTGCTCTCACCCAAACTTCTCATGCAGTTACACTTTAATATGAAAAGAAATGTTGTCAAGAATAGTTATTATCACACATCAGAATATTGTATTAGCATTCACTTTTAATAGATTAAAATGAAAGATTTTGAAGTCTGCCCTTAATGATACTGAAGGATCTTGGAGACACATTGGGAAAGCTTTAGATGAAATGTCACATGATATATATACATCATACATAGGTTCAAAAAAGACAGTTCATTTAACTGCCTTCCTTTGTGTTTCATCTGTTGTGTTTGGGTGAATCATCCACAGGTTAAGTGATGCTTGTGCAATTTGTTTGCTTAAAATCAAGCACAGTGAATGGTGGGGAAGTTTAGCAAATACAAGGTTCTTGTAGACCTGGGATGATGAGTAAAATAAGACAATTTTGGAGGCACAGAGTGTAACCTGGAAGAATAAAATGTGGTTGAAGACATCTTTGGGTCATATCTGCTGATCTGTTGACTTGCTGTCTATCTGGATAAGCTGCTTGAACTGCTGTTGAATAAGACTATATAGAGCTGAATACCAACCACGTAGACCTCTTATGAGTTATAAAAAGGTGAAATAATTTAATATTGGAAAGAGTATTCATTTCTGATGTTTAGGGACCTGTTTTGGAAGCTTCTGACACACCTTGGGCAAGTAAATTGTAGGACTTTCCAGATGATCATGCTGTTGGCATTTTTATCGAGTTTATTGTTTCAGTGGGGACAACTCATATTTTTGGGGAGGAGAGAGGGGAGCATGGATACCATGCACTGCATCAGTGTCTCTGAACTTCTCTTCTGTCTCTTCTGTCATTGAAGGCTTGTGTACCTTTTTTTTTTTCCCCCACTGGGGTGGGGTGTATGGATCATCTGTATTCCACACTTCTTTGGAAGAGATGATGAATAAACAATTCAGCATTGAAGTGAACTTTTTTTTTTTTTTTTTTCAGCTTTGGTTTACATAAATCATAATTTCCCTATTTTATAAACATTTTAGTAAACATTGAGAATTTACAGGAGGTGTCTCCTGAACACCTGCTGTAGAAAGCGTATGTGTATATGCTTTGTCATTCAAGTTTACAGTTGGCTTGCATGCTCATGTTTGATGTCTTAAGGACCACCAAGGAGCCATGCACCACACTGCACTAGTCTGAGGGCAGATAATAATTTATATTGCTGTACATGTAGTATAAGTACTAACATGACAACAGTGTTAGTGTTAGCTAATACATTACAGCCTGCATCCTGCAAATATAAACACTACAGAAAATACATATTCCATCAAATCTTATTGAACTATGCAACCTATTAAAAAGTTTTGCACATACTTCTAAGAAACAAAGGCTAAATATTGCAGTGACTTAACTCCATGTTTGAATATTGAAGAAATTAAGTAATAAACCAAAAAGCTGCTGGGTATTATTATATATTAAAAAATCACCCAGATTTTACAGACATTATGCATCAATATATTTTTCTGAGAATTTAACCTAACAAATTGATCTGAAATGTTGTAGAAGGTCATTTCTTGTTTAAGGTCAAGCCAAAAGGTCAGGAAGTTTAACTGTAGGTACAGATTTTGTCTTTCACTTTCATTGGTACATGCTTACGAAGTCCAAAGACCATAGTAGAACTGAATAACTTCAGAGGGCCACAAGCAAAGAAATGAAAGGCAGAGATCCAAGATTGACCAAGATTGCACTTGTGCTTGTAGCAAGACACTGATCAAGTAGGAAGCTGATCTCAGAACAACACACAGAATGATGAAAACTTCCAAGATTCGTGTAAAAATGGCATTAGGTAAATTTTTCTGTGAAGGCAGCTTTGGTGATTGTAAGTTTGGGAGCAAGGACAGCTGACCAAACCTCCAAAACAAGGAAATCCTTGAAAAATTAGTATGCTTTAGTAAGATTCTTTTCTCAAATCACAGGCTCAGGTGTTACAGAAGGCAAAATAAATTGAAACAACCCTGGACTGCATCTAGCCAATATGCAGTGAAGGAAAGAAATTTATTCATGTTCATTGCAGCTAAGCATATGCAACATCGTATTTGAATTATAGCAATGTTTGTTGTGCAGTGTAGCAAGTACATGACTATAATGAGGGAAATTCAAAATGTGAGACTTCAGAAATCATGGTCTCCAGGGCAGATAGGATTGCCATAACTAGACAACTTAACTACACTGTCCAAAGGATTTCTAATACATGTGATGTCGGAATGTATCTTTTCTGAAAAAAAATCTAATTTTATTTTAAAATCTAAAAGAAATGATGACTTTGTTGTTGATAAAATGATTAATTACCTTCTTTTTACAAGTAGGAATTTGTACCTTATTTCAGATCTGAATTTCTGTAACTTCCTTTTCTCAACGCTAGATCTCATTATACCACTGTCAAGAAGGCTGACATCTTGCTATAAGATATCTTTCTGGGGTGTAAGTACCAATCGCAGTGATCAAGACAACTTTCAGCCTTTTGTCTGACAAGCAGAGTATGTTGAGCTCCCGTAGACCTAACACTGGGGCACTTGGTTTCCAAACGCAGGAAGTGAAATGTCTCTTCAGAATTTCATCTTTCAATTTGAGTAGAAGAAACAAAGCATTGACCTTTTTCCGTCATTCAAACAATCCAAACACTAAAAAATGCTCTCCTAAATTCCACCCTGAATTTTAATAAATAATAACATTCTTGAGAAAGCTGAAAGAAATGGTAGGTGTAAACAAGAAACAATGAATTTACTAAAGGATCATCACTCCCTATCTTTAAGGCCTATTCCAACTATCTTTGTTCAATCAAACTTTGGAAATACTGTCCCTCCTATGGCAGATCTGAGCCTGTGGCATAATCCTTTTCCTCACATGAAAATAGGGATTCTGACAGATAGGCTGTGACTCTTTATTAAATAATTCTGGCCAGGAAGGGCAGGCCAGCAGCTGCTGTGCCAGGAGCTGGCACTTGTTCACTTTTACTGCTGCTGTTACAAGGCTTGTAGCCTCTGGCAGAAGAAGAGGATGAACAGCTGGAAGCTGAAACCTCTTCAGCTGCCTCAGCAAAAAATGCTATCTGCCAAAGCCACACTTTGACTTTGCCACCTTGGTGTAGCTGAATATACTGCACGTTGAAGGTAGCATATCCTGAGAAGCTCAGCATGGATTGAGAAGTGTCCACAGGAATTTCACTGCCACCTTCCGTAGGAGTAAAGCAAGCTCAGTCGGTGTTGGGGATTTTTTAAAAATGCTTCTGCGTCATCAAAATGATGGCTCATTTCCAAAATATGTCACTCTAAGCATTCACAGAAGGGGTCAGGTGAAAGTTATTTCAAACAGACCTCGTAACAGCTGGATATTTGTGGTTGATGGCTGAGGATGGGGATTCCTGCTGTTGTTCATTTCTACTTGAAAGGTTTGAAAAGATTTCCCCTACCTGCTGAATGGGCACTGGCACTATAGTTACCCTGTTGGCACTGCCACTTGAGTGAGTCTGATGGAAGTTCTGTGGGGACATTTTCCAGATTACATAAGAAACCATGAGTTTTATACTTCTTTGTATTGATACAGGATAAGGCTTCAATTCTGACAGTTTTTCTCCATCTAGACCCTCAGTTTTTAATCAAATCCTTTCTATCACATTTCTGTTACTTCTTAACTGTGGTTGAGGGGAGAAAAAGAACCAAAAATAGTTTTGTATACATTTCCAAGAATGGTGTTTTTCATTTGTTGAAGGGTATTTTTGCAGTTCTGATTATGAAAGTTTATTTTATTCACACATCAAGCAAACTATCCTTTTAAGCCATACAGTCAGGAGGTATACTATTTCATACATTCAGATGTCTGAAAGCTGTCTGGAAATGTATTTGCTAGTTTCTGATATGGGAACATTTCAATGGGAGGGGGTTTAATTTGTTTTGACATTTCAACTCTTGTTCTGCTCAAAAGCTAAAGTTGGAATCCATTAAGATACATTTTAGTGCAGTTTCTATTCTCATCTTCCTTTTCTCAGTAACTGTGCAATTCACTTAGTACTTCATTACAACCAACAGCAATATGTATACATGGTGCACAAAATGAGCCATTTTGTTTTAAAACAGATTGCAGATGAAAGGAAACCATTCATTTCTTGCTTGCTAGCTGTAATTACTAGAGCGCTAATTACTCCAAATCACTGACATCCAGGGTCAATAAGGATGACAACAGGAACATCAAAGACAAGATGCACACACGCAATTACAAGTCTCTAAAACCAGGCTGTAATATTAGTTTATGGCTACTGTTTTTTTTTCAGTCAATGCTGAAAAATATTCAAGTTTGCTGAATGTTTACTATTATTTCCTTTGCAGTTTGACGGTGAGAACATGTATATGAGTATGACAGAGCCAAGCCAGGACTATGTGCCAGCCAGCCAGGTGGGTTAATTAATCTTCTCTGCCTTGTTTCAAATTGTAATTAAACAAATTCAAAGAGTTGCATTGCAAATGAGTGGCACTATCAGTAACTGCTGCAATCAGGAATAATCATAATTTATAAACAAAGCATTTAAGCCTTGTTTCCAGTTAATGAGATAGAGCTGATAAAACACCAGAGTTGGCGTTTGTTGAAAGATACTACCTTGTTTCCTCTCCAGAATGCAAGCAGCTGTTTTGCCAGCATGATCTTTCCTAAACAGTTGTTTTACCTTCAGGAAATAAAGTCTTTACAGGTGCAGGTTATTTGTTTATCTGACTGCAGACAAGTTAATCATTATAAGCTACACATGTCACAAATAGCTTTAATTATCACTCTTAGGCCAGTTGTAGTTGAAGAATTGCATTTTTAACGCTAATCGTATGGCTGAGGAACATTGCCAATGTTACACCATTAGCAACGGGGTTAGGGAAATGATTCAGTCTCGTGTAGCTTGCAGCCCAAAAGGTTTAATGTGATGTGGATTCTTTATGGGTATCTTTGATTCCTTTCCCTTTAGGGGAACCATACACGCTTAATTCGGATATTAGATGCATGTTTCAAAATCATTTCAGAAACACTTCCACTTGAACCCTAAATTGCTATAGCTTTCTAAGATGGAAAGATTTAAATTATTTCTTAAAAATAAGAATTAATTCTGTAGTAGCAAGTGATGTTGATAGTGGTGTGGATAAGTTGCATTGTGTAATAGAAATTGCCCTGAATATTTGGACTTGTGGGCTAGGTCATGCAATGTCTCAGGCCCAGCAGTGGCTGGTCTGATATACCTCTTTCTGGAAGGACTGGTGGGGTTCTATGACGCTCTCTCATTAGTTGGGAAATTAGTTTGCCTGCACAGTAAATGTGTGTAGATAAGCTATGTGTAAATTCAGAGTTTAGGAATTCCAATTTTAGTTCTGGAAAGTGACAATATGTTCAAATCCAAAAGTCCTTATAAAGTAGGGTTTTTCAGATAGTTGTGACAGGCTACCTAATTGTAGCGCGTAGTACGCCAGTACATTTGGGGCAAGGGAAGCTGGAGGCTGTGTGAGATGAACTACACTGTTCAATCAAAAAGGCTGTTTTCAAAATGTTCCACCATGTTGCTTCCCAGTCTTCAGTTGAAGTTATTGTTGAAATACCTTTAGAGACCAACTATACTTGTATTTAGGATTTGTGTGTGATTGAACTTATTCAGCTAAGAACCCTCGAAGATCCAGAGGTAGTTTAGAACAGAACTGTTTGATTAAAAAATGAAAAATTATATTATTAATTTTTCTCTAACCATTAATCCAAAAACTGTACTGACAAGTTTTAGTATTACTATTAGATTAAAGCAGCCTAGTATCATCTCATTTATGCCTTAAGGGTTTTGAAGTGCAAGGGCTAATTGAATTTGTTTGAAACAGTAGAAATACAAACTCTGTGAATGATTGCTGTTATAAAGCAGCTGCTACCTTTCAGAGAATCATTATGTCTGTCTTAAATAGTTTTGAATAAAGAATTGCAAATCCACATTATACATCAGAATTATTTTTCTTCTGTTGATATTTTTGTACTGTGTATGCCTGTAGTTTAAATAATTTAAATGGCACATTGAAAAATTAAGAGTATAAGTTTTAATCTTTTATGCAGTTTCTACATGTGCTAACAAGGCCCAAATCCTTAGAGATATTTATGCATCTAACACTCACTTATTTCAATGGAAGTAAGGTGCTTAAACTACCTCTAAAGATCCAGGGCTAGAATTTTAAGTGCAAATTATTTTGTCTTCAAGGAAAAAATCTATCAGTTGTGACATTTCCAAATTCAAAGATGACAGAAAACTCTGATTAGTTACTAAGGACTAGAACTAATAATGGGCTTATATAGTTATAAACTCACTATGGTAAAGCCTAGCTTTTGGGTGTCCAGCTCCCGGGTAGAATTCAAACCACAGATGCAGGTGTCTGAATTCTCTGTCCTTTGCTGGGGATCCATACAGCAACAGCTTCCATGACAGCCAGGCATAGTATTTGTTACAAGCATACTCCAGTCAAATAGCATCCTATGCCTGTTTGAAGGAAGCCATCAGCCTTCAGCTGTTGCACCCTCCTTTCTTTCCCTTACGGTGGTTCTCTCTTGATGCTGCAGTAGTCTTACACTGTTGCAGTGTTCTTGTTTGTTTTTTAAGGAAATATATGTGAAAGCCTGTAATAGTAACTTAAAAAAAATAAGATATCTATCTATCTATCTATCTTTTTTTTTTTTTTAAGGGGACCAAAAAAAAAATGCATCAATCTAGGAGCAGGAAATGGAGTAGATGTAGGGAATCCTGCCTCTCTTGTCTAGGCAAGATATTTGGACTGTGTAAGAAACCTTCCTGAACCTCTTCCTAATATACATAGTATATCTATAGTATATCTATGGTATGTCATAGTATATCTGCTAGTAATTCCCAGAAGGAACTGAGAAATTCTCCATTGACTGTACTGAGTAAGGTCTTCACTAGCTGTAATGTAGTGCACTTCCTATCTCAGATGAAAACATTTAGTAGTCACCCAGATTTGGTGAACTAACATTTCAACAGTCATTCTGCTGATAAATCCAGATTATTTTGCAGGAATAAGGTATCCACTGCTGTGAAAATAAAGCATGCAAGATTGCATAGATTACAGGAGAGGGAGAAGAAGAAGAAAGGATGTAACTGTACATTCTGGTCCCTGTTTTCAGGACTGTTGGTTCATTTTCCACTCACTGTTACTGGATGATAAAAAAAAAAAATAAAAGTCTGTAAGAAGAGATGAAAAAAAATTCTCTTCCAGATAAAACTCTAGTCACTAAATCCATAGAGTTTTCTGCTTCCATTTTCCATCTGTGCTCATGAGCCTTCCAGTCACGTTATTCAGGGAGAAGACTGCAAGCTCCCTCCTATCCCCAGCAGCTCAGCTATTCCCCTGTGAGGTCAGAGATGAGAGTTTGAATCCCGTCAGAATGAGGAATGAATTAAATTCTCCAGTTCCCTCAATGGATGCACATCTGTTAACGAAAGTGGGAATCCCACATGTTAGGAGAAGCATGGCCCTATCAGAACCTTTTATTCAAGCTTGGATCGTGTTGACTTGGGTCAGGTGTGAGCATCATTTTCTAATTCCAGAGTCTTACCCAGCTTATTTGGGAGGTAGGATGGCAGACTTGGTCACGGTGTAGAACACCAGAGACTAAGGGGTTTCCATTAAGCTGTCTTCAGGATTATATGACTATAGAGGCCGGATTTTGGGGGTCCTGGTGCGTGTTGACATGCTCACCTCCTTTCTTTGGATCTAATCCTGAGAAGTGAGCTTTGCTTGCTTTGCCTTCTCCTTCTAACTTCCTAGAATCCAGCATTTCAAGAAATACGGGGACTGTAAAATGAAGTGTCTTGCAGAATAAAATAAAATTTAGACATAAGAAATGTTTCAATTGCTCTGAAAAAGCTGAACTTTGCACTTCAGTTCTTTTTGTTTATTGCAAAGTGTTCATACCCAGAAAAACATCACCTTCTATTATTTTAAGGATTTTAATCAATTTATTGCCTTTAGGCTAACATAAATATAAGCTCAGCTATTGGACAGAAAAAATATAGTTTTATTCCTTTTGCTATATAACATCAAACATCTGCATAGCTTGGTAATCCAAGACAAGTCGCCTCACAGCATCCCTCAACAATTATCATTTCTGTTCAATTTTCAAATCAGTACATGCTTTGGGACTTATAGACTAAGTTGCTAAGTAGCAACATATGGCTCACTACTGTTCCTGTGATGTTGCTGCAAGCAAACAGCATAATTCCATACTTGAAATGATTTTTACAGAAAGCCAGTGCTGGAACTGAGCCAGAAGTGTAAGTATACTGTAAAAATTAATGATATTCTTTTAGGCTGTCCCAAAAGGCTGTTTGGCAATGTTGTCTCTGTGTACATTTTATATATACATGTAAGTACTGTATTTTTGGTTATGATATATGTAGCATAGGACTCTGCACTGCAGGCATCTCCTAAATGAGTTATGCCAGCCATATTAGCAAACATACACAGTAAAACTACATGACATTTTCACTACTAATTGCACTTCAATCTGAAAATATTTATCATTTTAAAATAAAACTATGTCAGCTGCTCTGCATTTCAAATTCTTAGAAATATATTGTTTTCTCCTCACACCTATAATTGGAATTTTGAAGATGAATTGTTTTTCATGTAATTTCTCCTCCTGTAATTTGTAGGCCATGTAAAACACAGAATAAAATTATATTGTTTATTTTACATTTCTTCCTAGTCACAATACAGAATGTAATACAGGATTTGTTGTACAGAGCCTAGACGCTTCTCTAAACCTTCCTGAGGCCTGATAAATGTTAAGACGTAATCCAAAGGGAATGGAGGAGAACTAGCCAGTGATTTGGGGCAGCACCTGCATTGCTCCTGTGGGAAGTTAGGAGATACCTGATGCAGAGGGGAGCATGCTGCTTGCACAGTGAGGATATTTTCCTCCCTCCCAGAAGTGTGACAGGGAGACCTATGTATGATATGTACACACACCCTTTAACAAAGTGAACGCCAAGGGTGTCAAAACTGTTTTGTCCTGTACAGCTCCAGGGTAAAATGGGATAGGATGACATCCAACAGATTTTTCATGTTAGTAGGAAAGTAAAGGATTCCTCTGTCTTTTTTTGCCAAATGCATTACTGTAGATTTATCCCTAACTTCCTATTTCATGTTTATACCCTAATTTCTTATCAGGTCAGCTATTACTCATGTGAAGTAGGGTTGAATAAATAAAGTAGGGTATAATAAATGCCCTTTCTTGTTCCGTTGTAGTCCTTTCCAGAAGTTAGGCTAGTATTTCAGGGCACTGCATCCCACTTCTACCAGAAGATCTGGCTGTTCTTGAAAAGCCCTGGAGCTGCAGTCAGCAGAGCATTGCAGGAGTTGTCTGCCTTAGAAAGGATTCAGGAAAAATAGCATTCTTAGATGGTGGACACTACAGCAGTTCTGCATCTTCTCCATGGGAAAAAACAAGTGATGACTAGAGCATCCTGAAACTAAGATCTGACCTGGAATTGGACCACACTCATCTACTGTCCAGAAGGAAACACTGAGGACAAGGGTGTGTCATAAATGTACTTTTTCAGGGTATGTAAGTGTGGACATTACAATGGCAACTCATCCTGGGATTTCCAGTCTGGAAGCCTCTTGAACCACATGCCTAAATCTTTTCTCCTTAAAATTGTGAAGACTTCTTTTTCTTCTCTCTCTCTCTCTTTTTTTTTTTTTTTTTTTTTTTTCCAAAATATATGATCATGATGGATCTGCATCCTTTATCTGATATTTCTTTGGGTATAACACACCTCTGTCATTTGCCAGAAGACATCAAACCCACATTCAAAAGCCCAAACTGTGAAGCTATAGAGGACAATTCAGGAACAAAGCAAAAATTCTCTGGGCATTTGTCATTGTGAGGGGAGACATAGCTCTACCAAGTCAGGTGTCCTTGTCCCTGAGCACCATGCCCTCACAAGTAAGTTGCTATCACTGCAACTATTTGCTTCACACTGCAAAGTCCAGTGCAGTCTCTTCTCACCAATTTGTTTCCATCCGAGTAGACATATATGAGTTTTCATAATCAAAGTGGTCCATTGTAGGAGGGTACATACTACTCTGGAGTCTAGGGCAATTCTGCCCAAAAGCTGGAAAGTCTTTCTTTGCTCATTTGTTGAAGGCATCTCCGCACTGAGAAAACAATGCCACCTGGTCAGTCTGTGGTTGGCTGTAGTTCAGGGCTCTCTTGGACTGTATTCCACCCCTCTGTTCCTGGTCCACTGTCTTGTAAATTCAAAAATACATTATCAACTGAAGGGACTCCACTTCCTGCTCCTCCATTTCTTTGAAGAAGGCTGTAGATGGCACTTTCCAAAAAAATAAAAATAAAATATGGGCGGGGGGGGGGGGGAGGTTGGGGGGGGGGGGAGATGTAAGTTTAAATTGACTCAGGGAACAAAAGCACCAGGCATATCTTTCATATCCTGAACGAGTAGTTAAATATAGAGATAATGTTACACTACCTTTCCCTTTTGTGTAAAACATAATCTCCTAATATGCTCTGGGGATCAGAGCAAAATAATTGTGTTCTTGATAACAGTGCATTAACAGT